>NW_027361866.1:10507500-10935000 GCF_039654945.1 Dendrobates tinctorius
ACATACAGGGGACACAGAGGGCATGGGGAATAAGAAAAACAAGAACACACTTTGTGTGTAACTTCAGGACCAAAAGTCCCCATGTCCTCCGGTCTCTCCCGGCTGCCAATCACTACAACAGAAACAAAAACAAACAAATATCAATAACAAGTTACAAATATGTGAACATAAGAAAAGCTTACACTAATAAGATGCCATTATAGAGGACTAGAAGAGTTCATAACACACAAATTTGTAGATTGTAATCTATGTTGAGACCCCTCGGTTGCAACGTATCGAGGGTAAAAATCCATCTCAACTCTTTTTATTGTTAATCTGTATATTTGTTGTGTAGTAAATTATATCATGTTTTATTGTTATTTATTTGATATGTTAGTTTTGGCCCTTTATTATGATATTGTTAACAATTGAGCTTATAAGCGGTTAATGTTGTTCTTTGCGCTCTCTGTTGCGATGGATTTGGTCAGTGCGAGCGTCCTTCCGCTTGGAGTGTGGGCTGGTTGTGCGCACGCACTGGTTGTGGTGCTGATACGGTCACGTGACAAGGACGTGATCGTTTTCCGTCTCTGGCTGGTGTGTTTGAGCGCACAGGAATCTGCACACGGATAGGTGATCCCCGTTACCATTCTACGCTTTGGGACACCAGAGATTATGTGGTTATGTTGATTAACTATCTTTCATTGACAGTGCATGTGCTAGCATGTTATCTATTGGTCTAGATTGCTTTACTCATATGGGGTTTGGGACACTATGGTGATTGATTGAAGGTAGCCATGACTACTATTATGCTATGTGAGGATTGGTGTTTTCCTTTAGAGGGATGGCCTTCAGGATGGATATGTTTCCCCCTTTTTTTTAGCTATTCTGCTATTGATTTTGGGATTATTTATATATGTATATGTTTATGTGTTGATGTAATGATTGTGTGAACTTTTGTATATTATTACACGCTTTTCATGTTTGTATTTATAGGTAGTACCTTGGTGGTGATTGGTGCATGTTTGTACCCACACTATATAAGGCTGCCATTTTACTCATGGTGTATACTTGATAAAGACCATACAGGTCGAAAAGTCATATCCTTTTTGCTTGGATTACTTTGTGTCCAATTGAGTCTATGGACTTGGAGCATGCATCCTGATTTATGTCTTGAGTGGGGTCGGCTGTCTCTGATATTTTGAACCCTATATTAAGAGTCACTAATCTAACCCAAGAACCGGCTAAGTAAGATTAAAATAGATAAATCTCTTGGTCCGGATAGAATACAACCACGAGTACTAAGAGAACTATGTAATATTATAGACAAGCCATTTTTTCTTATATTTAGGGACTCTATAGAGACGGGGTCTGTTCCACAGGACTGGCGCACAGCAAATGTGGTACCAATATTCAAAAAGGGCTCTAAAAGTGAACCTGGAAATTATATGCCAGTAAGTCTAACTTCTATTGTTGGTAAAATATTTGAAGGGTTTCTGAGGGGTGTTATTCTGGATTATCTCAATGAGAATAACTGTTTAACGCCATATCAGCATGGGTTTATGAGGAATCGTTCCTGTCTAACCAATCTAATCATTTTTTATGAAGAGGTAAGCTATAGACTGGACCAAGGTGAGTCATTGGACGTGTTATATCTTGATTTTTCCAAAGCGTTTGATACCGTACCACACAAGAGGATGGTTCACAAAATGAGAATGCTGGGTCTGGGGGAAGATATGTGTAAATGGGTAAGTAACTGGCTTAGTGATAGAAAGCAGAGGGTGGTTATAAATGGTATATTCTATAGCTGGGTCACTGTGACCAGTGGGGTACCGCAGGGGTCAGTGTTGGGACCTATTCTCTTCAACATATTTATTAACGATCTGATAGAAGGTTTACACTGTAAAATATTGATATGTGCAGATGATACAAAGCTATGTAAAGCAGTCAGTACAAGAGAAGATAGTGTTCTGCTACAGATGGATCTGGATAATTTGGAAACTTAGGCCGAAAGGTGGCAGATGCAGTGTAATAATGATAAATGTAAGGTTATACACATGGGAAGAAGGAATCAATATCACCATTACACACTGAACGGGAAACCACTGGGTAAATCTGACATGGAGAAGGACTTGGGGATCCTAGTTAATGATAAACTTTCCTGGAGCAGCCAGTGCCAGGCAGTGGCTGCTAAGGCAAACAGGATTATGGGGTGCATAAAAAGAGGTCTTGATACACATGATGAGAGCATTATACTGCCTCTGAACAAATCCACATGGAGTACTGTGTACAGTTTTGGGCACCAGTGCTCAGGAAGGATATAATGGAACTAGAGCGAGTACAAAAGAGAGCAACAAAATTAATAAAGGGGATGGGGATGTAGGAGGGTGGACTAATACGTGGACTAATCTGACTGTAAATAGTTAATATATATGGGTTATGTGACATGCATCTCTGTAACTGTATTAGTATGTCTCATATTGTTAGAATGTATGGGTACTGGTGATTAGAACAGGAGATAGGAACAGTGGAGTTCATAATCAGGCCACTAGGGGGAGACATAACACCAGGGAAGGTCTGAGAACAGTCTGGATGGTGGGCGGAGCCAGTAGAGGATTTCCAGACTTAGAGGATAAAAAAGGTTTTTTTTTCCCAGACCTAGAGCGCTCAGAGAGGGGAGTGGCCCCTGGAAGACAGCTGAAGTAAAGGAGAGCCTGGGGTACCAAATTGTTGGAGAGCTGCACACTGAACAGAATTAGGTTTGGCAGCGGGTGGATGGGCCGAGCATGTGCTCGCTGTGGCCGGTGGCCTAAGGCAGGCGCAGTGAAGCAGGCTGAAACGACGTAGCACCAGGGAAGCGGAAGAGGGAAGGAGGAGACGTGTGTTTAGTCTAGAAAAAAGACGACTGAGGGGCGATCTAATTACCATGTATGAGTATATAAGGGGACAACATAAATATCTCTCCAAGGATCTGTTTATACCTAGGAATGTGACGGTAACAAGGGGGCATTCTCTGCGTCTGGAGGTGAGAAGGTTTTTCCACCAACATAGAAGAGGATTCTTTACTGTTAGGCCAGTAAGAATCTGGAATTCCTTGCCTGAGGAGGTGATGATGGCGAACTCAGTCAAGGGGTTCAAGAGAATGCTGGATGGCTTCCTGGAGTGTAACAATATTGTATCTTACAGTTATTAGGTTGTTTAGAAGGAATTAGACCTGGGAATTTGTTCTGACGGAATATAGGCTGAACTGGATGGACAAATGTCTTTTCGACCTTGCTAATTATGTTACTATTTTACTATTTATATCAGTGGAAGTATCGGCAGTTCCCACTTTAGAAAACACCTGCTGGCAAGTTATCAAAATTTATTTGTTGTGACAGAAATCCTGCTATGCTATATAAAGGAGTATTAGTAAGGAACCTGATTATCCCAATGTGTCCTCAATATGGACTATATACCCTAGTAGTTAATATATGTAACAAAAATAATGGAGGAACTAAAATGATCTTTGGAGGAATACCGTTTATTTGGCCATGAAAAACTGGGAAAACTTATTGACTCGAGTATAAGCCAGGTATGCATTGTCCCCTCATCCCTATCCTGGTATGCATGGCTCCCCATCCCTGTCGTTGTATGCATGGCTCACCATCCATGTCTTGTATGCAGGTCTCGCCAACCCCGTACTTGTATGCATGGCTCCACATCCCCATCCTTGTATGCATGGCTCCCTGTCCCTGTATGCATGGCTTCCCATCCCCATCCTTGTATGCATGGCTCCCGATCCCTGTATGCATGGCTTCTTATCCCCTATCTTTGTATGCATGGCTCATCATCCCCTATCCTTGTATGTGTGGCTCCTATAAAAAAAAATCCTACTTGCCTTCCCTGCGCGCCCTCGATGCATCTCGTTCTGGTGCCAGCAGCTCTTCTGGCCGAGTGATCACGGGTGCCCGCTCATTAAGGTAATGAATATTCACGCCCCATCTATGTCAGTGTAAAGGAGTGAATATTCATTACCTTAATGAGTGGGCACCCATGCTAGCCCGGCCGCTGATGAAGGCCTGCGGCGACAGCTGTAACTGTGTGTGCTATCAGAGAAATGAATATTCACTACCAGTGCAGTGAATATTCATCTTTCTTTAGCAGCTGACACAAGCTTTAGCTGCAGCCGCTGGCTCCTGCCTCCTATGACCCGCTGCTCTGCCGCTGTCCCTCCCCTGCCGTCTTTATGGGACAATGACTCATGTATAAGCCAAGGTGGGTGTTCTGCCTTCATACACGTTGGCACGGTGTGCAATCTAGCATACAACATAAACCACTGCTCTGTCTTCCAAATAAGCAGACTGTTCTCTGTAGTCTAACTTGTTTATTGGTGAAGAGTATAGAACATGCGTTGAAACTATAAAGAATACAAACAATATGGGTAAGAATTGAGCAGATGATCACACAGCTAACACAATTACAGGAAGTATACAGTGTGATGCAAACTTTACATGGAATACACAGGTTTCTAATTACATCTACTGTGCACTGGCTGCTATACAGTTAATAACATCTCTGCACAACACTGCATTGCAAGAAAAGATATTAATCTTACCAGATATGCTTTACCAGGATAACGAACTCAAGTAGGGGAGTTACAAAAGGACAAATAAACACATGTGTCCTATGAAGTACACAGAAGAAAATAGCATCTTCCTCATCCCAGAATACATTGCTTCAAGTCCACAATGCAACACTCTGTTTGATATTAAAGGCACAGGCTATAACTGCTATTAAAGACACAGCTATAAATTCAGCCACCACTAGATGGTGCTATAACTAAACCAGCACATAATACAAACATATTTGCCCTATATTCAGAGGGCAGAACACTCCCTGCTTGGCATCAACTGATGCCACTTACAGGCTCTTTTGGCGAAAGCAATAGAACTAGTTCCGCAACTGGTCTGGGGAATAGTTTACTCTCCCCAGCTTTCCATATTTTGACCGTTACCTTGCGCACCTCTTAGTCCTTGCTTGGAAATACCTTGGTGATGAGGCCTAGTGGCCACTCATTTCGGTGTGACTGGCTGTCTTTCATGAGCACAATATCACCAGGTTTCCTGTTCGGCCTGTCGATCTGCCACTTCTTCCTGGGCTGTACAGTGAAGAGATATTGCTTTTTCCATCTGTCCCAGAAAGTATTGGAGAGACTTTAAACTTGTCTCCACTGATGTCTGTAGAAATTCTTGTTGCTGAATTCTCCCAGTCGAGCGCTAGGAGTGTTGGTTTTCTGAGTGAGTAACATGGCAAGAGTGAGAATGGTTGGATCAAGCTTTTTCAAGACACTGACTCTAGAAATGGGTTGACCTTTGTTGAGGTTGTCTATTTCTTTGGCGTAACACTCACGTTGTATGGTACGAATTATCGTGTTCTTGGCATTTTCCAGGTTTAAAGTGGTAAAGGCGTGCTTGCAGTGGTGCCAACATTTACAAGACTTCTGACTGCTGAGTGATATTGACTTGTAAGACTGAGCCACATGAATTAAACAAGCAATGGCATGAACAAGCGATTTCCAGGTTGAAAACCTGCTGAAAAGGTGGGATTTAAGGTAATTGTCTGAAGTCAACGTACTTAGAACGGATACCTGAGGGCGGATTTCTTCATCTGCATCTGGATCTACCAGTTTGAAAGTGTCTGATTCGTCACTGTAAGGCGTTGAACAGTATAAGAATGCAAGGCCCGTAAACCAGATTGTGTCCTTAAGGTGTCTAGATTCAACAGATATAGTTGTGTGGTCCACAGGATTGTGGTGTGTGGACACATAGCGCCACTGTTTAGGGCAAGTGGACCTCCTTATCCTTAGCACCCGATTGCTGACGTAAACATAAAAGCGTCAAGTTTTGTTGTAAATGTACCCAAGCACTACCTTGCTGTCTGAGTAGAACTCAACGTCCTTGATTTCCAGGTCAATTTCTTTCGAGATAAGTTCAGCTAACTCTACTGCTAGCACAGCCGCACAGAGTTCCAGTCTGGATGTTGTGTGCTCCTGGACTGGCGCAAGTTTTGCCCAGCTCATAACAAGCCTTACATGGCATGGTTTTCAGATACGCTACTGCTGTAGTCGCTTTGGTTGAGGCATCACAGAAGATACAAAACCTTTTTGTCTTGACTTCTGTTGATGGCACGGAAGCGTATGGTCGTACCACGTAAAGATCTGACAAGGCTTCTAAAGATTTCTTCCATCTTACCCATAAATATCTCTTTTCCATGGGAAGCGGATCATCCTATTCAGGCATCTCTTGTGTGAAGTCTTTCAACATCATTTTACCTTGGATAGTTACAGGGGTTACAAATCGTAGAGGATCGAACAGGCTGTTTATCACGGACAGGATGTCTCTACGTGTGAAAGGTTTTTCTTCTTCGTTGATCCAAAAGGTAAATGCATCTCTCTTCAAATCCCAGAGCAAACCAAGGCTCTGTTGCATTGGAAGGGAGTCCGTGTCTAAGTCCAAGTCTTTTAGATCAGTTTAGTAATCTTGAGAGGGAAAAGCTGCCATCAGTTTTTTGGCTGTTGGAAGCAATTTTGAGCAGCCTCAAATTGGACAACGCGAGCATTTCTTGTGTTCTTTTTAGGAGAATGACTGCCGATTCATCTGTGGGTGTGGATTTCAAGCAGTCGTCCATGTAGAAATCTATTATGAGCTCATTTTCTGCTCCTCCAGTTGAGAGTTCTCCTTCTGTTCTCCCTCTGGTGGTGACAGGAAGTAGTGAGGTTGGTTTAAGTGGTAGTGATCTGTCACCTGATGAGAAGGATAACAATTGGATCTCTGGAGTATCAGGCTGGATATAAGTCAGCCGACACCCTATCCTGCTGCTGGTGATTCAGTCTGCCTCTCAGGTCTTGGACTTCAGCTCTCTTCCAGTCCTCTTAAGTTAAACTTGTTTTTTGCTAATGTTCACACTTGCGCTTGTTGGTCAATTCAGTTTTTTGTGTGGTCAGCTTGCCCCTGCTGGGGCTATGCTGAACTTCCACTCCTATTTATCTGTATTTGCCAATTTGCCTTTTTGTCCCTTATTAGATTGGCCTCTTTTTGTTCTGTTTCAGAATATTTCAGAGTGCTGATATAGTGGGAGAAGTCTAGTGACTTCAGGGTTAATTTTGCTATCAGACATGTTGGACATTATTTTTGGTAGGGTTTTTTGGCAGATTGCAGACAGTGGCTTTCCTTTCCTGTCCTTTCTAGTTAGTCGGGCCCCATCGTTTGCTCAGCCTATTTTCCTGCCTGTGTATGTGTTTTCATCTTGCTTCACCGTCAATACATGTGTGGGGGCTTTCTTTTCCTTTGGGATCTGCTCTGGGGCAGTTAGTTTTCCCTTTTCTTGCTATAGGTTTATGTAGTCCTCCGGCGGTGACGAGGCGTCAAGGAACAACGTAGGTACGCTCCACTGCTACTGTTAGTTGTGTGGTTAAGATCAGGGATCTGCAATCTGCATAGTGACCAACCTCTCTGGCTTTCTTGGACTTAGCTTTTTGTTGTTCCTCCTCGGTGACCCATTCATAACAGAATCACCAGCCATACTGCAGATTCTAGGGTACTCAAAAGCAGGGAAAGATTGTTTAAGGGAAAGGGAAAAGAAAAAAAAACCGTGTCAGAATTTTTTTTTTTTTTTGGTATATTTTTTCCTCTTTTTTTTCTGGGGCTGTAGGAGGATTTTTTTTTCTATTGGAGATTAAGCAATTTTCTGATCGTGTGGAGCAACTTCCTGCTGAAGTGCAGGGAATTTCCACCTACCTCTTTCAGTCACATGCTGCTGAACCTAAGATTCCTACTTTTGATGTGTTTTCTGGGGATCGGTCTAAATTTCTGAATTTTAAGAATATTTGTAAATTATTTCTTGCCTTGAAGCCTAATTAATCGGGGAGCTCTGTGCAGCAGGTTAAAATTGTCATCTCCTTGCTGCACGGCGATCCCCAGGATTGGGCTTTTTCTCTGACACCTGAAAATTCTATTTTGACTAATGTGGATGCATTTTTTCAAGCCTTGGGGTTGTTGTATGATGAACCTAATGCTGTTGATCAAGCTGAGAAGAGAACCCTGTTGGCATTAGACCAGGGTCAGGATCCTGCAGAGTTGTACTGTCAAAAATTCCGAAAGTGGGCGGTCCTTACTACATGAAATTGGCATTGGCGGCTCTCTTTCGGAAAGGTTTGTCAGAGACCGTAAAAGATGTTATGGTGGGATTCCCTGTTCCTTCTGGTCTGGATGGCTCTATGTCATTAGCCATTCAAGTTGATCGGCATTTACGTGAACGTAAAACTACACGGGAGGCGCTGCCACCTTTTGAACAAATGTCTGAACCTATGCAATATGATGGGGTTTTGTCTAGGGCGCAACGTCGGGAGTTTAGAAGGCATAATAAGCTGTGTTTTTTCTGTGGAGACGCCTCTCATACTATTTCTGTCTGCCCTAAACGAGAGAAACGTTTTGCACACACATTTGCTGTGGGCAGTATACAACCTAAGTTCCTTTTGGCAATTACTCTGATCTGCTCCTTGTCCACATTTTCCACTAAGGCTTTTGTGGATTCAGGAGCAGCTCTGAATCTGAAGGATTTGGACTTTGCTAAACGTTGTGATTTGTCCATGACACCTCTGCAGACACCTATTCCTTTGAGAGGTATTGATGCCACTCCTTTGGCGGAGAATAAACCTCAGTTTTGGACCCAGGTGATAATGCGAGTTGCCCCAGACCACCAAGAAAACTGTAAATTTTTGGTGAGGCATAAATTGCACGATACTATTGTTCTGGGGTTCCCCTGGTTGCAAACTCATAACCCAGTTTTGGATTGGAAATCTGTCTCTGTGGTGAGTTGGGGTTGTCAGTGTGTTCTTAGGGATGCTCCTGTTTTCTCCACCTCTCCTCAGGTTTCATGATTTTCCTGATTATCTGGCTGATTTCTCTGTAGTATTTAGTGAGAGTAAGTCTGCGTCTTTGCCTCCTCATAGGAGTTATGACTGTGCAATTGACTTGATACCTGGGTGTAAATTTCCCAAGGGTCGGCTTTTCAACTTATCTGTACCTGAACATGATGCTATGCTATCCTATATTAAGGAGTCATTGGAGAAGGGTCATATTAGACCATCCTTGTCACCTTTAGGTGCTGGGTTTTTTCTGTGGCCAAGAAAGATGGTTCATTAAGACCGTGTATTGATTATCGTTCCCTTAACAAGATGACGGTTAAATATCAGTACCCGTTACCTCTGATGTCTGATTTATTCTCCAGAGTTAAGAGTGCCTGCTGGTTTACTAAGCTTGACCTCAGGGGGGCGTATAACCTTATTTGCAACAAGCACGGGGATGAATGGAAGACTGTGTTTAATACTCTGGAGGGACATTTTGAGTACCTGGTGATGCCTTTTGGGCTCTCTAATGCCCCTTCTGTCTTCCAGTCCTTTATGAATGATATTTTCCGAGACTTTGTGGATAAGTTTTTGATCATCTATCTGGATGATATTTTGATCTTTTCTAGTGATTGGGATTCCCATGTGGAACATGTCCGGACTGTGTTCCGGATTTTGAGGGAGAATTCCCTGTTTGTTAAAGGATCGAAGTGCCTCTTTGGTGTACAGAGGATTTCATTTTTGGGATTTATCTTGTCTCCATCGACTATTGAAATGGACCTGGCCAAGGTACAGGCCATTTATGATTGGGTTCAGCCTACTTCTTTGAAGGCTCTCCAGAAGTTTTTGGGTTTTTCTAATTTCTATCGTAAATTTATAGGTAATTTTTCTAGTATTGTCAAACTACTGACTGATCTGACCAAGAAGAGAGCTGATGTGCTGAATTGGTCTCCTGAGGCTGTCTCAGCATTTCAGGAGCTTAAGCGGAGATTTAATTCAGCTCCAATTTTACGGCAACCTGATGTCTCACTTCCATTTCAAGTGGAAGTAGACGCTTCTGAGATTGGTGCAGGAGCTGTTTTGTCTCAAAAAGACCCTGTGACTTCTAAGATGAATCCCTGTGCCTTCTTTTCTCGAAAGTTTTCCCCATCTGAACGCAACTATGACATGGGGAATTGGGAATTGTTGGCCATGAAATGGGCATTTGAGGAGTGGAGACATTGGTTGGAGGGAGCTAGACATCAATTTGTGGTCCTCACTGATCACAAGAATCGGATTTATCTGGAGTCGGCCAAACGCTTGAATCCTAGACAGGCTAGATGGGCCTTGTTTTTCATGCGTTTTAAATTTTGTGGTCTCTTTTCTTCCGGGCACTAAGAATGTTAAGGCAGACGCCCTTTCTAGGAGTTTCTTTGCTGATTCTCTTAATGTGACCGAGCCTACTACTATCCTAGGTGAGGGGGTAGTTCTTTCTGCCATTTCGCCCGATTTTAAACGCGCCCTGGAGGAATTTCAGGAGGATAAACCTGAGCGTTGCCCTATGGGAAGATTGTATGTTCCTGACCAGTGGCGAAAGAGAGTGATGTCTGAAGTCCATTGCTCCGCATTGGCTGGTCATCCGGGTATTTTTGGTACCAGAGATTTGGTGAGTCTGTCATTTTGTGGCCTGCCTTATCTCGTGAGGTCAGGAATTTTGTACAGTCCTGTGGGACTTGTTCTCGGTCTAAACCCTGTTCTCATTCTAGTGGGTTGCTGATGCCCCTGCCGGTGCCCAAGAGGCCATGTGTTGTGAGTTCATTTTCCCCTTCACTACTGAGGCCCGAGGAACTCCCTCTTCTGGTGAAGAAAGGTAGTGAGCCTGATTGTCAAACACCTGGGGCTGATGATGATGACTGGCTGAGTGGAGTTAGTGACTGGACATAAGGCTGCCGACGCCCTTCTGGCCTGCGGGTGATTTCTCTGTGGACTTCTAGGAAACCAGTCTGATTCCTGCTCATCTAAAGCTAAGATTTCTGCTTTGCCTTTTTGCATTAGTGTTTTGTTTTCCTTGCTTTTCTGGATTCTGCCATTCCCTGCTGGGGTGAGCTGAATCTCCTTTTGCCTGTTGCTCTGTCTTCAGAATATTCCTGAGTACTGACATAGCCTTTTTTGAAGCCTAGCGTCTTCAGGGCCTTTTTTACTGTCAGTTTGTTGGCTCTTATTTTCTTAGGGTTTTTTCACGGATTGCAGACAGCAGCCTTCCTGTCATTTCCTATCTAAGCTAGCTTGGGCCCCATCTTTGCTCAGTCTATCTTTCTGTCTGTGTTTTGTTCTTTCTTCTTTCTTCACCGTCATTATATGTGGGGGGCTGCCTTTAGCTTTGGGGTCTGCTCTGGGGCAGTTCAGATTTCCCTTTCTGTCTTTAGGCTATGTAGTCCTCCGGCTGTGATCGAGGGGCCTAGGGCATCGTAGGAGCCCCCCACGGCTACTGCTAGTTGTGTTGATAGGTTCAGGGGTCTGCAATCTGATAGTTGCCAACTTCTCGGGTTTTCTGGACGTAGCTTCTATTTTTGTGTCTGCCTCCTACGGTGACTCAATCATAACAGCCATGGACCCATATCTCAATGGATTTTATTTCTGATCTTCCTGTCTCTCAGAGAATGACTGTTATCTGGGTGATTTGTGATAGATTTTCGAAGATGGTCCATCTTGTACCACTCCCAAAGTTGCCATCTTCCGCTGAGTTGGTACCCTTGTTTATACAACAGGTGGTTCGGTTACACGGGATTCCTGAGAACATTGTGTCCGATAGAGGGGTCCAGTTTGCTTCCAGATTCTGGAAAGCCTTTTGTTCCAATCTGGGAATTCAGTTATCCTTCTCCTCCGCATTTCATCCCCAGACCAATGGGCAGAATGAGAGAACAGACCAGACCCTGGAGTCTAATTTAAGATGTTTTATATCTGCTGATCAAGATGATTGGGTCTCATTTTTGCCCTTGGCCGAATTTGCGCTGAATAATAGAGCTAGTTCTGCCACTTTGATGCCACCCTTTTTCTGTAATTTTTGGTTTCATCCTCGATTCTCTTCAGGGCAAGTGGAATCTTCGTCCTGCCCAGGTGTGGACACTGTGGTTGTAAGAATGCAGCAGATATGGGACCAAGTGATGGATAAGTTGTCACTCTCTCAGGAAAAGGCCCAGCGTTTTTCCAACCGGCATAGGACCATTGGTCCCCGGTTTAAAGTGGGTGATATGGTTTGGTTGTTGTCTAGGAATATTCCTATGAAGGTTGCCTCTCCAAAATTTAAGCCCAGATTTATTGGACCTTATAAGATTTTGGAGATTCTTAATCCTGTTTCTTTTCGATTCGCTCTTCCAGTTATGTTCAAAATCCATAACGTATTTCACAAGTCACTGTTGAAGAGGTTTGTTGAGCCAGTAGTTCCTGTGGTGGCACCTCCTGACCCTGTATTGGTTAAAGGCAATGTGGAATATGAGGTAGAGAAAATATTGGTTTCTCATTTGGTTAGACGGAGACTCCAGTATTTGGTCAAATGGAAGGGTTATGGCCAGGAGGATAATTCTTGGGTCTCTGCCTCTGATATTCATGCCAATAAATTGGTTCATGCTTTTCACCGGGCCCATCCTGATCGGCCTGGTGGCAAGGATGAGGGTTCGGTGACCCCTCCTCAAGGGGGGGTACTGTTATGAGCTCATTTTCTGCTCCTCCAGTTGAGAGTTCTCCTTCCGCTCTCCCTCTGGTGGTGACAGGAGGTAGTGAGGTTGGTTTAAGTGGTAGTGATCTGTCACCTGATGAGAAGGATAACGATTGGATCCCTGGAGTATCAGACTGGATATAAGACAGCCGACGCCCTATCCTGCTGCTGGTGATTCAGTCTGCTTCTCAGGTCTTGGACTTCAGCTCTCTTCCAGTCTTCTTAAGTTAAGTTTGTTTTTTGCTAATGTTCACACTTGCGCTTGTTGGTCAATTCAGGTTTTTGTGTGGTTAGCTTGCCCCTGTTGGGGCTATGCTGAACTTCCACTCCTATTTATCTGTATTTGCCAGTTTGCCTTTTTGTCCCTTATTAGATTGGCCTCTTTTTGCTCTATTTCAGAGTATTTCAGAGTGCTGATATAGTGGGAGAAGTCTAGTGACTTCAGGGTTAATTTTGCTATCAGACGTGTTGGACATTATTTTTGGTAGGGTTTTTTGGCAGATTGCAGACAGTGGCTTTCTTTTCCTGTCCTTTCTAGTTAGTCAGGCCCCATCATTTGCTCAGCCTATTTTCCTGCCTGTGTATGTGTTTTCATCTTGCTTCACCGTCAATTCATGTGTGGGGGCTGTCTTTTCCTTTGGGGTCTGCTCTGGGGCAGTTAGTTTTCCCTTTTCTTGCTTTAGGTTTATGTAGTCCTCCGGCGGTGATGAGGCATCTAGGAACAACGTAGGTACGCTCCACTGCTACTGTTAGTTGTGTGGTTAAGATCAGGGATCTGCAATCTGCATAGTGACCAACCTCTCTGGTTTTCTTGGACTTAGCTTTTTGTTGTTCCTCCTCGGTGACCCATTCATAACAGAAATCCTTCTCCACAAACGATGTATCATCTGACCCGTACTTTGCTTCGCCCGCTTTGGCTGAATGTCTAAGACCATAGATGGCGACAGCAGGGGAAGGGCCGTTCCTAAAGATGTGTACTTTCATCCGATACTCCACGATGTCATTGTAGGGGTCATTATCACGGTACCAGTAAAACCTCAAATAGTTTTTATGTTCTTTTTTGACAAGGAAGCAATGAAACATATGTTGTATGTCAGCCATGAATGTCACTGCATCTTTGCAGAAGCGAAGAAGCACTCCTAGAAGTCTGTTGTTGAGGTTTGGGCAAGACAAAAGGACATTGTTTAGAGAGACACCTTCATATCTGCTTGAGTCAAATACTACTCTTATCTGACTAGGTTTCTTAGGATGATACATGCCAAAAATGGGTAGATACCAACATTCCTCGGAATCTTCGAGTACAGGTGCAATTTCTGCATGGCCATTCTGAAGTATTTTCTCCGTGAAGGCAAAGAAGTGCTCTCTCATTTCAGGTACCTTCTGAAATTTGCATTTGACGGAGACAAATCGACCATAAACAGGTTCTCTGTTGTTGGGCAAGCGTTGCTTCTGGGGTTTAAGTGGTAGAAGGGCCATCCAACTCTTTGACTCATCTCTTACCATCTCTCAATCCATGATGCCCAAAAACAGTCTGTCTTCTATGGACATTGCAACCTTGTTGTCTTCTCTTGTTCTGTGGAAAACTGTGCACCCTATGTGATCTTTGTCGTCGTCATATGTGTGGTCTTCACAGGAAGGATCAGCTAACGAACAAGGTAGAGGAGCATTGCGTGGCAACTCTTTAACCAGGAAGCTGCTCTTACATGGCTGGAAGAGAGACGAACATCCATTTTCAAGAGTATTGGTAAGCATGCTGTTGACTAAGGTCTGCTTGTGTGCTCCTCCCAAGCAGACGTCTCCTATGATGACCCATCCAAGGTCGTGCCTCTGTGCATACAGAGCATTCCTGGAGACGTTTATACATTCTCTAGCCTTGTGGACTTGTAGTATATCTCTTCCCAGAAGTAGAGCTATTGGGGCTCCTGGATCCATCTCAGGTATCAGGTGGGCTATACGCTTTAGATGGGGGTGATGTGTCGCCACTTCCTGTGAAGGTATTTCTGACCTCTTTTCAGGAATCTGGTTGCACTCCAGGATGGTCAGTAGTGATAGGCAGGTTTGGCCAGTGGCCACCTATGGACTCCACCTTGTATTGTATCCGGTTGCCTTTCTCCCCGCCGTCTGAACGATACCTGAACACGTCCTCAGGGTGTAGGGAGAACCAGGCTAGGGACAGAATGGACCTGGCTAGGGACCTTTTACTTTGGTCATCCAGGATTGCATATATCTTGATGGCTTTGTCCTTGCGGCCTGCAGGATAGACTCGGACAAGGCAGATTTTTGAACAGTACCTTCCTCCTGTGAGTCCCTTACAGATCTCCGTACATTTAGAACTGAGCTCAGTGGTGTCTTCATCAGTGTCCTTCTGCTTCCCATCGTGCTCCTCTGCTTGCAACAACACTCGTGGAGGTGGCCCAGGGTGCAAGACTGTATTGTGATCCGTGCTGCTGCATTCTGTACATTTCACTCTAGCTTCACAGTTCCTGGCGAAGTGAGAGGATGTGGCACAACATTTGAAGCAGATGTTGTTCTCCTTGAGGAAACCTATGCAATCCTCTAAAGACTTCTCCCTGAAGGCTCTGCATTTTAATAGAGGATGTTGTTTCTTGTGTAGAGGACAATGTTTACTGACATCCTGAGGCTTGCTCTCGTCTGGAGGAAGTTTATTCACATTTTGAGGAGGGCCTGTGGAAACAATGTTAGTTTTGTGGACTGCCACAGGTGTCTTACTGGGTTTGACACCAGGGGCAGTGGAACACGACAAAGTAAAGTCAAAACTAGGGTTATTTCTATTCCTATATTGCTGGGTGACAAAATCAACAAATACAATGAAAGGAGGAAATGATACATTATGGTTTTGTTTATACCGTGAACCACACGCAATCCACTTTTCTTGTAGGTTGCAAGGAAGTTTCTGTACTTTCGGATTAACACCCTTAGCGGTGTCCAAGAATGCCAATCCGGGCAAGTCTCCTACCTCCTGGGCAACCTTTAACTCAATCAATAAATCACTCAATTCTCTAAGCTTTTGATAACCTTTAGGTCTTATCTTAGGAACATCATCAATTCTTTTATTTAAAGCATTCTCTATGACTTCTACTGTCCCATAGCATTCATCAAGTCTTTCCCACACTTTACATAGACCTGTGTGGGGATGCTTTACATTAATGTATCTCAGTCTTTTGGCATGTTCGACCGACTCACTTCTGAGCCACTTTACTAGGAGATCTAACTCCTCACTACATGAAAGATCCAGATCATGAATGGCGTTCCGGAACGAGGCACGCCATGACCTATTGTTCTCGGGTTTGTCAGTGAACTTTACAAGTCTTTTTGTAACCAGTCCATGGTGGCCCCGTCATTGATGGTATGAGCCGGTGTGTTATAGTCATGTCTAGTGTGTGGTGTATCACCATACCTGGTCAGAGAATGCTGCTGTGTCTCTCAGAATCAGGATTCTTCATAGCTTCCAAACACTCAGCCTTAGCTATTGCAGCTGCTGTCTCTTTGTCTGCAGTAAGTCTTTCTAGCTCTGCTTGCAATTATGCAGTTTCCATGTCTCTCTCTGCCTCGTGCTCTGCTTGTCTCAGCTTTAGATGCATCTCTCGTTCGGCGAAGAAGGATCTTGCTTTGGCCTCTTCGGCTTTGGCTCGAGCGACAGCAGCAAGCTCTGCTATTGACCTGCCAGAACTTGCTCTTGACCTCGTTTTGAGTCAGGATGTGCTGGTTTGAGACATTGTGCACTTAACTGTGTACTGCTGTATATACTGGCGGGAAACTGAAACTATACATGGCAGGCTTCCGCGTGGTGGGAAAGATGAAGCACTTGTTGGCGGGCTGCACTCTCGGTACTTGTGACTGTATGGCAGCCGCTGCAGTATCCGCAAGAAGCGCGGTGTGGGTACAAGTGGCTCCTTAAGTCGTATTCGCTATCGCAGGTGTCTAGCATCTGTTTTACTGTTCTGCCTTCAAACACGTTGACACGGTGTGCTATCTAGCATACAGCATAAACTACTGCTCTGTCTTCCAAATAAGCAGACTGTTCTCTGTAGTCTTTCTTGCTAATTGATGAAGAGTATACAAACGACATGGGTAAGTATTGGGCAAATGATCACACAGCTAACACAATTACAGGAAGTATACGATGTGATGCAAACTTTACATGGAATACACAGGTTTCTAATTACATCTTCTGTGCACTGGCTGCTATACAGTTAATAACATCTCTGTACAACACTGCATTGCAAGAAAATATATTAATCTTATCAAATATGCTTTACCAGGATAACAAACTCAAGTAGGGGAGTTACAAGAGGACAAATAAACACGTGTGTCCTATGAAGTACACAGAAGAAAATGGCATCTTCCTCATCCCAGAATACATTACTTCATTCCCACAATGCAACACTCTGTCTGCTATTAAAGGCACAGGTTATAAATGCTATTAAAGACACAGCTATAAATTCAGCCACCACTAGATGGTGCTATAACTAAACCAGCACATAATACAAACATATTTGCCCTATATTTAGAGGGCAGAACAGGGGGCGTTTTCAGTGCAAAAAAAATGTGCTGAAAGACTCGGCTATACACCAGTATATACGGTATATATATAATTTCCAAATTGGGGAGAACTCCAAATAAACCCTCACTAGAAGACCATAAAATTTAACTTTTATTTCTATTAATTAAAATAAATAATATACAAAGGATAAAAAACATTTTGTCCCTAGTCTGCCTCAAAGGTTTGAGGCCGACCATCATTAAGCCTACTGTATGTCCCTTCACCTGATGAAGCCGCTAGCGTGGTGAAACATGTTGGGGGCGCTGGTGCTAAAATTTGTTGTCCTATTCTGCCAATATGTATTAGCATACCATGCGCTATACACTTTCTAAATATACATTAGGAGGAATGCTGCATAAAATAACTGCAGGCTTTTGTGACACATTAGGGACAAAACATTTTATACCCTTTGTATAGTCTTTATTATTAAAAGTTAAATTTTATGGTCTTCTAGTGAGGGTGTTAGGAACGGCGGAACGCACTAAATAAAAGTAATCATAAAGTGTGTTCGCCGCTCGGGGTCCACCGTGCAGTAGATGATATGACTACTGCTAAGTGGTGGCAGGCAAGCAATATGGCGGAAATGCGCACGTGGTTTAAACGTCACCCAGGTGAGCAGAGCAATCTCTATTAAGTCACAGAGGTGCCAACAGAGACAAATACAATAAGGCTGAGCCTGTTGGAGTAAATGCACACACGGTATCTGGTCACAGCAGCAGAGCCAAAGACAGCGGAACTGCATCCGTCTAGACCTCCGTGCGTGCGACGTCACAACTGCGGACGCCAAGGAGGGCTGCAATTGCAGTGCGGCGTAGGACACTGCCGCTAGATGACAAAGCTAGTACGCAAGCGCAATGTCGGACGCTAGCAACTGTGGATGATGTAGTAGTGGGGCGCTGGCGCTGACTCTAAGCTTAGTCCCTGTCCACATACATAACATCAGAGGGAAGGGGTTTCAAATGAGTCATTCACCAGAATCGTACATCCATCATCAATCACACAGTAGCAACTAGAGACTATACTAGCGCATGGCGGAACGGCCATGTGCACTTTTTATAGCAGCCGGGGCCTTCCGGAAGTTTCCAGATCTCCGAGAAGGACCAATCAGATCTGGAGCAGGACCTGAGCACATGACTCCCGATCTCCAATGGGAAATCGTCTCATGAGCAAGCTCAGTAGGAGGACAGAGGGACTTAGCCCCTGGAGAGATTTGCTGCAAGGCAATCTCCTCTGCGGTAGATAAACAGCAAGAGACCGCAGAATGTAAGGGTCTGGATTCCTGCAGAGCAGACGCAGAAACCTGACGCCTAACAGAGGGTTTATTTGGGGTTCTCCCCAATTTGTAAATTATATATATATCCCTCCAAAGACCATCTTAGTTCCTCTATTATTTTTGTTATATTATGTCATCAAAGTAACATTTTTTTTAAACACATCTACCGTATATACTCGAGTATAAGCCCAGATTTTCAGGTTATTTTTTTAGGCTGAAAGTGCCCCTCTCAGCTTATATTCGAGTCATTGTCCCAGCGGTCGGCGGGGGAGGGGGATCGCGGCTGGCAGATCATTCTCACCCCCTCCTGGCGCTGCCTCTGCAGTCCCTGCTTCTCAGATGGTTTCCAGCGCCACAGCTATTCCTGTGTTCAGCGGTCACGTAGTACCGCTCATTAAAGTAATGAATATGCGCATATTCATTACTTTAATGAGCAGTACAACGTGACCGGTGAACACTAGAAGGAGCTACCAGCGCCGGAGACCATCAGAGAAGCAGGGACTGCAGAGACCATGCCAGGAGGGGGTGAGTATGACAGGGAGGATGGGGGAAGAAATGCGATATTTACCTGTCCTTGTTCCCCCACCGTGCGCCGCTCTGTCTTGAGCGTACTCTGGCTGTGATGTTCAAGTCAGAGGGTGTGATGATGTGGTTAGTGGGCGCCCTATGTCTGAACAGTCACTGCAGAGACCCAAAGACAGAGTGGCATGTGGCGGTGGAACGTGGACAGGTGAATATCGCAGGTTCCGGGGCACGGAGCCAGCGGCAAAACCGGCACCTGGCCCCATAGCGTGCCAGTGTCCCTGCCTGCTCAGGACATCGGCACCTGGCCCCAATGACAAGAGGTGAGTATCATTTTTTTATTTTTTTTATTCGTAGCAGCAGCATATGGGGCATATATATCTATGGGGCATCTTATGGGGTCATCAGCCTTTATGGAGCATTATATGGGGCATATTATTCTATGGAGCATCTTATGGGGCCATCAACCTTTATGGAGCATTATATGGGGCATATTATTCTATGGAGCATCTTATGGGGCCATCAACCTTTATGGAGCAGCATATGGGGCATGTTATTCTATGGAGCATCTTATGGGGCCACTATTAACCTTTGTGCAGCATTATATGGGGCATATTTTGTATGGAACATCTTATGGGGCTCACTTAAACATAATTATATCAGGAAAATGCAATCATGCCCAGCATCATCATGGCATCCGGCATCTTTATCATCCATTCCTCCTGATGAACTGTGCTAATGGGGAAACGCGTCGGGGTGGCCTCAACACATGCTAAGTTCTAATTATTTGTTCTGCTATATCTATGTATATTGCTTTATCTAAAGCTTTGGTGTTTTTATGGTTGAGGAGTTACTTTTTTGGATACCTTCAAATGTGATGAAGGTCTATCGATTATTGGGGTATACTGTTACTCATTGATATGATTATGCTGCTGTGTCTCTAGGACTATTTTACTAGACATTTGCCATTGATGCATTTGGTGACTTTTTTGTGTGTGTGTTTTGGTTTTTGTTTTTTCGTTCTTGTCTGCCAGTCCTAGGTGGCAAGGCTACCTCAAGAAATGTGTTATATTATATAAGGATCTATTCCTTTCATTTCTTTTCTTTGCTATATTGTTTTCCCACTATATTTATAGGGTTATATCAGGGGAGAGAAGGATAGTCCACGTTGAGTGGGGGCGCCAAATAATCGTTTCTTAGGGTGCCAACCTCCACGGCAAGGAAGGAGTCAGTTTAGGTATATTGTAGGGTCTTGGCAGGCAAGATTATTGTATATTGTTTATTTTTGGGCTTTTTATTACCCTTCACACTGGGTTAGGTGTTTTTTTATAAAAGAAAAAATAAAATAACTGTTTTTAAGGGAAATATATGTTCATAACATCTTATGGGGCCCATCATGAACTTTATGGAGCATGATATGGGGCATATTTTGTATGGAGCATTTTATGGGGCAATCATGAACTGTATGGAGCATTATATGGGGCTCCTGATTCAATATGGATATTCAAAAATATTTAACCTACTGATGTCTCAATTAATTTTACTTTTATTGGTATTTATTTTTATTTTTGAATTTTACCAGTAGCTGCTGCATTTCCCACCCTAGGCTTATACTCAAGTCAATAAGTTTTCCCAGTTTTTTTGTGGCAAAATTAGGGACCTCAGCTTATACTCGGGTCGGCTCATACTCGAGTATATACTGTAATTGAGGAACTTATTATTATTCCAAGGTTCATGATTAAAATATGCTTTGCTTTCGTGATAACCTTAATATTAAAAGGTATCACTATAGGGCAAACGGAATATAGGAATATAAATGCTCTGCCTTTGTGGATGATGTCCTTCTATACATTACAATCCCACATCCGTCAATTCCATCTATCTTGGCAGAAGTGGATCATTTTGGCTCATGGTCCAATTTCAAAATAAACACTTCAAAATCTTAGGCTCTCAATGTTTCCTTGCCAGCTACCACTCAGGCTATCATCCTATCAAATTTTCCTTTTTCTTGGCCATCTCAGGGTATAAAATATTTAGGGATGTGCATACATAGTGATCTTTCTCGACTGTTTGACCTCAATTACAAACCCTTACTTGGTCAAGTCCATAAGGACCTTAATTCATGGACTATGAAGGATTTCTTATGGTTCGGCAGAGTAAACATATTAAAAATGAATATTTTACTTAGACTGCTTTACCTTTTTCAAACTATCCCGACCAGAATCTCTTTAAAGTTTTGGAAACATCTACGTAGTAGCTTTTGTAAGTTCTTCTGTCCAACTGGTCGTCCACGTATTCGTGGTAATATATTAGTCAGGTCTAAACAGATGTGAGGCCTTGGTCTTCTGGATAGTAGAAAATACTACATGGCAGCAGTCCGTGCTAGAATACTCTATTATTTTCACCATCAACATGGGAAGCTTTGAGTTCATATAGCACAAACTATATGTCCAAGGGCATTAACTACACTCCTCTGGAACCCACATTCCTCAACCCTTAAACTCCCTCAACAATCCTACAGCACATACTGTACAATCCTATCCCTACGTCAAGACAATAAGAAGATCTCTCTAATTGACCCTCAGGGCAGAGATGCTTCCAGGGGTCTTCCACATGCTGTTCTCCTACCATTCAGCACTTTTCACATCCATTTTAAAATTTTTACTGCCCCCCAGACCTCTTTAAAGAGTCTGCTAGAAAGAAGCTCAACATTCCCATTGACTCCCATTGTACTCGGTACTCGAAACGATCATGTGAGTATTAGGAATTGTTGGTTTGAGCAACGGGCACCCGAGCATTTTAGTGATCGCTCATCCATATTTGCTACATCTTTGGTTCTACTAGTAATTAATCCTGTTGATATACTGCAATTTTTTTCTTGCACTTGTGTACAGCACTCTTTCCTTTGTACTCCTAACTTTGTCATTTGCACAAGGCGCCGCCCTCCAACTATACGCTGAGGACAGCTTTTCTTAAGAGGGGGAGTTTGTGGTATCACAGTATCCGGTCTACTGCTGCTGAGTGAAACAGTTGTTGTGTGGCAGTATATTTGTTCCAGTGTGCCAGAACTACTTTGGGCACTGTGATTTAGGAGATCTATTACATTTAGTGCTGTAATGTACATGCACTGAGGATTCATAAATGTGCATTGTAAATTGTACTTTGCTGCCATCTACTGGTTAATGTATGTGGATGAAAATTAGGTAGTTGATTTCCCCGCAACAATCTGCCATAAAAAAGGCTGGCAAGAGCCTCCCAGCTTAGTGCACACACTTCCTGTGAGCTGATACAAACCAGTGTAGTCAAGACAGAGGAAGGAAGCTCTATTCCTTCCTGAATTCATTCTAGTCCATGGCGAGGGGACCTTGTAAAATAATGCTTATCCTGTAAAATACTCAGGACTAGTTACCAGATAAAAATATAGTGGTTTATTTGGATTCTTCCATCAAAGAAAGGTTATTACAGAAAAACAGGTGAATAAAAATAAGTGAAAGAGAGATTGTCCATTGTTCATAGCAAAGCAGCATGTATTCTTCTTCTCTCCGAGATCCTGAATAGCAAATGGCTGCTGTCTCTCAGTTCGGCTTCTCACATCGCCGTCAAGTAATATACCAGCTGTTATGTCATGTCATGTCATGGCCCAACACAGGCGACATCTTCGTGTCTGTCTTTCATGATGGTGAGGGAAGAAGACAGCGACCTCTACAGTTAGCCATGAATTATATACGTCTCTTGAAGCACGTGATCTCGGTATATATGGAGTTTGACATTTACCTCAAGGCTAAACTTAAATATGTAGTGAGCTGACATTTACCACTTGCTAAAATAGCACATGCAATGGAAGGCAATGTCCCGTACAGAACATATAAGAATACAACTCCATATACTGTATATAAATCCATAACTAATAATATTTAACAATTCCCCCTTTTGAGGGAGACAGACATTAATTGGAACCCTCAAATATAACAAGATCTTTTTTCTTCTTTTCTTCTTCTTTGACAAAATAATTTAATATCAATAATTATAATAATATCAGATTACCGTTATAAGTACTCAATGACATAATTGATGTGAATTCATGTTATGGTAAGCCGTGAACAATATTCATATAAAATATGTATAATTATACTTCCCTAAGTCTAAATTGAAGCATCTCAGGTCCAGTCATCATCATCTGATGTCATCTGGTCTTCATTTTGATGTCTTCTGTCTTCTTGGTTCTTTTAAAACCACAGTTTTTCTCTAGCATATAGATGTTGTAGAAATTGTGTTGTGTATCAAATCAAAGTTCATAAATTCAAATGTTGATAAGAAACAAAGTCTATAGATGAAATGCAGCTTTAATATCTGTGCAGTGTCATCTTTAAAAACCTGGGCTTACATTGGCTCGCCTTGGATATTCTGGAATCCTCCATCGGCACTGGTCTTTGAACAGGTGTGACGTCTTTGGTCAGCAAAGCAAGGGTTAAAATGACTCTTCCTTGCTAAACATAGCACCATAACCAGTCCTTGTCCTAATGCACAGGACATATGTCAGGGTTAATTACCTTCATTGTTCACCAGCTTTACATTGAAGCTTTACAGGTGATTGAAAACCTCTGGAACTTGATAAGAACGTGATAACACCGTTCATCTCAGCATCATAGGATCATCGTCCTCTGGTTGTCAGGTTAGACACTTTAATCGTGACCGTCAGTGGTGGATACTGCACTCGTGACTGTCAGTGGTGGATACTGCACTCGTGACTGTCAGTGGTGGATACTGCATTTGTAATTAACACAGTATATTACTCAGTAATCATAGCTTTGTTACCTTCTGGGACTTCTGGATCGCGGCATTCTTCTTCTTGCAACTGATAAGAATCAATGAAGTTTAGAAATGTGAAAAGTCTTTATTAACATAATTTCAGTATCTTGCTTGAAGTCTTCATTCCCTATCCTATACCAAATCTGGTAATTTTCCTATCCTATAATATCACAGCGTACCATAGCAATCAGTAATATCCATATAATTATCAGAATTTGTACTGTATATGGATTTCAATGTTTGAAATAATAAACCAATAATAAGTGATAATACATTATTATCCATATTTTTTTCATGTGATAGAACATTTTTTTTTTTTTTTATGTCTTAGGTGTAATTACCTTTTTCAACCCATAGGTGTCACTGTGTTTTATGTAACCAATGTTTTCATCTTTATTAATAAGGAATATATTTATTATACTAATAATATGTAGGAATGTAAAGCCATGAACCAAAATAAGAATATATGAGTGAGCGAATGAATGAATAAAAGAATTGTTGCATATAACTCAGAAGTGAAACATTTCCTTAGTAATAGAACCATATAATTGCTATATTTAATGAAGCAATATTCTCAGTAGATATTACTTTACTAAATATTGGTGAAAGAATTAAAAATAATGAAAAATAAGAATAAAAATAAAAATAAGAATAAGGCCTTTATGTTGATGCAGAGTAGTTATGTCTTCAGTAACATATACCCTTAATATTTCCATGATCTGGATTATTTCATAATTGTCATAAACTTGTGTTATCAAAATATTCAAATCATGCAACTTTGCATGTAATTCCTCTTAGTGTAAAGAAATGACTCTTTATAATACTTGTTATTATACCCAATACTTATACCATTGTACCTTATTAATATTTTTTCCTATTAAAATGTGTGAAGAAGAGGTATTAATCAAATGTGATGATGTAGTCAGGATAAAAAACATATTTTCCCCCTTAATACCAAAAAATATTGTTTCATGAAATAATTCATTTATCAAAACCAAAATTAAAAATAATTAATTTATAAATTGTGTAAATATTATACTTGCTTATACCATTATTTGTCTGAAGATGTGTAACCATTAAAATTAATTTGAATATCATAAAATTATCCTTTGGAAAAATTAATTTAAATGTAGTTTAAGATTAACACACTTGGACAGAGAAGGAAGGTCCACTATTCCCAGATGCAGCTGGTGAATACCAGGCTCTGTGCTGGTGCCTGTTTAAAAGAGCTAAAGCTGATAAGGAAAGAATAGATTTTCTTCATAAACTATTTTCTATTTTGTTGTGCGATTGCACTTATCCACAATTAACTAAATCAAGAAATAATTACTAAAGAACTATAGAAATATATGTTGTGTAGATAATATTTCATTATGTATCTTAATATTCTAATAATTTATCTGATCTGCATATTTCTCCTAAAGATAAAAGTTTTGGGGTTTTTTTTTTTTCTCATTCAGAATCCTGAGGCCTCCTACAAACGTATCACATCACTCGCTCAGCAGCTGCTCATACACTCAGTCACTGTCACTCAGACTGTGTCACATATTTAAGTTTAAACCAAATACCTCACATATGAAGGTGTGATGAATACACGTGTTTTAACCCAAATTATCCTAATCATCAATGCATTGTAAACTATTTCAATTTAGTCTCTTAATATTTCTTTGAATATTCCCCAAATACACATGACATAAATATATGTATAGCTATACTTGACATTTAGGCCTGGAAAAAAAATTCCATTGCTTTGCAAAAGCTGAGACCCCTTTAAAAATTCTTTCCCTAAGGAACAGGGACATAGTATACTGGTCTGGTATACTTATTATTAGAACAAGGTACAAATTCCACACGCTGTGGTAGTCATTCGAACCATGCAGTGAAGGCACACACACAGAACATATTTTAAAATGCAGTTAGTTATTTTCTTTTAAGTGTTAAATATATGAAATCATGCAATTATTGCAACTTCCTGTGTAAATAAAGGCATAAATCCTTGGAAGAGAATTTTTCCCGATTAAGTCCTGCTTTGAAATGAAAATTCTAAGGAAACATAAAAGATAAGGTTAATATCATATTCAGAATTCTAAATATTATTACTGATGTAGATTTTAATTTTCATTAAAAAATACAGTTCTACTATTTCTACTTCTACAAACACTCTATATATACTGTATGACTATGTATATATCCACAAACCATTGAACTACAGGATTATACTCTATATAATAATTACATATAACTAATACATCGTATAACACTTTTACACAATATATATAATTACTTTTTCTAGCCAATTCCTACACCCATACTTATTTCTCTGCAAAAAATATCCTGAAAGGTTCTTGCCATTTTAAAGCTGATAGATTCTTGGAGCAGAGTATTCAGTTTACAGGCCATGATGTCACTCACCACCTGTTTCTGTCTGTCAAATTCGGCCATCTTGGTTACAGAAAGAAGATCAAAACTCATCATTTTTCTTAATTCAATTTGTGTCTTTTCGGTGTTCCTTTGCATCATTCCATATGGCTTATAACAAACATGTGATTTCCTTTGTTCTTCATATATTTGATTTTGGGGAAAACTCATTTTAGAAGGTTTTGCTAATACAGGCTTCTGATAAGATTTTACTCTGCCTGTCTTTACAAAATTAGCACGATTTACTGTCCTTTCACGATTCTCGTGTTTCCTGGCAAAATCAAGGGATTGCGCACATTCAAACAATGAATCTTTTTGTGACGCAATAACACGAGATGCAGGATTTAAAAACCAAAATTTGCTTACAAAACTCCTTATGAGGGACGGTGTTTTGACATTCTCATTCAGGATTTTGTACAAACGTTCATATATTGACATGAACGTAAAAATACATTCCTTCCGACCAATCCTTAATTTTTGAAGAATATCAATATCTGGATGATTTTCATTTGATGAACAAAAAATGAGAATTTTTAATCTGTCCTTATCAGTTAAATTTTCATGTATTTCACCAGATAACTTTAAAGATAACCTCCTGGAAAAGGTTACAGGGATCCACATTTTGAACAACTGATTCTTCTCCTCGTTAGATAAATCAAATTTGTCAACACAACTTTCAAAAACCTCAGAGTTTCTACAAACATGCATTTTGTTGTCATATGCAGGTATTATTTTGCATATCTCTAGCAAACTTTTCCTTACTTTCCTTCGGATTTGGGCCTGTGAGTCGTCTATTTTTAGTGGTACGTCTTTCCCTTGTACGTCCTCTACGTCAGTTCTGAAGTCTCCTCCTACTTCTCCATCTTGTTCCACGTCTGCAAGGTCACCTTCAATAGCTGCTGCTACTTGTAACTGTTTCTCCACATTACAGTGAATCTCGGGAATATCACTATCCTCTACACAATCATTTTTAGATTTCTCTGACACAGATCTATGAAATATATCTACCATCTGTAGAATATTTTTTAATCTCTCTCTTTCTCTATTGAAAAACTTAGAATCTAACCTTTGATTCTCGAGTTCACACTCGGCATATAAACTTAACCATAAAACTTCTGAATTAGAATTGTCTACAGACTTAAATTTCAATTTACTCTGCTTAGCAAGACAATTAATGACATCCATTTTATCTTACCTTGAAATGTCTCAGCTTGTTCCTTTGATGGACAACGCTGGGTTCCTGTCTTCACACGTCTGGCTTACATCTGGTACTTTTGGCCCTTGTAGTACTTCTCAATCTATCTGGTACTTCTTAGTCCTCACGTCTAGGTTCCGTCTGATTCTTGTGAATAGTGGAGTTCCTGACAACTTGCACATATGAGCAAAGTTCAATCCCCCTTGTGGGCAAGTTGAGGGAAATCCGCAAAAAAGTACAAAAATTCAGATCTGGCTGGCTCTCCAATGTAAAATAATGCTTATCCTGTAAAATACTCAGGACTAGTTACCAGATAAAAATATAGTGGTTTATTTGGATTCTTCCATCAAAGAAAGGTTATTACAGAAAAACAGGTGAATAAAAATAAGTGAAAGAGAGATTGTCCATTGTTCATAGCAAAGCAGCATGTATTCTTCTTCTCTCCGAGATCCTGAATAGCAAATGGCTGCTGTCTCTCAGTTCGGCTTCTCACATCGCCGTCAAGTAATATACCAGCTGTTATGTCATGTCATGTCATGGCCCAACACAGGCGACATCTTCATGTCTGTCTTTCATGATGGTGAGGGAAGAAGACAGCGACCTCTACAGTTAGCCATGAATTATATACGTCTCTTGAAGCACGTGATCTCGGTATATATGGAGTTTGACATTTACCTCAAGGCTAAACTTAAATATGTAGTGAGCTGACATTTACCACTTGCTAAAATAGCACATGCAATGGAAGGCAATGTCCCGTACAGAACATATAAGAATACAACTCCATATATATAAATCCATAACTAATAATATTTAACAGACCTCATTTTCCACAAAATCTCCTCCAAGAAGGAGTGGAGCCTCAAACAGTTAGGAAAGATAAAGCTGAACAAGTTCTTTCCCACATACTGTTTTTTCCCAATAGTGTGTTGCCATGAGGGGCCAATTCGCAGAGGTCCCTCCATCAGTGTAGCATTACCTGGACTGTGCATAATATTTCCTCCAATAGCAAGAGAAGAGAACTGTGCTACAGCCACCCTGAGAGGCCCAAAATTTGCTTATTTCTTAAAGAGAAGACACCTTCTTCATATGCACAATATGCAGTGTAACTGTCACGATTCATTTTTAGATCTGTGGCAGATCTTTCTCAGATTAAAACTTTTTTCCTTTTAGACCATCAGGGGTTAACGTCAGTTTTTCCCCCACTGGCCTGCTGGTGTAATTGCATTGCTGCTGGGTCTGCTGATGTGGGTGGTGACTAGAGTTGAGCGATACCAGCCGATACTTGAAAATATCGGATCGGAATGGATCGGCCGATCTTAAAAAAAAGTATCGGTATCGCCGATTCCGATACCGGGAACCAATGCAAGTCAATGGGGCCAAAATATCGGAATTAAAAAAAAACCTTTCTTTCCTTGTAGGTTAATTCTACATGAAGAAAAACAACTAAGAATAATGTAGAATGTATTGTGGGAGGTGGAGGAGACATTAAAGCCATAGAGGTTTAGCCCAATCAAATGGAATAGCAGGAATTAAACTTTTTTTTTTAAAGATGTTAGGAGTTACAAAGATATTGACTATGTTAGCCTCATTTATATTTTGCCAGACATGTATGTCTTCTTCTTCTACTTCCTTTTTTTACATTCTTCTTCTTCTTCTTCTACTTCCTTTTTTTACATTCTTCTTCTTCTTCTTCTACTTCCTTTTTTTACATTCTTCTTCTTATTCCTTTTTTTACATTCTTCTTCTTCTTCTTCTACTTCCTTTTTTTACATTCTTCTTCTTCTTCTTCTTCTTCTTCTTCTTCTTCTTCTTCTTCTTCTTCTTCTTCTTCTTCCTTTTCTTACATTCTTCATATTCTTCTTATTCAACAATTATTATTCTACATATTCAGCTTCTTCATCTTCTTCCTATTCTTCTTCATCATATTCTTGTTTGTGTCAGGCATTCCTGTAGTTGTTATCTAGAAAAGTTAGAAGTTTACACCTTCCGTTCTGCCTGTCACAAAAGATTTACAACAGGATTTGTCCGCGTTCAGTTTGGCCTGCAGAAGCAGGCCTTTTCCAGGGGCACCACGAGGAGGAACGGACTCACCCCCATACACTGCTTAGTCTTCTTCTGCTTATAAATAAGATAATATCATTTGCTCAGAGTATTAGTCTTATGCTTAATGTTCTTCTGCTTTGTTTTTTTTATGCTTCTTTGTCTTCTCTCTCTTGTTGTTCTGCATCTTGGTGGTTGTCTTCCTGTTCTTTGTCCTCTTGAACCAGCTGACGGTACTGGCACCCGGAGGGGCAGCAGAAGGAACAAGAGCCAATGGCACTACCGAGGACCAGCTGACGGTGCTGGAACCCGGTTACTAAGCAGGAGGTACCTGTGCTACAAAGCACTACCAAGGACCAGCAGACGTTGCCGGAACTCGGATACCGAGATGGAGGCACCTAGGCCAAACGCTCTGACGAGAACCAGCTGACGGTGCTGGAACCCGGAGGGGTAGCATAAGCTGCAAGAGCAAATGGAAATAGCGAGGACCAGCTGACAGTGCTGGCACCCGGAGGGGCAGCAGAAGGAATAAGAGCCAATGGCACAACCGAGGACCAGCTGACGGTGCTGGAACCCGGTTACTAAGCAGGAGGTACCTGTGCTACAAAGCACTACCAAGGACCAGCAGACGTTGCCGGAACTCGGATACCGAGATGGAGGCACCTAGGCCAAAGGCTCTGACGAGAACCAGCTGACGGTGCTGGAACCCGGAGGGGTAGCATAAGCTGCAAGAGCAAATGGAAATAGCGAGGACCAGCTGACAGTGCTGGCACCCGGAGGGGCAGCAGAAGGAATAAGAGCCAATGGCACAACCGAGGACCAGCTGACGGTGCTGGAACCCGGTTACTAAGCAGGAGGTACCTGTGCTACAAAGCACTACCAAGGACCAGCAGACGTTGCTGGAACTCGGATACCGAGATGGAGGCACCTAGGCCAAAGGCTCTGATGAGAACCAGCTGACGGTGCTGGAACCCGGAGGGGTATCAGAAGTTACCCCTGAAAAGCAAAGTTGGCATGCCGCAAGCTGGCCGCAGTTACCGAATCACACAGTCCTACAGGGGGTGCTTGTCCTACTGGCACTATGGAACAAACCTTTCTTACCAGAACCCGCAGTCCACATAGGAAGCACCTAAACTGCTGGCACCCTAGCCTCGGCTAACCCAACCGCAACACGACATGGCAACTTGGGGTGGCAAACTGACATTGACACTTCCCGGAAACAGCAGGCAGGGCTGGAACCAAGCTGGGCAGGAGGGAGTACCCGTGCCAAAGTCAGTTATGAGCAGCAACTGGCGATGTTGGAGCCCAGGACAAGCACTTAGCAGGCTGAGGCCTGATGTGCTGTCAATTGGGAGGCAGCAGGACAGATTGCCATCAAAACAGCAGGGGAACAGCTGACGTTACTGAACCCCACAAACACAGGAGCTAGTGTTTTACTCTGTGAAGACGGCACTTCCGAGCAACAACTGGCTGTGTTGAAGCCCAGGGACAAGCACGGAGCAGGCTTAGGCTGCATTGAAGAAATTTTAAGATCGGTTGTAGACTACTAATTTGAACCAAGCTCCACTTAGGCCTGTGGATTCACTGATTTTCGTATTTCCCCTGTCCTCCAACCCCGCCAGTTACAGCTCCGAAGTGGCGTCTGCACAATCCACACTTGTTCCTGTGTTACAGGTGTTCAGTCCGGTCAGTTAATCCCCTGATGTGTGTCCGGCAATGTCGCCTGCTCTGTCCACATTCCGATAATGGGAATGTGGACAGAGCAGGCGACATTGCCGGACACACATCAGGGGATTAACTGATCGGACTGAACACCTGTAACACAGGAACAAGTGTGGATTGTGCAGACGCCACTTCGGAGCTGTAACTGGCAGGGTTGGAGGACAGGGGAAATACGAGAGACAGTGGAGCCACAGGCCTAATTGGAGCACGGTTAAAAATCAGTAGTGGTACGACTGTGTAGGCAGCAGGAGACTTTGCCATCCACACAGCAGGGGATCAGCTGACATTACTGAACCCCACTGAGACACGGGAGCAAGTATCTCTTTCCGTGTGGACGGCACATCCGAACTACAACTGGCTGTGTTGAAGCCCAGGAAATAGGAGGGTGTAGGCAGAGGCCTACTGTATTTTGAATGAGTTTACAGCAGGAGAGACTGCCATCCACAAAGCAGGGGATCAGCTGACGTTACTGAACCCCACTGAGACACGGGAGCAAGTATCTCTTTCCGTGTGGACGGCACTTCCGAACTACAACTGGCTGTGTTGAAGCCCAGGAAATAGGAGGGTGTAGGCAGAGGCCTACTGTATTTTGAATGAGTTTACAGCAGGAGAGACTGCCATCCACACAGCAGGGGATCAGCTGACGTTACTGAACCCCACTGAGACACGGTAGCAAGTATCTCTTTCCGTGTGGACGGCACTTCCGAACTACAACTGGCTGTGTTGAAGCCCAGGAAATAGGAGGGTGTAGGCAGAGGCCTACTGTCTTTGTAATGCGGAGACAGCAGGAGAGACTGCCATCTCCACAGCAGGGGAACAGCTGGCAGTGCTGAACCCCACTAACACTTGAACGAATGTGTTTGGCTCTGTGGAGACGACACTTCTGAACACCAACTGACGCTGTTGGAGCCCAGGATTAGGCGAGGAGCAGGCTGGGGCCTACTGGATTTTGGCAGGTGAAGGCAGCAGGAGACTTGCCATCTCCACAGCAGGGGAACAGCTGGCAGTGCTGAACCCCACTAACACTTGAACGAATGTGTTTGGTTCTGTGGAGACGACACTTCTGAACACCAACTGACGCTGTTGGAGCCCAGGATTAGGCGAGGAGCAGGCTGGGGCCTACTGGATTTTGGCAGGTGAATGCAGCAGGAGACTTGCCATCTCCACAGCAGGGGAACAGCTGGCAGTGCTGAACCCCACTAACACTTGAACGAACGTGTTTGGCTCTGTGGAGACGACACTTCTGAACACCAACTGACGCTGTTGGAGCCCAGGATTAGGCGAGGAGCAGGCTGGGGCCTACTGGATTTTGGCAGGTGAAGGCAGCAGGAGACTTGCCATCTCCACAGCAGGGGAACAGCTGGCAGTGCTGAACCCCACTAACACTTGAACGAATGTGTTTGGCTCTGTGGAGACGACACTTCTGAACACCAACTGACGCTGTTGGAGCCCAGGATTAGGCGAGGAGCAGGCTGGGGCCTACTGGATTTTGGCAGGTGAAGGCAGCAGGAGACTTGCCATCTCCACAGCAGGGGAACAGCTGGCAGTGCTGAACCCCACTAACACTTGAACGAACGTGTTTGTCTCTGTGGAGACGACACTTCTGAACACCAACTGACGCTGTTGGAGCCCAGGATTAGGCGAGGAGCAGGCTGGGGCCTACTGGATTTTGGCAGGTGAAGGCAGCAGGAGACTTGCCATCTCCACAGCAGGGGAACAGCTGGCAGTGCTGAACCCCACTAACACTTGAACGAATGTGTTTGGCTCTGTGGAGACGACACTTCTGAACACCAACTGACGCTGTTGGAGCCCAGGATTAGGCGAGGAGCAGGCTGGGGCCTACTGGATTTTGGCAGGTGAAGGCAGCAGGAGACTTGCCATCTCCACAGCAGGGGAACAGCTGGCAGTGCTGAACCCCACTAACACTTGAACGAATGTGTTTGGTTCTGTGGAGACGACACTTCTGAACACCAACTGACGCTGTTGGAGCCCAGGATTAGGCGAGGAGCAGGCTGGGGCCTACTGGATTTTGGCAGGTGAAGGCAGCAGGAGACTTGCCATCTCCACAGCAGGGGAACAGCTGGCAGTGCTGAACCCCACTAACACTTGAACGAATGTGTTTGGCTCTGTGGAGACGACACTTCTGAACACCAACTGACGCTGTTGGAGCCCAGGATTAGGCGAGGAGCAGGCTGGGGCCTACTGGATTTTGGCAGGTGAATGCAGCAGGAGACTTGCCATCTCCACAGCAGGGGAACAGCTGGCAGTGCTGAACCCCACTAACACTTGAACGAATGTGTTTGGCTCTGTGGAGACGACACTTCTGAACACCAACTGACGCTGTTGGAGCCCAGGATTAGGCGAGGAGCAGGCTGGGGCCTACTGGATTTGGGCAGGTGAAGGCAGCAGGAGACTTGCCATCTCCACAGCAGGGGAACAGCTGGCAGTGCTGAACCCCACTAACACTTGAACGAATGTGTTTGGCTCTGTGGAGACGACACTTCTGAACACCAACTGACGCTGTTGGTGCCCAGGATTACGCATGCCGCATGCAGAGGCCAATGGGCAGCGGTTTTTATGGAGGTTGTGGACTACTACTGATTCTAACCATGCTCCACTTAGGCCTCTGGCTCCACTGTCTCTACTATTTACCCTGGCCTCCAACCCCGCCAGCTACATCTCTGAAGTGGCGTCAGCACAATCTACACTTGTTCCTGTGTTACTGGTGCTCAGTCCCATCAGTTGATCCCCTGATGTTTGTCCGGCAAGTTCGCCAGCTCTGTCCTCATTCCCACTACTGGTTATGGGAATGTGGACAGAGCAGGAGACCTTGCCGGACACACATCAGGGGATAAACTGATGGGACTGAGCCACAGGAACACAGGAACAAGTGTAGATTGTGCTGACGCCACTTCAGAGATGTAGATGGCGGGGTTGGAGGTCAGGGGAAATAGTAGAGACAGTGGAGCCAGAGACCTAAGTTGGGCACGGTTAAAAATCAGTAGTGGTTTGAATGTTGATGGAGCTGGTGACTCTGCCGTCCACACAGCAGGGGATCAGCTGGCATTACTGAACCCCAGTAACACAGGAGCTAGTGTGTTTCTCTGTGCAGACGACACATCTGAGCGACAACTGGCTGTGTTGAAGCACAGGGATTATAGTTCAGGTGGTAGAAAAATGAACACACCAGCAGACCTGGATACAGTTGCCAACCACTAATTTAGTCTGTAAGAGGAATGGCAAAGTCTTTGGAGATCCAGGCCTTGTTCATTTTCAGAAAAGTCAGCCGGTCAACATTATCGGAAGATAGTCGCGTGCGACGGTCTGTTAGTACACCACCTGCGGCACTAAAGACACGTTCCGATAATACACTGGCAGCAGGGCAAGCCAGCACCTCCAATGCATACTGGCTAAGCTCTGGCCATGTATCCAGCTTAGAGACCCAAAACTTGAAGGGGGAAGAGCCATCTGGGAGTACAGCGACAGGGCAAGACATGTAGTCTGACACCATCTGACGGAAGCGTTGCCTCCTGCTGACTCGAGGCGTCGCTGATGGTGTAGACAATTGTGGTGGACACACAAAACTTTGCCACATTTGGGCCATAGTGGTCTTGCCTTGTGCTGCGGCACTGCCTCTGCTCCCTCTTTGTGCAGAGTTTCCTCCACTGCCTCGACGCACAGAGCTGCTTTGTAAAGCACTTGCAACAATGCTGTCGGGTGGAATGGAAAACATTATGGACTGCACCAGTGACTCTTCGTACTCCCGCATTTTACGCTCCCGGTTCAACGTTGGTATGAGCCTTTGTACGCTGTCCCGGTAGCGAGGATCTAGGAGGGTGTACACCCAATAATCAGCCGAGACGAGAATGTGGGCGATGCGGCGGTCGTTTCTCAGGCACTGCAGCATGAAATCAACCATGTGCTGCAGACTCCCAACTGCCAAAGAACCGCTGTCCCCTGTTTGAGGCGTGACCTCGACCTGCTCTGCATCACCCCACCCTCGCTGTACATACTGAGTAGAGGTTTGTGTACCTCCCTCCTCTGGAGAGATGTCTTCCTCCTCCATCGACTCCTCCTCATCCTCCTCACAAAGTGTCCCCTGCCTAGGCCTTTGTGAGGAAACACGTAGCGCAGACTGTCCAGAAGCAGATGGCATTTGGGACTCCTCATCCTCCACCTCTTCTGAAACCTCATCCCTTAGTGCTTGCAGTGTTTGTTGAAGCAGGCAGATAAGGGGGACAGTCATGCTGACTAGTGCATCATCTGCACTCGCCATCCGCGTGGATTCATCGAAGGCACGCAAAACGAGGCAGATGTCCTTCATAGAGGCCCACTCAATGGTGCTGAAGTGTGAACGGCGCACAGTGCGACTTGTTTGCGCCTGATGCAGCTGGTACTCCATGACTGCTGCCTGCTGCTCACACAACCGCTCCAACATATGTAACGTTGAATTCCACCGGGTGGGTAGGTCACATATGATGCGATGTTCTGGAAGGCCAAATCGTCGCTGCAGAGCAGCGAGGCGCGATCTTGCCGTGCTGGAACGTCGCAAGTGAGCGCACTCTATGCGGACCTTGTGCAACAGTGCATCAAGATCCGGATAGTCCCTCAGAAAGCTCTGCACGACCAAGTTAAGAACATGTGCCAGACATGGGATGTGTGTGAGGTTGCCTAGGCCAAGAGCTGCCACCAGATTTCGGCCATTGTCACACACTACCAAGCCCGGCTGGAGATTCGCTGGCCCAAACCACACATCGCTCTCCAGCTTGATAGCATTCCAGAGCTCCTGCGCTGTGTGGCTTCGATTCCCCAAAGAAATTAATTTGAGTACAGCCTGTTGACGTTTGGCCACGGCTGTGCTCATATCGGTCGTAACAGGCTCCTGCTCTGCTGTTTCTGAGGAACTTGAGTAGGAGGAGGAGTCTATGTGTACAGACTGGAGTCCTGCAATCCGTGGCGTTGGAAGAACACGTACAGCGCCACTCTCCAGATCCGTACCCGGCTCCACAACATTGACCCAGTGGGCAGTGAGGGAAAGGTATCGTCCCTGTCCATGGTTACTGGTCCACGCATCGGTGGTCAGGTGGACCTTGCTACTAACGGCGTTTAGTAGCGCATGTTTTATTTTGCCCTCAACATGTTTCTGCAGGGCAGGGACGGCTCGCCTGCTGAAATAAAAGCGGCTGGGCACGTTGTATTGGGGGACTGCCAATGCCATTAAGTCCCGGAAGGTGTCAGTGTCCACCAGCCTGAATGACAGCATTTCAACTGCCAGAAGTTTGGCAATGCCAGCATTCAGAGACTGTGCTCGGGGATGGTTTGCCGAGTAAGGGCGCCTTTTATCCCATGCCTGTGCTACCGATGGCTGTGATGGATGGGAACGTGCTGTTATGGGTGGAATCTGACAGGGTCTCCGGACAACAGTGGCAGAGGTTCTTCCTTGGCGATCCTGTGAGGAAGCCGAACCAGCAGTGTGTGAGCTGGAGGAAGAGGGCCCAACACGAACTGAAGAGGTGGTAGGTGGTGCTGTACGTTGGCCTACGTCTTGAGGGTGTCTATGCAACTCCAACTCGTGCTTGGTGCGCACATGTTTCCACATATTTGTGGTATTGAGGTTGCTGACATTTCTCCCTCTTTTGACTCTCTGATGACACAGCTTGCATTTGACAAAGCAAATGTCATCTGCAACTGTGTCAAAAAAGGACCACGCACTGCAACTCTTGTGAGCGCCCGGTTTGCCTTTGGAAGGAGGAATGCTCCTAACGGGTGCCGAAGTGGAGGGTACAGGCAACCAAGTCTTCCCCCTCCCTCTGCCTCCTGTTTTGGCCGGTAGGGGAATCTCTTCCTCCGAGCTGCTCCCACCACCTTCCTGTTGCTCACGCCATGATGGGTCAAGGACCTCATCATCTTCCCTCCCCTCTTCAAACAGCTGCTTCTCCGGGGTTGTCTCGCCAGCACCGTACGCACCAGAAAGTGGCAACTGAGTCTCGTCATCATCTGATGCGTACTGAGGTGTGCTGACCATAGGCACTGGCCCACTCGCCTCTTCAGATTCAGAGGGACAAAGAAGTTGCGCATCACTGCATACTCCCTCTTCTTCACATTCAGGAATGCTGCTTGGCTGGCCCCCTCTTTCCAAGCCAACAGATTCCGAGAACAGAAGTAGAGATTGTGATGGCTCCTGTCCATGTCTCTCTGACTGCCTGGGCACTTTGGCAGGTGGTGAAGAGACAGATGGTTGCTCTTCGGTGCTCTGACCCTGAGAGGATGCGGAAGTAATTGAAGTCGATGCGTTAGCTGCCATCCATCCGACAACGGCTTCAATTTGTTCCTCCCGCAGCAGTGGGGTACGTTGAGGTCCTACAAAGCTGCGCATAAAGGACTGTTGCCTGCTAAAACTGGGGGATGCTGATCCACTGGTGCCCGCAGCAGGCCCAGAATCCCCACGTCCTCTACCTGTAGAATCCCCACGTCCTCTCCCTGCAGAATCCCCACGTCCTCTCCCTGCTGAAACTCCACGCCCACGCCCACGCCCCCGCGCCTTACTCCCTGCCTTCTTCATCTTGCAAGACTGCTTAAGATAGGCAAAAAAGGACAAAGGGGGGCCTTAGTGTGCTTATTCCTGGACAGCTGGTTACAGGTACAAGAAACACTAATTTTATGAAGTGTGTGTGTGTGGACTAGACTTTAATAGGAGCTGATGTGGCCTACACAAGTTCAAAATGTAGTGTTTGGTGAACTTTTTATGTGGTTTCTTTGTTTGAAACAAACTCAAAGTATGAGAACAAAGAATTGAAACTGATAGTATCACCAACTTTTTGGAGCTATTACAATGCAGGCAGGTAACCTACAATGCAAAAGATGAGGCTCCAAAAAAATTGGGTAATACTAATCTGGCTGCGCCGGCAGGGCACAAGCCAGAAAAAAAGGCTCCTCTATCTACTCCTATATAGTGTTTGCAACCAACCAATGTTGATGGATACGGATGGATGCACACTAATAGGAGAAGAAAAAATGAGCTGCACTCAGAGACAAATATGTGTGAGGCAGTGACGCACGTTGAGCGTCCTACAACCAGACGTAGCTGCAGGACACTCTACTCAGCGTGAGCTGCACTCACACACAGTCAGAGACCTCTCAGACAGCCGTCAACAGTGCAGCTAAGTGGGCACTGGCACTGACAGGCTGCAGAAAGGCTCCGCTGTGTACTCCTATATAGTGTTTGCAACCACCGTAGATGGAGACGGATGGATGCACACTAATAGAAGAAAAAATGAGCTGCACTCAAATAAAAATATGTGTGAGGCAGTGACGCACGCTGAGCGTCCTACAGCCAGACGTAGCTGCAGGACACACTACTCAGCATGAGCTGCACTCACACACAGTCAGAGACCTCTCAGACAGCCGTGAACAGTGCAGCAAAGTGGACACTAGCACTGAAAGGCTGCAGAAAGGCTCCGCTGTCTACTACTAGTGTTTGCAACCAACGTATATGGATACGGATGGAAGCACACTAGATTGAAATTATTTAAAAAATGCAGCTCAAAAAATAAAAGATGTATGAGGCAGCAGTGATCACACTGGGTGGCCTACAGCCTGACGTGGCTGCAGGACCCACTCCACAGCGTGAGCTGCACTCACACAGCCCTTGCAGACAGCTGTGAAAACAGCGCTGCTAGGGAAAAGCAAGCTACAGTGGTGGTTTATGTAGCCTGGATAAAGCACAATATTGTTTTTAGAATCGCTATTTCTAACTGTCCCTCACAGTCTTCTACAGCAGCCTGTCCCTAACTGAATTCACAGCAGAGTGACCAGAAATGGCGGCTGCGGTGGCTTTTATAGTGCATCATGACATCATTTCGGCAGCCAATCACAGCCATGCCAATAGTTAACATGCCTACATGCCTAACAGGATGTGCCCACACTTCGGAGGATTCCCATTGGCTTAATCAAAGCAAGCAGGCTCATAGCATGATGGGAACTTCCTATTCCGATTCCGATCCCGGAATCCGATATGAAAAAAGTATCGGAATTAAGTATCGGAATTCCGATACCGCTGATATCGGCCGATACCCGATACTTGCGGTATCGGAATGCTCAACACTAGTGGTGACCACTCCCACCATCCTTCAAGAGGTCACCTGATGCATCAGCTGACTGTCAGTGTTAGGATTCTACAGTGACCAAACTGGAGGAAGGAGCTCGCTGGGTGTAGTTGTGCTTTGCTGAGTTCGCTGATCTGGTGTGTTTATCCTGCTGTGTGGTGCTTTGCAGCAAAAAGCTAAGTGTTGCATTTTTTGTTACATTGTCCCTTTTTGTGTCTGTCTTTCCATTCCTTTTATTGTGTTGGTACCACTGTTCTCTCCTGCCAGTTTCCTACTTAGGGATAAGAGCACTGCAAGTGAGGGATTAGGTATCCTGCTCGGCGATGGGGTGAAAGAACCCCTATACAGATGATAGTGAGATAAGGGAAAATCCTCAGGTGAGTGCAGGAGGTGTCCATTTCCCTGTTCCCTATCGGCAGGGCCCACCATTGTTATAGTTTCCTGGTGTTCCCTGGTGTGTTGTGCCATCTGTTGACTGACTATTCGTGCGGTCATGTCACACTGGGTCAGTCACTCCTGACATTAACACCGACCGCACATTTTTTTCTGATGAGCCATGGCTCAGATGCAGGTCTTTGCCCATCTGCTCCAGACTCTCACCGATGAGCTCAAGGTGTTGCGTGGTGAGGTGGTGCAGCAGCTGCAGCAGTTGATGGGGTACTGGGCCTCGGCTCAGAGGCAGGCTCAATCAGAACCCAAGATATCTCTCCCTGATAGGTTTTCGGAGGGAGAGATGCATTTTTTGTTTTTCAGGAAGCCTGCAAGTTATACTTCAGGCTCCGCCCTTGTTCATCAGGGAGTGGGTTATAACAGGTTGGAATGATTGTATCCCTTCTTAAGGGTGATCTCCAATCCTGGGCCTTCTCTCCACTGACCGATTCACCATCTCTATGGTTGGTGGACGAGTTTTTCACGGCTCTGGCGCTGGTGTAAGGAGATCCTGATGGTGTCTCCCTGGTGGAATCCTGACTCCATAAAATCAAGCAGGAGGGCTAGCCGGCTGAGGAGTACTGCTCAGAGTTCAGGAGATGGGCCACTGACACACAGTGGAATGACCTTGCCCTTAGGAGCCATTTTATTCAGGGTCTGTCCCCAAGGTTGCAGGATTCTCTTGTGCAGAACTTTGTCCCCAGGTCATTGGAGGTCACCATGTCCCTTAATATCAGGGTGGATAGACGCCTGAGGGGGCGCATATACCAAATGTGCCCAATGCAGTCCTTGCTATGTAGGAGGACACACCTGAGCGGGCGGACGAACCCATGCAGGTGGGAGGAGTAGGTTCGCAAATGGAATTGCCTGCGGTTCACCGTGGTGTGGGGGCATGTTTTTTCTGTGGGCAGACTGGTCAACTTGTCGGCGTCTGCCCAGCTCATGCCAGAGTAGTACCATCTAAGAAGTCACGTCTCCCTGATCGTGTGGAGAGAGGCGACCAGGGAGTGTACATTTCCTCCATTTTTTTCCCCTCAGTGTACCTTTTCTGCTGGAGTGGTGGTTGGCGGGGTAACTGAGAGTATTCCGATGCTTGTGAACAGTGGAGCAGGTGTCAATCTTGTGGATGATCACTTTGTCCAGACCCATGGCCTGAGGTGTAGGATGGCTAAGCATCCAGACAACTGACTCGGTTCCACTCAGCCAGAGGAGGGTGACCCAAGTCATTGATGACATATACCTGCATATAGGAACACATGATGAATAGTCCCTGTTGTGCTATGTCTTGGGGGAATGCCAACACCCATCGTTTTAGGCCTCCCTTGGTGGAAAAGACAAAACCCGGTCATAGATTGATAGTTAAGGGAAGTAGTCAGCTGGGATCAGTCGAGTGAGGGCTGCTGCCTGGAGGCTACTGTCTCTGCCGTCTTTCTACAACCATCCTCTTCTTCTCCGGTGGGGGTGTAATAACGTGCAGGGGGAATATATGTCACCATGGAGCAGGCAGACCAACAGTAAGAGGGGAGGTTTATTTACAGGGAGTAGAGATGAGCGACTTTGCCTTTTTTCAGGTCGAGTCGGTTTTCATGAAACCCGACTTTCTCAAAAGTCGAGTCAAACGAAATCGGCCGATTATCGTGAAAAGTCGAAGGCCGACTGAAACACGAAACCCAATGCAAGTCAATGGGGAACCAAGGTCGGCAGGGAGTGGCGGACAGGAAACACACCTACAGTGCCCATTTTAATGCCAAAAACATCAATTCTTATTACTTAAGCTTGTCAACCTTAATTTACTTTATAATAATAGTTAGGCATTGAAAATTGGGGGTTATTTGGCTAAAGTTGTGGGGGGTAGGACTGGCTCCAGATTTTTGTGGGCCCTGGGCCAAAGAGTGTCACTGGGCTCTTTTAACACATGCCACAATTCATGATCCTCTGATACGGCAGAGAAATAGCGGTATAGTACAATGAAAAATACTTCACTTCTTACATCTCATGACTTATATCCATTTTAAATTCTCCAATAGCTACAAAACCGGACAATATATTACTCCATACAGTATTATGGCCACCGCATAGTGCGCTATACAGAGTAATGAGTTCCATATATTTCTCCATACAAAATCATTGGTCCCATATAATGTTTGAAACAGTATATGATGAGCTCCACATAATGCTACAGTTTATGTTGGTCCCCATGGATGAAGCTCCACTGTGTTATGGGCCCAAATAATGCTCCATATATAATGGGCCCCATTTCTAATGCTCCAGTGCATAATGGGCCCTGTAAATGCTGCTCCAGTGACTGATGTCACCTTTGGAATGCTCCAGTGTATGGTGGGCCTCATATATCATTCTCCAGAGTATAGTGCTCCCCAAAAATAGCTGTCCCAACATTGAAAACAATTAAATAAGTCTCCTCGCTAGGGAATCCCTGTACTAGTCTGGACTCCTCATCGTCCCCATCTTCCATCTCACTGCACTTGGACTGTTTAGGCAGAGGGCAAACAGACATGATGTCATCGCGCTCTCTGACCAGAATGTCACTGCCAGGAAACGCAGAAGACGTCACGGCGGTGGAGCAGGGAGAGGTAAGTATTTCAACTTTGCAAGTGCTGTGATCCTGAGCAAGCAGGGGGGGCCCACTCATTGGCGACGGCACTGGCACAGGGCCCCTCATAGTACGGCGGTGTGTCTGACGGCGGGTGGGCCCTCCCACCTGCAGAGACACTTTTGCGTACTATGGGGGCCCTGTGCCAGTGCCGTCGCCCATGAGTATGCCCCCCACCTGCTCAAGGAACCTGCACTTTCATCTGCACCTTCCTCTTTGTCACCGTGTAAGGTGGTATAGTATGCGGGAAGGGGAACCTGAGTTTCATCAGGGTCAGATTCTGGCTGCGTAGAGTGCGAGGGGAATGTAGTGGTCTGGGTCAATGTACCAGCAGAATCATCTAGCAGTGGCTGGGTAACAGTGCACTTGTGGCGCCCCCAGGAGTACGGTCGCCACAGTGGCATTACCTTCCTCCTAGGGAGTGTGATGTCATGCTTGGGAGCAATGAATAATCTCTCTAGCAGTTAAACCAACACAACACAGTTCCCACTCCAGGCCAGCAGGGAGACCTCTGAACCTGACTGCTGAGGAGCTGCTCTCTGTGGTCGGGAGGAGGTAAGTTAGGGCAGTCTGTGAAGGGAAGGGGAAGTGTGTGGATGTGAGAAGGGGAGCTGGAGGATGAGCAGAGTTAAGGCTCACTCCTAGCTGGAGCGCATGGTCAGGATTCCGTCTCCGAGTTTGTAGGGACACTGACTGTCCTGCAGCAGAAACCGGAGGAAGTAGCAGCTGTAAATGCTCTGTTCCCAACTAAGGCTCGGAGGCCCCAGCAGCGACGTGTGTGAGCCAGAAGGAAAAGGCTATGGCTGCCTCCCATATGAGAAAGTTCCAAAAGAGAGTCAACAGGGGGAACTTCAGTGAACTCAGAACTGCGAGTACCTCAGATAAGCGCTAGAACGGAGGCCACACTACCTATCTGCAGAGAGAGAATTCCAAATTTGCTTCCAGGCTGACCAACTCCTTCTCCATCTGTACTCTGGGTCCTGGGCGGCACTTACCAAGTACAGGTAAAGGAACTGCACGACTGTGTCTGTCATCTTTCTCCTGCGCCTGGCACACGGCTCTGCTACATCCTGCACTGCACACCATCTACCAACTCTTTCATCTGCCCTGCGACTACGGCCCTAACTGTGCAGGGCTTCTACATCTTAGCTTCACCACAATGTCTGTCCCAGAGAAGCGACACTGCAGCGCGGGTCAATCTGATCAGAAACCACAGGTGGCGTCACGTATCATTCACTTATAAACGTTATTCACCCTTTTGCATGGACGCCCAGGGCCACGGAACGGGTCATCACCACCAGCGTGACACATCCTTCTGAGACACCGGCCCGGTACCAATTAACCCCACTGCCCTGGCTGGCCACCCACACTCCATGTCAGATTCATCTTGGACTGGGGAATTCACGATTTGACTTGATAACCCAGGCATGGTATGTGAAAAGAGCTCCATGGAGTAATCGGTAGTGTGGCCTGCCACATACTTCACTTTTGGTAGGGGTGAAGGACACAAGGAAAGGTGTTGTTCCTGACCAGAAGCCTCCACTGACGACTCAGTGCATTTATTTTTTGAAACTTCAGAAGAGGAGGCGAGAGAGCTGGAGGCTGTGTCAGCAATGAAAGCCAAAACTTGTTCCTGAAGCTCCGGCTTTAAAAGTGGTTTACCTACTCCCAGAAAAGAGAGCCTTCGAGGCCTTGTGGAGCCAGACGATGACGCAGGCTCAACACCTCCTGCCTTAGGTGCTATTGTGCTTTTGCCACTACCAACAGATGCAACACCACCACCATCGGGACCAGCTGGCAACCTCCGCCCACTTCCATGGCGTCTTCCACCATACTTCCTCATTTTTGTGAAAATGTACCCAAAATAACACCAACTATATGGTACTGTAAAACAAGGTAGAAGGTGTATCTACTATTGGTGAGAATTTGAATCTCACTATAGATTTGAGGACGCAGAACTATTGTCTCAGGCCCAGTAGAGATTACACCTCAATGTAACAGCCTGAAATTGGATGGTGTATGACAAGGTGGAGGGTGTCTATAGGATTGGTGAGAATTTGAATCTCACTATAGATTTGAGGACGCTGAACTATTGTCTCAGGCCCAGTAGAGATTACACCTCATTGTAACAGGCTGAAATTGGATGGTGTATGACAAGGTGGAGGGTGTCTACAGGATTGGTGAGAATTTGAATCTCACTATAGATTTGAGGATACTGAACTATTGTCTCAGGCCCAGGAGAGATTACACCTCAATGTAACAGCCTGAAATTGGATGGTGTATGACAAGGTGGAGGGTGTCTATAGGATTGGTGAGAATTTGAATCTCACTATAGATTTGAGGACGCTGAACTATTGTCTCAGGCCCAGTAGAGATTACACCTCATTGTAACAGGCTGAAATTGGATGGTGTATGACAAGGTGGAGGGTGTCTACAGGATTGGTGAGAATTTGAATCTCACTATAGATTTGAGGATACTGAACTATTGTCTCAGGCCCAGGAGAGATTACACCTCAATGTAACAGGCTGAAATTGGATGGTGTATGACAATGTGGAGGGTGTCTATAGGATTGGTGAGATTTTGAATCTCGCTATAGATTTGAGGACGCAGAACTATTGTCTCAGGCCCAGGAGAGATTACACCTCATTGTAACAGACTGAAATTGGATGGTGTATGACAAGGTGGAGGGTGTCTACAGGATTGGTGAGAATTTGAATCTCACTGTAGATTTGAGGACGCAGAACTATTGTCTCAGGCCCAGGAGAGATTACACCTCAATGTAACAGGCTGAAATTGGATAGTGTATGACAAGGTGGAGGGTGTCTATAGGATTCGTGAGAATTTGGATCTCACTAGAGATTTGAGGATGCTGAACTATTGTCTCAGGCCCAGTAGAGATTACACCTCAATGTAACAGGCTGAAATTAGATGGTGTATGACAAGGTGGAGGGCGTCTATAGGATTGGTGAGAATTTGGATCTCACTAGAGATTTGAGGATGCTGACAATGATGCTCTCAGTCCAAGTATGGACGCAGGCAGCCTAATAAGCAGGACTGCTGCACACACAAAAGGGTGGAAAAATGAACGCTTGGTAACTGTGCAGAAAAGAGGAAGAACAGTATTTTTGCTTTTAAAAACGCAGTTTGCACAGCAGTGTGCAAACAGCAATGCAGCTATCAGGGAGTCTTATAAGGCAGCCTAATAACCAACAGAGCTGATGCACAAAAATAGAGCCTCCCCTGTCACTGCACACAGTGTTGTGTTGTACAGTGGAAATCGCTAACAGCAGGAGCAGTTTTTTGGTTCTTCTTCCCTGCCTAATGCTCTCCCTTATTCTGAATCAGCAGCAGCAACCTCTCCCTAATGCTAATATCGGCAGAAGTAAGATGGCGGTCGGTGTTCACACCCTTTTGTAGCCCCTGTGATGCCACACAAAGCCAGCCAATCACTTGCATGCCCTTCTCAAAGATGGTGGTGACCGATGCCTATGTCATCGCGTTTCCCACAGTGTGCGCCCTCCATCATTGGCTGAAAAAGGGCGCTGGAAGCATCATTTGAAATGCGACTTTGGCGCTCTGGTTGCCGACCTCGTGGCCGACCTCACGCTATGGTCAGGTTTCGTTTCATGAAACCCAACTTCAGCGAAAGTCGCCGACTTTTGAATATGACCGACCCGTTTCGCTCAACTCTAACAGGGAGTAATACTGGTAAACATACATAAGAGAGAAAAGGCTGTAAAAGGTTATATCAGAAACTGGAGAAATAACAGAGGTGCAAAACAACAGAAAGTTATTCTCTTATGGGAAAGAAGCTTATCAGTTCCTGGAGGTCTTCATTGCAGAGATCACTCTTTTCCCACGTAGGCACCGAGGCACAAGCGGTGCTTGATGTCCTCTGTCTCTGGGGTCTTAGGTATAATCCAACTGGCATATGAGGGTTAACGTGGGAGCCCAAGGGGTATGCGGATGGCGGTATCCCCTGTACTCAAGGTCCTTCCCTCTGCTGTGGCAGCGGCATTCTCTCACCAGGGGACGGTACATCCCTTGGTCACAGGGACGCATCTCAGGGTAAGGCAGGGTCTCACTGCAGGGGAGCATCTTGTCAAGGCACGCGGTCTGTCGGTGTGACAAAGTCTCTACCAGGAGGGGAGCAACCAGCCCTCCAAGCGGTGCAATGACAGGCTTGTCGTACTCAGTCTCGTGCTCAGTGCTCACCGCCTGTGTCTGCGGTCCCTCAGTGTTCAGTCGCTGCACCTGTCTCCTCTCCTCTCCTGTGTCAGTGTCCTCTCTGTTCCCGTCCCTGAGCTGCTCTGCTGAAAGTGCACGCAATTCTCCAGCTCTCAGTCCTGCCCTCTTCCTTTTCCAGGTTCTAGTACAGTTCCCTAAAGCATCCCCCGGGGAATCTAATGCCCTGCTCGATGGTTCCAGGCACGGAGCTCGGAAGGCAACCCCCCCAGCTCCTTTGGTGCCTCACACCCTTACATTCCCACCCTCTGTGAGCTCGCCATTCCACGGGCGAGAGTTTCTGGAGTTTTTGCTGACAGTCGTCCAGACCTCGTACGATTTGCTGCCAGATGAATTCGTCCTGATTGTAGCATCTGGGAGGCACACCTGCCGTTGATCGTTCAGAACGTCTCAAATCAGTGGAGGTTGTGGAATCAGCCACCGAAAAAGTGGAAGTTGGAGCCTCTTCAGTTACTTCTGTCGTTTCAGGCACCAGCCCAGTTTCCGGGTCTCCCTGAAGGAGTAGAGAGTCTCCGTCTTCTTCGTCCTCAGGAACGAACACGGGATCAGCCACTGGGGGTGCCGGGACAGATGCCACCACTGGAGGATCTTGAGACAAACAGGGATGCAGCATATTACGATGTAATGTACGAGTGGGGAGTTCTTCACCTGTTTCAGGCTGAACTTCGTAGACAGGTCCCCACCTACCAAGCCGTCGCTTCACCCTATATGGGCTCTTCTCCCACCGACACTCCAATTTGCTGTTAGGGCGCTTCTCTCTGACTAAGACTCGATCCCCTGGTCGTAGGGCTGTCCCTTTCTGGGGAGGGACCTGTGGGTGTTCCATCCCTCGGAGCTGGTTCTGTACCAACCTTTGAATGGTCCGTAGCCGGCGACGATGTTCTTGAACCCAGGAGTACACCCCCCGTCCACGGGTAGTCCTCCTCAGGCTCTAATGCCAATTCAGTCAGTCCCTTCCCAGGTCAGCCGAAGAACAGTGAATAGGGCGTGAACCCTGTGGTACTGTGTTGATGGTTATTGCATGCCCACACAATTTCGGGGATGGACTCAGTCCAGCGTCCTTTCTGATCTTCAAGTGTCCTCAGCATCTGGATCAGGGTGCGGTTGAATCTCTCACAAGCTCCGTTCCCCTGTGGATGGTAAGGGGTGGTACTTCTGGGGTTTCACCTTCAAACCAAATTTTTGTAGCCGACTCAGAACTTGCTCCAGTCTCCGGAGATGTTCTTCAACGGTGGGAGCAAAGATGATTATATCGTCTGTTATGATGAGTCACCGAAGGAGGAAAAAACAAAATACTAGCTAAGTCCAGAAAAACCAGAGAGGTTGGCAGCTATCGGATTGCAGACACCTGAACCTATCCACAACCACTAGCAGTAGCCGTGGGGGGTTCCTACGGTGCCCTAGACCCCTCGATCACAGCTGGAGAACTACATAGCCTAAAGACAGAAAGGGGAAAAACTAAACTGCCCCAGAGCAGACCCCAAAGCAATAGGCAGCCCCCAACATATAATGACGGTGAAGCAAGATGAAAACACTAACACAGATAGAAAGATAGGTTGAGCAAATGATGGGGCCCAAGCTAACTAAAATAGGACAGGATAGGAAAGCTGCTGTCTGCCATCCGCAAAAACCCTATCCAAAATGTGCCAACCGACTGGTAGGAAAAACAGGCCCTGAAGTCGCTAGGCTTCAAAAGACTAAATCAGCACTCAGGTATATTCTGAAGACAGAGCAAAAGATCAACAGATCAGAGACATAAATGGAATTCAGCTCACCCCTGGCCAGGGATGGCAGAACTCCCAAAAAACAAGGCAAAACAAAAACAAAACTGAAGTGTACAAAGCAGAGCAGAAAAACTTAGCTTTGAGATGCAGGAATGAGACTGGTCTCCAAGAATCCAGCAGGATCACCAGCAAGGCAGAAGGGCGTCAGCTGCCTTATGTCCAGTCCTCAATTCCAGCCACCCAGTCATCATCTAGCTGCCCAGGTGTTTGGTAATCAGCCTCACTACCTTCCTTCACCAGAGGAGGGAGTTCAGCAGACCTCATCGGTGAAGGGAAAAATGAACTCACAACAATTGTCCAGGTAAATCAGGGTGGCTTCGAAGTTCAGGTCCCCCAGACACCACTCCATGAGACGCTGAAATGTTCCCGGGGCGTTGGCCAGCCCGAAGGGCATGCGGTCGAACGCAAATAGTCCCATCGGTAGAATGAAGGCCGGCTTGGCTCAGTCTTGTTCAGACATGGGTACTTGCCAGTACCCGCTGGCCAGGTCCAGTGTGGAAAAATATTGGGCATTTCCCAGTGCTGACAGGGACTCCTCTATCCGTGGTAGTGGATATGAATCTCGCACTGTGCAAGTGTTGAGTTGGTGGTAATCCACACAGAAACGTAGAGTTCCATCTTTTTTCCTGCATCAAGATGATAGGGGCAGCCCACGGGCTCTGGCGCTCAAGTATCACTCCCTTCTTCAGCATCTGTGACAGCATTCCCTTAACCTAGTGTTGAGCGATACCTTCCGATATCGGGAAATATCTGATCGGATTGGATCGGACCGATACCCCAAAAATATCGGGTATCGCCGATTCCGATACCGGAAACCCATGCAAGTCAATGGGGCACAGATATCGGAATGAAAATAAACCCTTTCTTTCCTTGCACATCCAGTTCGGGAGGGGGGAAGAGTGTGGGTGGTACGTGGGCGGAGACGCTGCGTGTGTGTGTGTGCGGGCGGGGTCTGTACGGGCCTCTCGGGGGTCTGTGCGGGCTGCCGGGGGTCTGTGCGGGCCTGCCGGTGGTCTGTGCGGGCCTGCCGGGGGTCTGTGCGGGCTGCCGGGGGGTCTGTGCGGGCCTGCCGGGGGTCTGTGCGGGCCTGCCGGGGGTTGTGTGTGTGTGCAGTCATCGTCCGATGGGACTACAAGTCCCATCGGGCTATGCCTGCTACAATGACAGTGATTGACACATTAGCCAATGATGGGACAGTAGTAGTCCCATCATCCGGCTAATGTGTTGAATGTAAAAAAAACAAAAATAAAACATACATACTACATACATAGTACATATATACAACATTCATACAACATACATACATACTACATACATACTTCATATATACTACATTCATACATCATACATACATACATACTACATATATACTACATTCATACAACATACATACACACATACTACATATATTCTACATTCATACAACATACATACATACTACATAATACATACATACTACATATATACTACATTCATACAACATACATACATACAAACATACTACATACATACTACATATATATTACATTCATACAACATACATGCTACATACTACATACATACTTCATATATACTACATTCATACAACATACATACATACTACATACTGTACATACTACATATATACTACATTCATACAACATGCATACATAGTACATACTACATACATACAACGTACATAAAACATGCTACAGACAAACAACACACATACTACATTCATACTACATACATACTACATACAATATATTCATATATTCATACAATACATACATATAGACATACAGTACATATAACATAGAGTACATACTCACCATCACTTGTCACTTTGATCTCCGAAGCCAGTGTCATCTGTAAAAAATATTAAAATAACAAACAACCAATATACTCCCTGATCCGCAGAAATCCACGAGTGTCCCACGACGATCTCCCATGGAGAACAGCAGCATCAGCTGATGCGAGTGCTCTCTAGGGGCCCCAGGAATACAATGACGGGAGGTAGGTATCCTTCCGCACTGTATTCCTCTGCCACTGTAAAAAAATAGTCCCTAGTCTCACTTTTGGCATTGCTGTGTGAGAAAGTTCTCACGCAGCTTTTGCAATAAAGTGAGACCAGTGAACTATAGTAACCTCTCAGTGATGCAGTGCAGGAGATCGTCGTGGGACACTCGTGGATTTCTGCGGATCAGGGAGTTTATTGGTTGTTTGTTATTTTAATATTTTTTACAGTGAGATGACACTGGCTTCAGGGATCAAAGTGACAAGTGATGTTGAGTATGTACTGTTATATGTACTGTATGTCTATATGTATGTATTGTATGAATGTATTGTATGTAGTATGTATGTAGTATGTATGCTGTATGTATGTAGCATGTTGAATGTATGTTGTATGTGTGTAGTAAGTATGTAGTATGTATGTATGTATGTATGTTGTATGAATGTAGTATATATGTAGTATGTACAGTATGTAGTATGTATGTATGTTGTATGAATGTAGTATATATGTAGTACTTATGTAGTATGTATGTAGGTTGTATGAATGTAGTATATATGTATTATGTATGTATTATGTAGTATGTATGTATGTTGTATGTATGTAGTGTGTAGTATGTATGTTGTATGAATGAAGCATATATGTAGTATGTATGTATTATGTAGTATGTATGTATGTTGAATGAATGTTTTATATATGTAGTATGTATGTAGTATGTAGTATGTATGTTGTATGAATGTAGTATACAGTATATGTAGTATGTATGTAGTATGCATGTATGTATGTTGTATGAATGTAGTGTATATGTAGTATGTATGTATTATGTAGTATGTATGTATGCTGTATGAATGTAGTATATATGTAGTATGTATGTAGTATGTATGTATGTTGTATGAATGTCGTATATATGAAGTATGTATGTAGTATGTATGAATGTTGTATATATGTAGTATGTATGTAGTTTGTATGTAGTATGTATGTTTTTTTTTTTTTTTACATTCAACACATTAGCCGGATGATGGGACTACAACTGTCCCATCATTGGCTAATGTGTCAGTCACTGTCATTGTAGCAGGCATAGCCCGATGGGACTTATAGTCCCATCGGACGATGCCTGCACACACACACAACCCCCGGCAGGCCCGCACAGACCCCCGGCAGCCCGCACAGACCCCCGGCAGACCCGCACAGACCGCGCATCATGATGACATCATTTCAGCAGCCAATCACAGCCATGCCATTAATTAACATGGCTAACACAACTGGCTCATTGCATTATGGGAACTTCCGATTCCGGTATTCGATATTATAAAAATATCGGAACTCGGTATCGGAACTCCGATATAGCGAATATCGGCCGATACCCGATATTTGCACTATCGGAATGCTCAACACTACTCCTGATACATTTGTGGGGGTATCTGGCAATATCTCTCCCGTATCGGTGCCGTGTCCCCAGTGGGTATCTCATGGGTAATGGCTGTCGTGCGCCCAAAATCATCGTCATCCTTTGCGAACACCTCCTGGTACTTCCCCAGCAAGGCCTACACCTGGGGAACCTGATGAGAGGGCATTTCTGAGAGTTCTGCCTGCATTTGCTCTAGTATTCGTTGGCCTTCTTGTAACACCCGGTGATCTGGGGCGATTTGCGCTTTCACCATCACCAACCAGGGGTCTTCCGATTTGGCAGTCAACTGCACTGTTTCGGAGGGCACCAGCTCATCTGGTACGCCTAGAATGTGGGCCAATTCTGCTCTGGGAGCCAGTGTCACATCAGTCTCTCCCAAGTTCACACAGCGCTCGAGGACGGTGCCGTTTCGCACAGTGGCGAGGGTCCATGCGACTAGTATCCCTGATGGCAATTGGTCGGCTGGGCTAGGTTCCACCTGCACCTCCGCTACTTCTAGTGGGACTCCTGCTTGCACCGGCAGGGGAAGTACGGTCTGTCCAGGGGGTAGCACTCGGTTCACAGAAGCAGGGATGATGACTTTGCCTAGTTCTTTTCCGCCATTGCAGATTTCCCGGACCCGTGCTGCCCAGATCAGATGTTGAAAGACCTTCTTCTGTGGGGTCTGGTCATTCCACTGTCATAAGAATTGACCTGGGGTCTCGTTGAGTAGTAGGCTTCCGAGGTCTTTAAGCACGTTCATGTCGAGGGTTACAGTATGATCCCGAGAGGCTTCTCTATCTACCAATACTACTCCTTTTCTCCCCACATCTTTTCTACATACTTCTATGTTAACAATTCCGAAAAGAGGGAAGAATAGGAAGCATTTAAGGAAACCAGGATGGATGAACACAGAACTTAAGCACATGCTAAAAAGGAAGAAAAAAATGTTTATAAAATGGAAAGAGGGAGACATATCTAAAGAAGAATATAATGCTGTCTGCAGAACCTGCAGGGCACAAATCAGATTATCTAAAGCTGAAAATGAACTGAGGCTTGCAAGAGATGTCAAAAGCAATAATAAAGGATTTTGGGGATATGTCAAAAGTAAAAGAAAAGTCAAAGATGCTATAGGATTTTTACAGGATGAAAATGATGAAATGGTAAGACAGGATGTTGAGAAGGCTGAACTTTTAAATTCCTATTTTGCATCTGTTTTCTCTCAGAAAGGAAATGCAACATCAACTGTTATTCACTGTCCTATTAAGGGAATAGAAGAATCCAGGATATCTATAAACAGAAAGATAGTGAGGAAACACTTAGCTAACCTAAATGAATTCAAGTCTCCAGGTCCAGATGAATTACACCCCAGAGTACTGAAGGAGATAGCAGAAGAAATTTTTGAACCCCTCTCCATAATCTTTGAAAATTCTTGGAGAACAGGAGAAGTGCCAGAAGACTGGAGAAGAGCAAATGTTGTTCCTATCTTCAAAAAGGGGAAGAAGGTGGACCCAGGCAACTATAGGCCGGTGAGTCTGACTTCTATACCAGGAAAGATCTTTGAACAAATTATTAAACAACATGTATGTCAATACCTGGATAAGAATGAAGTGATTAAACAGAGTCAGCATGGGTTTCTAACTAATAAGTCATGTCAGACTAACTTAATTTCCTTCTATGACGGTATCACTGATTGGGTGGATCAAGGAAATGCTGTAGATATAGTATATCTTGACTTCAGCAAAGCATTTGACAAAGTCTCTCATACAATCCTTATTGAAAAAATGACTAAGTATGGAATGGACAAGGTAACTGTTAGGTGGATTCATAACTGGCTTAGTGATCGGACCCAAAGAGTGGTCGTAAATGGCTGCACATCCAGTTGGAAGAATGTCTCAAGTGGGGTACCACAGGGCTCTGTCCTGGGCCCTGTATTGTTCAACATCTTTATCAACGATTTAGATGAAGGAATTGAGGGTAAACTGATTAAATTTGCTGATGACACAAAGCTAGGAGGGATAGCTAATACTAGAGAAGAGAGAGAGAGGATTCAAAAAGATTTAAATAAACTGGAGAAGTGGGCAGCAACTAACAGAATGGTTTTTAACAGGGAGAAATGCAAAGTACTACATCTGGGCAATAAAAATGAAAAAAGCATATATAGAATGGGAGGAATAGGGCTAAGTGACAGCACATGTGAAAAAGACTTGGGTATACTAATAGATCACAGACTGAATATGAGTCAACAGTGTGATGCAGCAGCAAAAAAGGCAAATGCAATTCTAGGATGTATTAACAGAAGCATACAGTCTAGATCACGTGAAGTCATTATTTCCCTCTACTCCTCTTTGGTCAGACCTCATCTGGAATATTGTGTCCAGTTTTGGGCACCACATTTTAAAAAAGACATCAACAAACTGGAGCAAGTTCAGAAAAGAGCGACCAGAATGGTGACCGGTCTGCAAACCCTGTCTTATGAGGAAAGGTTGCAGGATTTGGGAATGTTTAGTTTGCAAAAGAGAAGACTGAGAGGAGACTTAATAGCTGTCTACAAATATCTAAAGGGCTGTCACATTGTAGAAGGATCAACTTTATTCTCATTTGCACAAGGAAAGACTAGAAGCAATGGGATGAAACTGAATGGGAAGAGACACAGATTAGATATTAGAAAAAACTTTTTGACAGTTAGAGTGATCAATGAGTGGAACAGGCTGCCACGAGAAGTGGTGAGTTCTCCTTCAATGGAAGTCTTCAAACAGAGGCTGGACAGACATCTGACTGGGATGATTTAGCGAATCCTGCTTTGAGCAGGGGGTTGGACCAGATGGCCCAGGAGGTCCCTTCCAACTCTACGATTCTATGATTCTATGTTCAGCCACACCACGCCTGCGACCGGGATGGGTAGGTGATTGGCTGCCATAAGTTTAATGACTGGGCCCCACTCAGGCCGCAGCGCCTCTGTGAAGTGTCTACAAAAAAATTTTTTGGGCATGGTGGTAACTTGTGAACCAGTGTCTACCAGGCATCACACAGCTCTCCCGTTGATTTCGGCCCAGACCAAGGGGCACATGGAATCAAGGCTGATGGGACTATTTTCACTCCTCCTCTGTTCTTCTCGCTCCGGGCGGTGTCCCTCGCGCTCGGAGCCCCCTAGTTTAACGCGAGCCACGGAGATGGTCGGCTCCGCTGGGGACACCACCGGGCAATAAGACCAGGCCCTCCACGAGTATAGCATGTGAGAGGGCGTCTTCTCGGGGTAGCTGTAGCTTCTCTTCAGGGAACAGCTCCTCTTCCCTGCATCCGTGGTTCGGGCCCCTCTGCCTGGGTTCTCCTGGAAGTTGCCATTTCTTCTCGGAACTTACTGATCTCCATCCTCAGGTCTTCCACCCATCGGGGGACTTTGTCTTCAGTGCTAGTTGCCTCCCCGTTCCGCACCTTTCCCACCGAGCCTGTCACATCCTGCTCTTGCTCGCGCGTGCGAGCCTCACTACCTACTTCAGAAAAGGTCATGCCTGGCTTCACCCGCAGGCGCTCTCGCATAGCCTGCTTCATCATTCCATCACATAACCCCGTCACCATCTGGTCTCTGAGCACCACGTCTACTGACCCTACACCTACCCTGTCCTTTCTTTTGATAGCAGTGTGAAGCTCTTGTAGGGCATTCATAAACTCGGTCACGGTCTCCCCCTCTCTTTGCACCCGATGGAACAGTTGCATCCGTAGTTCCCCTACGTCAATGGGGTCCCCATGTGTCTCCTCTAGGATACGTAACACTTTCTGCAAAGTATTTCTTTCTGGGGGGGGGTCTATGCATGACAGAGTCCCGTGCCTCCCCCTCTAGGGCCATCAAGGCTATTTCTGCCTTTATTGCTGGTGCCAAGGGGGGCATCCGCAGTAACCCCTGAATTCTTTCTATCCAGTTCCATAACATCACATTGTTCCCCGTAAACCTCGGCAGATTATTCAACAAGGCTCCCAAGGAGATGCTAGTCTTGGGGCCTTCCCTGACTGCTTGGCCCGCTCTGTCCGTGTCTTCGTGTGACTACGCCAAGTGTAATAACGTGCAGGAGGAATATATGTCACCATGGAGCAGGCAGACCAACAGTAAAAGGGGAGGTTTTTTTTACAGGGAGTAATACTGGTAAACATACAATATAACAGAGAAATGGCTGTAAAAGGTTATATCAGAAACTGGAGAAATAACAGAGGTGCAAAACAGCAGAAAGTTATTCTCTTATGGGGAAGAAGCTTATCAGTTCCTGGAGGTCTTGATTGCAGAGATCACTCTTCTCCCACGTAGGCACCGAGGCAGAAGCGGTGCTTGATTTCCTCTGTCTCTGGGGTCCTAGGTATAGTCCAACTGGCGTATGGAGGGGTCAACATGGAAGCCCAAGGGGTATGCAGATGGCGGTATCCCCATGTACTCAAGGTCCTTCCCTCTGCTGCGGCAGCGGCGTTCTCTCACCAGGGTCAGGGGCTCTGCCTGGGACAGTCTCTCTTTGCAGGTCAGTGTCATGTTACGGTACATCCCTTGGTCACAAGGAAGCGTCTCAGGGTAAGGCAGGGTCTCACTGCAGGGGAGTGTTTTGTCAAGGCACGCGGTCTGTTGGTGTGACAAAGTCTCTACTAGAGTTGAGCGAAACGGGTCGAAAAAATTCAAAAGTCGCCGACTTTTGGCAAAGTCGGGTTTCATGAAACGAAACCCGACCCTAGGATGAGGTCGGCCACGAGGTCGGCGACTTACGCGCCAAAGTCGCGTTTCAAAAGTTTGTTTTGCGCTCTTTTTCAGCCAATCAGGATCCACGGACACTGTGGGCAACGTGATGACATAGGCACGGGTCACCACCATCTTTCAGAAGGGCATGCAAGTGATTGGCTTGCTTTGGGGGGCGTCACAGGGGGTATAAAAGGGCATGCACGCCGACCGCCATGTTACTCATGCTGATCTCAGAATAGGGAGAGCTGCTGCTGCTGCTGATTTTGTAGGGAGAGCGTTAGGCAGGGAAGAAGACACCAAAAACTGCTTCTGCTGCTAGCGATTTTGCCTGTACAACACACCAGTCACTGTGCAGTGCAAGGGGAGGCTATATAGTGGTGTATCAGTGGTGTTGGTTGTTGGGCTGCCTTCTAAGGCTTCCTGACATTCCTGCATTGCTGTTTACCCACTGCTCCGCAAACTGCTTTTTTAAAAGCAATCCCAATTTTTTTTTTTTGTCCTGCTGAGAAGAAAAAAAAACTGCTTCTGCTGCTAGCGATTTGGCCTGCACAACACACCAGTCACTGTGCAGGGCAAGGGGAGGCTATATTGTGGTGTATCATTGGTGTTGGTTGTTGGGCTGCCTTTTAAGGCTTCCTGACAGGCTGGCATTGCTGTTTACCCACTGCTCTGCAAACTGCTTTTTTAAAAGCAATCCAATCTCCCTTATCCTCTAGTCACTTTTGTCACAGCTGTGCCATCGAGCCTGTGACATAGCGCTCAGATATCATTGGGCCTCACACAATCCAAAAGTGTCCAGTGTCCACAAGTGTCTGCAGAAATTCAAAATCTCCCTTATCCTCTAGTCACTTTGGTCACAGCTGTGCCATCAAGCCTGTCACATAGCGCTCAGATATCATTGGGCCTCACACAATCCAAAAGTGTCCAGTGTCCACAAGTGTCTGCAGAAATTCAAAATCTTCCTTATCCTCTCGTCACTTTGGTCACAGCTGTGCCATCGAGCCTGTCACATAGCGCTCAGATATTCATTGGGCCTCACACAATCCAAAAGTGTCCAGTGTCCACAAGTGTGTGCAGAAATTCAAAATCTCCTTTATCCTCTAGTCACTTTGGTCACAGCTGTGCCATCGAGCCTGTCACATAGCGCTCAGATATTCATTGGGCCTCACACAATCCAAAAGTGTCCAGTGTCCAGTGTCCACAAGTGTCTGCAGAAATTCAAAATCTCCCTTATCCTCTAGTCACTTTGGTCACAGCTGTGCCATCGAGCCTGTCACATAGCGCTCAGATATCATTGGGCCTCACACAATCCAAAAGTGTCCAGTGTCCACAAGTGTCTGCAGAAATTCAAAATCTCCCTTATCCTCTCGTCACTTTGGTCACAGCTGTGCCATCGAGCCTGTCACATAGCGCTCAGATATTCATTGGGCCTCACACAATCCAAAAGTGTCCAGTGTCCACAAGTGTGTGCAGAAATTCAAAATCTCCTTTATCCTCTAGTCACTTTGGTCACAGCTGTGCCATCGAGCCTGTCACATAGCGCTCAGATATTCATTGGGCCTCACGCAATCCAAAAGTGTCCAGTGTCCACAAGTGTCTGCAGAAATTCAAAATCTCCCTTATCCTCTAGTCACTTTGGTCACAGCTGTGACATCGAGCCTGTCACATAGCGCTCAGATATCAGTGGGCCTCACACAATCCAAAAGTGTCCAGTGTCCACAAGTGTCTGCAGAAATTCAAAATCTCCCTTATCCTCTCGTCACTTTGGTCACAGCTGTGCCATCGAGCATGTCACATAGCGCTCAGATATTCATTGAGCCTCACACAATCCAAAAGTGTCCAGTGTCCACAAGTGTGTGCAGAAATTCAAAATCTCCTTTATCCTCTAGTCACTTTGGTCACAGCTGTGCCATCGAGCCTGTCACATAGCACTCAGATATCAGTGGGCCTCACACAATCCAAAAGTGTCCAGTGTCCACAAGTGTCTGCAGAAATTCAAAATCTCCCTTATCCTCTAGTCACTTTGGTCACAGCTGTGCCATCGAGCCTGTCACATAGCGCTCAGATATCATTGGGCCTCACACAATCCAAAAGTGTCCAGTGTCCACAAGTGTGTGCAGAAATTCAAAATCTCCTTTATCCTCTAGTCACTTTGGTCACAGCTGTGCCATCGAGCCTGTCACATAGCGCTCAGATATTCATTGGGCCTCACACAATCCAAAAGTGTCCAGTGTCCACAAGTGTCTGCAGAAATTCAAAATCTCCCTTATCCTCTAGTCACTTTGGTCACAGCTGTGCCATCGAGCCTGTCACATAGCGCTCAGATATTCATTGGGCCTCACACAATCCAAAAGTGTCCAGTGTCCACAAGTGTGTGCAGAAATTAAAAATCTCCCCTGTCCTATAGACACCTTGTACCTTGTTTTACATTACTATATAGTTTGTTGGATTTTGTCTACATTTCTACCAAAAATGAGGAAGGCTGGTGGAAGAGGCCGTGGAATTGGGCAGGGGTTGGCAGCTGGTAATGATGGTGTTGGTGGTGGATCTGATGGTAGTGGCAAGAGCAAAATAGGACCGAATGCAGGAGGTGTTGAACCTGCGTCATCGTCTGGCTCCATAAGGCTTCGAAAGCTTAGTTTTCTAGGAGTTGGCAAACCGCTTTTAAAGCCAGAGCATCAGGAAAAAGTTTTGTCTTACATTGCTGACTCAGCCTCCAGCTCTATCGCCTCCTCTTCTGAAGTTGTAAAAAGTAAAAGCACCGAGTCGTCATTGGAGGCTCATGTTCATGAACCACACCTTTCCTTGTGTCCTTCACCCCAACCAAGATTGAAGGATGACGCAGGCCATACTACTGATTACTCCATGGAGCTGTTTTCACATACCATGCCTGGATTATCAAGTGAAATGGTGAATTACCCAGGCCAAGATGAATCTGACCTGGAGTGCACTGATGCACAGCCGCTGATGGATGATTCTGCTGGTACATTCACTCAGAGCACTACATTGTCCTCGCAGTGTACAGAGCCAGATTCTGACCCTGATGAGACTCAGGTGCCCCTTCCCGCACACTATACCACCATACACGGTGACACAGAGGAAGGTGCACATGACATAGAAGAGGAGGTGATGGATGACCCAGTTGTTGACCCAGATTGGCATCCATTGGGGGAAGAGGGTGCTGCTTCCAATAGCTCAGATGAGGAGCATCCACAGCAGACATCGACATCGTAACAGCTGTTATCTGGCAGGCCCGGAGCACTCCAAAGACAGGTTCCAAACATCAAAATAGTTGCTGGACAGCTTGTCCAGAGGGTCAAAACATCACAGCGTGCTAGGCCGCAAAATGTCTGCCAAAGTAGGAAGAGTGCAGTGTGGCACTTTTTTGAACAAAATCCTCATGATCAGGCCAAGGTTATCTGTAAGAAGTGCGCAAAGACCTTTAGCCGAGGGAAAAATCTGAAAAATTTGAATACCAGTTGCATGCTTAGACATTTAACCAGCATGCACTTGCAAGCGTGGACACAACACCAAACCTCAGGTGACACATGTGCAACTGATCACAACGAAAGTAGTCAGCAACGCTACATTGTTTCCCCCACTGTAAGCCCACCGGTTAGCACAGCAGCAAATGTTGAGGTGTCGTTGCAAGGCCACAGCAGTCAGGGAATCCCACTGTTATATCAATGAAAGACTGATTCTAGGCCATCAGAAAGAACAACAACTCCATCACCATCATCAACCCTCTCTCAGTCCGCCCTGTCCACCACTACTTCCACCATATGCAGCTCTCAAGTCCAGGTCACCCTCCCAGATACTATGAGTAGGTCAAGAAAGTACTCAGTCTCTCATCCGCGTACACTGGGTTTGAACGCCCACATTGCCAAACTAATCTCGTTTGAGATGATGCCCTTTCGGTTGGTGGAAAGCACAGCTTTCCGCGAACTCATGGCCTATGCAGTACCACGCTATGACCTACCCAGTCGCCACTTCTTCTCTCGCAAAGCCATCCCAGCCCTCCACCATCATGTGAAAGACCGCATTGTCCATGCACTCAAGCAGTCAGTGAGCGGAAAGGTGCACCTCACAACTGATGCATGGTCCAGTCGGCATGGCCAGGGCCGTTACGTGTCCATCACTGCGCACTGGGTTAATGTGGTGGATGCAGGGTCCACAGGGGACAGCGGTGGTGGGACAGTGCTGCCTAGCTCACGGTATAGGAAACAGTTGCCTGTAGGCGGTCGACCCTCCTCCTCCTCCTCCAGAAGCGAAAGCTCGTCCACAGAGCGCAGTCGTACGAGCACTCCATCTGCAGCTGCCACTGTTGCACACGATGTGTCCCCCTATCGAGCAGCTAGTGGAAAGCGTCAGCAGGCTGTGTTGCAGATGATGTGTTTGGGCAACAGACACACCGCCGAGGTGCTGGCCGAGTACTTGAAGCGACAAACTGAGTCATGGCTGGGCAGTGTACATCTTGAGGCAGGCAAGGTAGTTAGTGATAACGGCCGTAATTTTGTGGCAGCCATAGCCCTTTCAAAACTCAGCCACATAACTTGCTTGGCTCACACCTTGAACCTGGTGGTGCAGTGCTTCCTCAAAAATTATCCGGAGTTAACAGCCCTGCTCCAGAAGGTGCGAAGACTGTGCGCGCACATCCGCCGGTCGCCTGTACACTCCGTTCGTATGCAGAAGCTGCAGCGATTGCTCCACCTTCCCAACCACCGCCTCATTATCGACATTGCAACAAGGTGGAACTCCACCCTGCACATGGTGGAGCGGCTGTGCGAGCAGAGGCAGGCCATAATGCATTTGTGGGAGGATACACGGCCAGGCACTTTGAGAGCAGACATGGAGTTGACAGGTGTGCAGTGGTCGAAGCTGAAAGACCTCTGTAAAGTCCTTCAGTGTTTTGAGGAATGCACACGGCTGGTAAGCGCAGACGACGCCATCCTAAGCATGAGCATCCCACTTATGCGTCTGCTCATGCAAACTTTGACGCACCTTAAGGAGCAGGCGTCTGCAGACAATGTTGATGAGGAGGAAGAGGAGGAGGGAATCCTTGATGACATTCAGCCATTGTCTGCTCAGGGACCTCTCCTGGACGAGGTGGAGGAAGAAGAGGAGGAGGAGGATGATGATGGGGATGATTACTTAGGGGAGGAGGATGCATCTCGTGGGGCAAGTGAAAATGTTGGCGTGGCAAGGTCTGGTACAGGGTTTGTGCGTGACTGGAGGGATGTGGATTTGCCAGAAAGTGCTCCTCCACCCAGCACTCGCAGTGCATCATTGACACCGGGAACATTGGCCCACATGTCAGATTATGCCTTGCAGATCCTAAAAAGGGATCCCCGCATTGCCAAAATGATGAACGATGACGACTACTGGTTGGCCAGCATCCTGGATTCACGCTATAAAGGCAAATTACAAAACATCATGCCACAGGAGAACCTTGACCTAATATTGGCTAATAAACAAGCAACTCTGGTAAATCGGTTGCTTGAGGCATTCCCAGCACACAGCAGCGGTGATGGTTCTCACACGAGCCGTACGGGCCGGGGGCAGCTTGGCAGAGGTGTTCGTGGTGCACACAGCAGAAGTGGCGTTGGAGACAGGGGTTTCATGACAATGTTGTGGACTGATTTTTCAAATACCGCTCACACAACTGGTAATACTGCATCGATGGAAAGTGACAGGAGACAGCAGTTGTCAACTATGGTAACAAACTACTTTTCCTCCCATATCGATGTTCTCCCACACAGGTCATTCCCCTTTGACTATTGGGCCGCTAAACTGGACACCTGGCCTGAATTGGCCCAATATGCCTTACAGGAGCTCGCTTGCCCAGCTGCAAGTGTGCTATCGGAAAGAGTCTTCAGTGCAGCTGGATCAATCCTGACAGAAAAAAGGACCCGTCTGTCAGCCCAAAATGTGGATGATCTAACCTTCATTAAAATGAACCATGCATGGGTTTCCAAGGATTTTGTCCCACCTTCCCCTGATGACACATAGGATGACAGAAAAATGGCCTGCTTTGGTCCACCTCTTCCTGGGACTTCACCTATTTCGCCTTTTGCATCAGCTGAATGTCCAACATCAACATATGCCACTTTCTAAAACTCCCTAACTGTGCTGCCTCCCCCCCCATGGCCGGGGTCACCACCTAGCGCACGACACCGTGCGAGTGCCGTTGCCCTGGACAGGTGGTTAGGCCGACTCTTGGGCGCGGGCACTGGCACAGGGTCCCTCATAGTGCAATCAAGTGTCTCTGACGGTGGTGGTGCACACCCGCCGTCAGACACACCGCTGTACTATGAGGGGCCCAGTGCCAGTACCGACGCCCACGAGTGGGCCCCCCTTGCTTGGGCAGGGCCCCAGCATTTGCAATCTTTACCTCTCCCTGCTCATCCGCTGTGTAATCTGGGCCGTCAAATCCATACTGTGCCTGACACCGTCTGAGTCTGCCTCCTGATGTATAGACATATATTTTGAATGTGTATGCTATCCATACATGTTATCCGGGGATACAGTACCCTTTCTAACCTTTGTGCAATCACGTGCAATCCATACTGGGCCTAACACCGTCTGAGCCTGCCTCCTGCTGTATAGACATATATTTTGAATGTGTACGCTATCCATACATGTTATCCGGGGATACGGTACCCTTTCTAACCTTTGTGCAATCACGTGCAATCCATACTGGGCCTAACACCGTCTGAGCCTGCCTCCTGCTGTATAGACATATATTTTGAATGTGTACGCTATCCATACATGTTATCCGGGGATACGGTACCCTTTCTAACCTTTGTGCAATCACGTGCAATCCATACTGGGCCTAACACCGTCTGAGCCTGCCTCCTGCTGTATAGACATATATTTTGAATGTGTACGCTATCCATACATGTTATCCGGGGATACGGTACCCTTTCTAACCTTTGTGCAATCACGTGCAATCCATACTGGGCCTAACACCGTCTGAGCCTGCCTCCTGATGTATAGACATATATTTTGAATGTGTACGCTATCCATACATGTTATCCGGGGATACGGTACCCTTTCTAACCTTTGTGCAATCACGTGCAATCCATACTGGGCCTAACACCATCTGAGCCTGCCTCCTGCTGTATAGACATATATTTTGAATGTGTACGCTATCCATACATGTTATCCGGGGATACGGTACCCTTTCTAACCTTTGTGCAATCACATGCAATCCATACTGGGCCTAACACCGTCTGAGCCTGCCTCCTGCTGTATAGACATATATTTTGAATGTGTACCTGGACAGGTGGGTAGGCCGACTCTTGGGCGTGGGCACTGGCACAGGGTCCCTCATAGTGCAATCAAGTGTCTCTGACGGTGGTGGTGCACACCTGCCGTCAGACACACCGCTGTACTATGAGGGGCCCAGTGCCAGTACCGACGCCCACGAGTGGGCCCCCCTTGCTTGGGCAGGGCCCCAGCATTTGCAATCTTTACCTCTCCCTGCTCCTCCGCTGTGTAATCTGGGCCGTCAAATCCATACTGTGCCTGACACCGTCTGAGCCTGCCTCCTGATGTGTAGACATATATTTTGAATGTGTACGCTATCCATACATGTTATCCGGGTATACGGTACCCTTTCTAACCTTTGTGCAATCACATGCAATCCATACTGGGCCTAACACCGTCTGAGCCTGCCTCCTGCTGTATAGACACATATTTTGAATGTGTACGCTATCCATACATGTTATCTGGGGATACGGTACCCTTTCTCACCTTTGTGCAATCACGTGTAATCCATACTGGGCGTGAGAACGGCTGGCGAGCTGTTAAGCAAGCTACAGCACCTGTGGTTTGCACACGTAAGTTTTTTATTTTTTCAGGAATGACGGTTAGGCCTAATTCCGGAACTGCGGTTGACCTGCACTTACTGGGAAATCATCGTTCGCGGGTAATAATTGTAATCACAGATCCCCATCACTAACGTTGTTCAGCAGGTTATCTGCACCTGTAAGCGACAAACGCTGGCCTTTTCAGTGTAGCGCACATGCAGCCACGGACATGTAAGGGCATGACACACCAGTTATTGGCCAATCTCATGTGCCAGAGCCTCACGTGTCCCTCTAGTAAGCCGGACTCGGACCGCGGGGCATGACGGAGTCTTGTTCGTTAATGGAATTAAGCTTGCAATGTGTGCATCTGTTCTGTAGCTGGCATGGTTGAGGTTGCCCGTGTTGAGTCAAATTACGCAGTAGGCTCCACTCCTGGTGGTGCCCTTCTGGACATTCCTTTAAGGTTCAGCTTTGCAACCATACTGCCCACGTAAAACAAACACTTTGCCTTCATGAACGCTGTTTGGAGGGTCATGACTTGTGGGAATAACGCCGCCCAATCAGTTAACCTGCTAGAGAGATCCTTCGTTGCTCCCAAGCATGACATCACACTCCCTAGGAGGAAGGTAATGCCACTGTGGCGACCGTACTCCTGGGGGCGACACAAGTGCACTGATGCCCAGCCACTGCTCGATGAATCTGCTGGTACATTGACCCAGACCACTACATTCCCCTCGCACGCTACCCGGCCTGAATCTGACCCTGATGAAACTCAGGTTACCCTTCCCATATACAGTTCCATCTTACACGGTGACAAAGAGGAAGCTGCAGATGAAAGTGCAGGTTCGGCCCACCCGCCATCAGACACACCACCGTACTATCAGGGGCCCTGTGCCAGTGCCGTCGCCAACGAGTGGGCCCCCCCTGCTTGCTCAGGATCACAGCACTTGCAAGGTTGAAATACTGTGCAGTGAGATGGAAGATGGGGACGACGAGGAGTCCAGACTAGTACAGGGATTCCCTAGCGAGGAGACTTATTTGATTGTTTTCAATGTTGGGACAGCAATTTTTGGGGAGCACTATACTCTGGAGAATGATAGATGGGGCCCACCATACACTGGAACATTCCAAAGGTGGACATCAGACACTGGAGCAGCATTTACAGGGCCCATTATACACTAGAGCATTAGAATTGGGGCCCATTATGTTTGGAGCATTATTTGGGCCCATAAGACAGTGGAGCTTCATCCATGGGGACCAACATATACTGTAGCATTATGTGGAGCTCATCATATACTGTTTCAAACATTATATGGGACCAATGATTCTGTATGGAGAAATAGATGGGCCTTGTCATGAGATGTAAAAAGTGAAGTATTTTTCATTGTACTATACCGCTATTTCTCTGCCGTATCGGAGCATGATGAGTTGTGGTATGTGTTAAAGGGGCGCTCTTTCGCCCAGGGCACATGAAAACCTGGAGCCAGCCCTACCCCCCACAACTTTAGCCAAATAACCCCCATTTTTCAGTGCGTAACTTGTATTATGAAGTTAATTAAGGTTGACAAGCTTAAGTAAGAAGAATTGATGCTTTTGGCATTCAAATGGGCACTGTAGGTGTGTTTCCTGTCCTCCTCTCACTGCCGACTTTTACTCCCCATTGACTTACATTGGGTTTCGTGTTTTGGGACGACCCCGACTTTTCCCTATAATCGGACAATCTTGCTCGACCCGACTTTTGGAAAAGTCGGGTTTCACGAAACGAAACTCGACCCTAAAAAACCAAAAGTCGCTCAACTCTAGTCTCTACCAGGAGGGGATTGACCAGCCCTCCAAGCGGTGCAGTGATGGGCTTCTCGTACTAAGTCTCATGCTCAGTGCTCACCTCCTGTGTCTGCGGTCCCTCAGTGTTCAGTCGCTGCACCAGTCTCCTCTCCTCTCCTGTGTCAGCGTCCTCTCTGTTCCCGTCCCTGTGCTGCTCTGCTGAAAGCGTGCGCAATTCTTCCGCTCTCAGTCCTGCCCTCTTCCTGTTCCTGGTTCTAGTACAGTTTCCTAAAGCATCCCCCGGGGAACCTAATGCCCTGCTTGATGGTTCCGGGCATGGAGCTAGGAAGGCAACTCCCCCTCGGCTCCTTCGGTGCTTCACCCCCTTACAGGGGCAACAGAGGAGCTTCTAGGAAGTGGGGGCAAATCTCAACCCTCACCACAAGCTAACCCTGAGTTTTGAAGTCCTCTTAGGAGCGGTCAGGGGATGGTGGTGGTTCCCTCTGAGCTTTGTGGGGGTGTGAGTGTGGTCACCCAGGGTGATGCCTCTGTTGTCGGTTCCTCGAAGAGTTCACCATCTTATGGCAGACGAAAGCATGACAATAAAATTCAGGTCCGGACCTGTGTGTGGATGAGTATGTGTAGGAGTCCAACAAAAACATCCGGTGGAAGTGTGCTACTGGGGCCTGGAGTTCTCGAGTGATCGGGCCGTATCGGATGTCGGCCATTCTCGGCCCAGGGACTTTCCAGCTGGAGTTACCCCCAGTAATGCAAGTTCACAACTCATTCCCCAGGTCAGCGCTCTGGAGATTTGTGGCACCTCCGGAGTCTACGTTGTTGTCACTTCCATCAGTCTTGCTATAAACTTAAGAGTCAGGTGACTGCCAAGGTGAATTCTGGTGGATCGAGGCATCCTCACCGTAGGTTGTTTTCTGGTGAGGTTCGGTGTTGAGGGTCGAGAGGCCCCTCATTGAAAGGGGGGTACTGCCACAATCCATTTTTGGATCTGTGGCAGATCTGGCTTCTCAGATTTAAACTTTTTTCCTTTTAGGCCATCAGGGGTTAATGTCAGCTTTTTTCCGCCGCTGGCCTACTGGTGTATTTGCATTGCTGCTGGGTCTGCTGATGTGGGTGGTGACCACTCCCACCATCCTTCAAGAGGTCACCTGATGCATCAGCTGAATGTCGGTGTTAGAGGATTCTACAGTGACCAAACTGGAGGAAGGAGCTCGCTGGGTGCAGTTGTGCTTTGCTGAGTTCGTTGATCTGGTGTCTTTATCCTGCTGTGTGGTGCTTTGCAGCAGAAAGGTAAGCGTTGAATTTTTCGTTATGTTGTCCCTTTAGGTGTCTGTCTCTCCATTCCTTTTATTGTATTAGTGGAGTGGTGGTACCAGTGCTCTTACCTGCCAGTTCCCTACTTAGGGATAAAAGCAGGGAAAGTGAGGGATTAGGTATACCGCTCGGCGATGAGGTGAAAGAACCCATATAGGGCTGATAGTGAGATCAGGGCACATCCTCAGGTGAGTGCAGGAGGTGTCCATTTCCCCGTTCCCTATCGTCAGGGCCCACCATTGTTTTAGTTTCCCTTGTGTTCCCTGGTGTGTTGTGCTGTCCGTTGACCGACTATTCATGGGGTCGTGCCTAGAGTTGAGTGAAACGGGTCAGTCAATTTAATAAGTCGCCGACTTTCGCTGAAGTCGGGTTTCATGAAATGAAACCCCAACAATAGCGTGAGGTCGGCCATGAGGTCGGCGACCAGAGCGCCAAAGTCGCGTTTCAAATGATGCTTCCAGCGCCCTTTTTCAGCCAATGATGGAGGACGCACACTGTGGGCAACGCGATGACATGAGCAGCGGTAACCACCATCTTTGAGAAGGGCATGCAAGTGATTGGCTTGCTTTGTGTGGCGTCACATGGGCTATAAAAGGGCGTGCATGCCAACCGCCATCTTACTTCTGCCGATATTAGCATTAGGGAGAGGTTGCAGCTGCTGATTCTGAATAAGGGAGAGCGTTAGGCAGGGAAGAAGAACAAAAAAACTGCTGCTGTTAGCGATTTCCACTGTATAGCACAACAGTTTGTGTGCAGTGACAGGGGAGGCTATATTTTTTGTGCATCAGCTCTGTCGGTTATTAGGCTGCCTTATAAGGCTCCCTGATAGCTGCATTGCTGTTTGCACACTGCTGTGCAAACTGCTTTTTTAAAAGCAAAAATACTTTTCTTCCTCTTTTCTGCAGTGACCAAACGTTCATTTTTCAACACTTTGTGTGCAGCAGTCCAGCTTATTAGGCTTCCTGCTGCTATACTTGGACTGAGAGCATCATTGTCAGCCTCCTAAAATCTCTAGGGAGCTTCCAATTCTCCCCAATACTATATACACACCTTGTGCATGGTCATACACCTGCCTATTTTAGCCTGTTAAATTGAGGTGTAATCTATAGTGGGCCTAATATAATAGTTCAGCCTCCTAAAATCTCTAGGGAGCTTCCAATTCTCCCCAATACTATATACACACCTTGTGCATGGTCATACACCAGCCAATTTCAGCCTGTCAACTTGAGGTGTAATCTATAGTGGGCCTGAGATAATAGTTCAGCCTCCTAAAATCGCTAGGGAGCTTCCAATTCTCCCCAATACCATATACACACCTTGTACTTTGTCATAAACCAGCCAATTTCAGCCTGTTAAATTGAGGTGTAATCTATAGTGGGCCTGAGATAATAGTTCAGCCTCCTAAAATCTCTAGGGAGCTTCCAATTCTCCCCAATACTATACACACACCTTGTGCATGTGTGGTGCCCCTGAGGCTCAGTCGCCACAGAGGTACTGCACCTCCTCCTGAGGTGTGGTACCCCACCATCCAGGTAAGTTGGAGGCTCCTGACCACGCTCCAACACCTGCATCCCACACAACACAGTAGTTCAGCAAAGCCACATTGCGGCTCCCTGCTTGGAGTGTAGCAGAGCACCTTTGGTGGCTCCCTGCTTGGAACACGAAACGTGCTGGGAGGTGGGTGGAGTTAGAATACATAAAAGAGCGGGAAAGTTTAGGATTGAGGTCAGTCAGTCAGTCAGTCAGTCAGTAGGAGAGTCACTCAGAGAGGAGTGAGGAAAAAAGATCCCTGAGAGAGGGATGGAGGAGGGAGGTGCTGCAGCATACCTCAGTGACCTGGGTCTGCTGGCACGGGAAAGGAAAGAAGGAGAAAGACATTGAACCGAAACCTGATCTTCCATAAGAAGGAGAGACTAGTACGGAACGAAGGAGTAAAAGGGAACAGAGGACATGGGTTAGGAGAGAACCCTGCCTAGAAGTTCTAAGTGCAAGGCCGGGGCCCGGTCCCCGAGGTTTTATAGATACTAATGGTCCTACAGTAGACACCGGTGGAGTAGTGGGCTGTAAATGCACTACTCCCATCTAAGACTTGGGGGCACAACAGAAACATTGATAGTGAGCTGGGACTCAGGAGTAAGGAGTCCCCGAAGCAGGCTACAGGTGTCTGACGTACAAGTAGAGTTCTTGGGAACATCTGTCGGGAGGCACTCCAGTGTAACTCAGTACTAGGAGTACTTCACACTTGAAGGTGCTACAAGAGGAGACGTTCAGAAAGGAACATGTTGGAGGAGTGTTGGAAGGGAGCATTCAATCTGACCTGGAGGTTGACTGAGTACCCGACCTGGAGGACACGGCACGGAGGCAGGCACCTGTATGTGTACTACAGACTGTGAGTAAAGCTTTGGAACTACAAGCTCTGGTGTCCTCCATTCATTCTTGAACCAATGTACCCAGCACCACTACATCTGTGTACCAGCTTCTACACCGCTTGTGCCTCTCCTCTCCCCCTACATCTACACTGCCCCTGGGCTACAGCTCCACCTGTGGGGAGCTTCACCATCTTGGCTGCAACACACCACCAGCCCCAGAGGATCTGCATGCAGTGTCGGCTCAACATCTCTCTTGCCAGACACCACAGGTGGCTGTTATGAATGGGTCACCGAGGAGGAACAGCAAAATGCTAAGTCCCAGAAAACCAGAGAGGTTGGTCACTATGCAGATTGCAGATCCCTGATCTTAACCACACAACTAACAGTAGCAGTGGAGCGTTCCTACGTTGTTCCTAGACGCCTCATCACCGCCGGAGGACTACATAAACCTAAAGCAAGAAAAGGGAAAACTAACTGCCCCAGAGCAGACCTCAAAGGAAAAGACAGCCCCCACACATGTATTGATGGTGAAGCAAGATGAAAACACATACACAGGCAGGAAATTATGCTGAGCAAACTATGGGGCCCGACTAACTAGAAAGGACAGGAAAGGAAAGCCATTGTCTGCAATCTGACAAAAAACCCTACCAAAAATAATGTCCAACACATCTGATAGCAAAATTAACCCTGAAGTCACTAGACTTCTCCCACTATATCAGCACTCTGAAATATTTTGAAACAGAGCCAAAAGAGGCCAATCTAATAAGGGACAAAAAGTCAAATTGGCAAATACAGATAAATAGGAGTGGAAGTTCAGCATAGCCCCAGCAGGGGCAAGCTGACCACACAAGAAACTGAATTGACCAACTAGCACAAGTGTGAACATTAGCAAAAAACAAACTTAACTTAAGAAGACTGGAAGAGAGCTGAAGTCCAAGACCTGAGAAGCAGACTGAAACTCCAGCAGCAGGATAGGGCGTCGGCTGTCTTATATCCAATCTGATACTTCAGAGATCCAATCGTTATCCTTCTCATCAGGTGACAGATCACTACCACTTAAACCAACCTCACTACCTCCTGTCACCACCAGAGGGAGAACGGAAGGAGAACTCTTAACTGAAGGAGCAGAAAATGAGCTCATAACAGGTGGCGTCACGAACTATTCCATTAACTACATTCCACTATTCAATCTCCCCTAATACTTGGGTGCCCAGGGCCACGGACCGGGTCACTGCTGCTGTGACACATCCCGCTGACACCGGCCCGGTACAGAGTGCCCCACGGCCCTGGGAGGGCGACCCAAATGGTCATACACCTGCCTATTTCAGCCTGTTAAATTGAGGTGTAATCTATAGTGGACCTGAGATAATAGTTCAGCCTCCTAAAATCTCTAGGGAGCTTCCAATTCTCCCTAATACTGTATACACATCTTGTGCATGGTCATACACCTGCCAATTTCAGCCTGTGAAATTGAGGTGTAATCTATAGTGGGCCTGAGATAATTGTTCAGCCTCCTAAAAGCTCCAGGGAGATTCAAATTCTCCACAATACTATATACACCTTGTACCTTGTTTTACAGTACTATATAGCTGGTGGTATTTTGGGTACATTTTTCAAAAAATTAGGAAGTATGGTGGAAGAAGCCGTGGAAGTGGGCGGGGGTTGCCAGCTGGTACTGATGGTGGTGGGGGTGGGGGTGCATCTGTTGGTAGTGGCAAAAGCACAATAGCACCTAAGGCAGGAGGTGTTGAGCCTGCGTCATCGTCTTGCTCCACAAGGCCTTGAAGGCTCCCTTTTCTGGGAGTAGGTAAACCACTTTTAAAGCTGGAGCTTCAGGAACAAGTTTTGGCTTACATTGCTGACACCGCATCCAGCTATCTCGCCTCCTCTTCTGAAGTTTCAAAAAATAAAAGCACTGAGTCGTCAGTGGAGGCTCCTGGTCAGGAACAACACCTTTCCTTGTGTCCTTCACCCCTACCAAAAGTGAAGGATGCGGCAGTCCACACTACAGATTACTCCATGGAGCTCTTTTCACATACCATGCCTGGGTTATCAAGTCAAATCGTGAATTCCCCAGTCCAAGATGAATCTGACATGGAGTGCACTGATGCACAGCCACTGCTAGATTTATCTGCTGGTACATTCACTCAGAGCACTACATTATCCTTGCAGTGTACTGAGCCAGAATCTGACCATGATGAAACTCAGGTGCCCCTTCCCGCATACTATACCACCTTACACGGTGACACAGAGGAAGGTGCACATGAAATTGAAGAGGAGGTGATGGATGACCAAGTTGTTGACCCAGATTGGCATCCATTGGGGGGAAGAGGGTGCCGCTGCCAATAGCTCAGAAGAGGAGGAGGAGGATCCGCAGCAGGCATTGACATCGCAACAGCTGTTATCTGGCAGGCCGTAGCAGTCCAAAAACGGTTTACAAAAACCCAAAGAGTTGCAGGACAGCTTGGCCAGATGGTCAAATTAGCACAGCGTGCAAGGTCTCAAAATATCTTCCATAGTAGGAAGAGTGCAGTGTGGCACTTTTTTGAACAAAATCCTAATGATCAGGTAAAGGTTATCTGTAAGAAGTGCGCAAAGACCTTTAGCCGAGGGAAAAATCTGAGAAATTTGAATACCAGTTGCATGCTTAGACATTTAACCACCATGCACTTGCAAGCGTTGAGGGACTACCAAACCTCACGTACTACATGTGCACCTGCTCCGAATGAAGGTAGTCAGCAACGCTACATCGCTTCCCCCACTGTAAGCCCACTGATTAGCTCACCACCAGCAGCAAATGTTGAGGTGTCGTCGCAAGGCCAAAGCAGTCAGGGAATCACAATGTTATTGCTACAAAAGACTGAATCTAGGCCACCAGCAAGACCACCAACACCATCACCAACCCTCTCTCAGTCCGCCATGTCCACCGCAAGTTCCACCATATGCAGCTCTCAAGTCCAGCTCACCCTACCAGAGACTCTCAGTAGGACAAGAAAGTACTCATCCTCTCATCCGCGTACACAGTGTTTGAATGACCACATTGCCAAACTAATCTCGTTAGAGTTGATGCCCTAACGGTTGGTTGAAAGCGAAGCTTTCTGCGAGCTCATGGCCTACGCAGTACCACACTATGACCTACCCAGTCAGCACTTCTTTTCTTGAAAAGCCATCCCAGCCATCCACCTGCATGTGAAAGACCGCATTGTCCATGCACTCAAGCAATCAGTGAGTGGAAAGGTGCACCTCACAACAGATGCATGGTCCAGTAGGTATGGCCAGGGCCGTTACGTGTCCATCACTGCGCACTGGGTTAATGTGGTGGATGCAGGGTCCACAGGGGATAGCAGCAGGGGGACAGTGCTGCCTAGCCGACGATATAGGAAACAGTTGGCTGTAGGCGTTCGACCCTCCTCCTCCTCCAGAAGTGAAAGCTCGTCCACAGAGCGCAGTCGCACGAGCACTCCATCCGCAGCTGCTAGTGTTGCACACGAGGTGTCCCACTATCGAACAGCTAGTGGTAAGTGTCAGCAGGCTGTGTTGAAGATGATGTGTTTGGGGGACAACAGACACACCGCGGAGGTACTGGCTGACAAACTGAGTCATGGCTGGGCAGTCTACATCTTGAGGCAGGCAAGGTAGTTAGTGATAATGGCCGGAATTTTGTGGCAGCCATAGCCCTTTCAAAACTCAGACACATACCCTGCCTGGCTCACACCTTGAACCTGGTGGTGCAGTGCTTCCTCAATAATTATCCGGAGTTAACAGCCTTGCTCCATAAGGTGCGAAGACTGTGCTCGCACATCCGCCGGTCGCCCGTACACTCCAGTCGTATGCAGAAGCTGCAGCGATTGCTCCACCTTCCCAAGCACCGCCTAATTATCGACGTTGCAACAAGGTGGAACTTCACCCTGCACATGGTTGAGAGGCTGTGCGAACAGAGGCAGGCTGTAATGCATTTGTGGGAGGATACACAGGCAGGCAGTTTGAGGGCAGACATGGAGTTGTCTGGTGTGCAGTGGTCGAAGCTGAAAGACCTCTGTAAAGTCTTTCAGTGTTTTGAGGAATGCACATGGCTGGTAAGCACAGACGACGCCATCATAAGCATGAGCATCCCACTTATGCGTCTGCTCATGCAAACTTTGACGCACATTAAGGAGCAGTCGTCTGCAGCCGAGGAGGAAGAGGAAGAGGGAAGCCTTGATGACAGTCAGCCTTTGTCTGCTCAGGGAACTCTCCTGGACGAGCTGGAGGAAGAAGAGGAAGAGGAGGAGGAGGAGGATGATGGGGATGATTATTTAGGGGAGGAGGATGCTTCTCAGGGGGCAAGAGAAAATGTTTGCGTGGCAAGGTCAGGTACAGGGTTTGTGCGTGACTGGAGGGATGTGGATTTGCCAGAAAGTGCTCCTCCACCCAGCACTGGCAGTGCATCATTGACACCTGGAACCACATGTGTGATTATGCCTTGCAGATCCTAAAAAGAGACCCCCGCATTGCCAAAATGATGAACGATGACAACTACTGGTTGGCCAGCATCCTGGATCCACGCTATAAAGGCAAATTCCAAAACATCATGCCACAGGAGAACCTAGAGCTAATATTTGCTAACAAACAAGCAACTCTGGTAAACCGTTTGTTTGAGGCATTCCCAGCACACAGCGGCGGTGATGGTTCTCCCACGAGCCGAAGGGGGCAACATGGAAGAGGTGTTCGTGGTGCACACAGCCGAAGTGGCATTGGACACAGGTGTTTCATGACCATGTTGTGGACTGATTTTTCAAGTACCGCTCACACGACTGGTAATACTGCATCGATTGAAAGTGACAGGAGACAGCAGTTGTGAACTATGGTTACAAACTACTTCTCCCATATCGATGTTCTCCCTCACAGGTCATTCCCCTTTGACTATTGGTCCTGTAAACTGGACACCTGGCCTGAATTGGCACAATATGCCTTACAGGAGCTCGCTTGCCCTGCTGCTAGTGTGCTATCCGAAAGAGTCTTCAGTGCTGCTGGATCAATCCTGACAGAAAAAATGACCCGTCTGTCGACCCAATATGTTGATGATCTAACCTTCATTAAAATGAACCATGCATGGGTTTCAAAGGATTTTGTCCCACCTTCCCCTGCTGACATGTAGGTTGCCAGTAAAATGGCTCGCTTTTATCCTACTCTTCCTCGGACTTCTCCAATTCCTCCATTTGCAGCTGCTGAATGTCAAACATCAACATATGCCATTTTTTCAACCTCCCTAACTGGGCTGCCTCCCCCCCCCCAGGGCCGGGGTCACCACTTGACGCACGCACCCATGCGAGTGCCGTTGCCCTGGACAGGTGGGTGGGCCCACTCTTTGGGCGACGGCACTGGCACAGGGTCCCTCATAGTACAATCAAGTGTCTCTGGCGGCAGGGGTGCACACCCGCTGTCAGACACACTGGCATACTATTAGGGGCCCTGTGCCAGTACCGCCGCCCACGAGTGAGCCCCCCCTGCTTGCTCAGGGCCCCAGCACTTGCAATACTTACCTCTCCCTGCTCCTCCGCTGTGTGGTCTGGCCTGTTAAATCCTTCACTGGGACTGCCACTACAAATTTTGTAAACTGATAGATGATGGTTAAGACGTAGCTATGCCCTGTCCTGCTGGGCTCTATCTTCAGATGATCAATGGCTTCCATTTGTTATGGACGTTGACTCACAATGAGATGCAGTGGTGGTTTATCATCAGCTTTCACGGTTTTCCTACTCACAGATGTGTGACATTCCTGCCCACATTTTTAAATGTGTCCTCTCATGCCAGTCCAATAGAATCGCCTACGGCCTGTGGCTTCTGTCTTTTGCACTCCAAAGTTACCTGACAGATCATGATAGGCAGTGAGGACAATGACTACATCTCTCCCTGTGATCACAATTTGATGGAGATGAGTAACGGTGATGGGATCAATGGTACTGCGATACAGCAAACCTTTCTTCACAAAGAACTGTTTTCGCTGTCTCCACAGACAAAATAATTGAGGGTCAGCATCGCCTCTAAGAATTCTCCCGGGAGTTTTTCCCGTGATTAGTAATTCCAAAACTTCTGCAATCACTCGACTTTCCGTCTGTACTTGTATCCATCTCGTTTCCTCTTGCGGAGAGTCTGGACTGTCTTACTGAAAGTGAAATATATATGAAGATTGAAAAATACCCCAACAGTGTATACTGGTATACGCTTCGAATACATTACCCTTTTTCTACTTTTTAGATTCTTGTCTAATCCATACTGAGGCTGTGAGTGTCTTTGTCAGACTCCGGAAATATACATGGAGATTTTTAATGTTTAAACTATGCTATATATACACCTAGTATCCAGTGGTACTGTACCCTTTCTCAACTTTCTACTATCTTGTCGAATCCATACTAGGCCTGAGACCGTCTGAGTCTGCCTCGTGTTATAGAGACATAGATTTTTAATGTGTAAACTATGCTACATATATACCTGTTATCCGTTGATACTGTACCCTTTCTCAATTTTCTACAATCTTGTCGAATCTATACTGGGCCTGAGACCGTCTGAGTCTGCCTCCTGATATATAGACATAGATTTTTAATGTGTAAACTATGCTACATATATACCTGTTATCCGGTGATACTATACCCTTTCTCAACTTTCTACAATCTTGTCAAATCCATACTGGGCCTGAGACCATCTGAGTCTGCCTCCTGTTTGGAGATGAGCGGTGTTTGAGTCGACCTGTTCAAATTAGAGCTGTTTTGGGCGGTGTTCAAGCCATTCGTCGAACTCGAACACTTTGCTTACAATTCGGCTGTTCGAGATTCCGTTCGAGAACGGTTCATTCACCAAAAGCGTAACTTTATTTTCACATTAATAATGGTTTTAAATGTTAATAGACAGTTTCATGGCATCGTAGCGGTGTCTGATAGCCAGCGGTGTAGTGCACATGTCATGAGCTACACCATGTGTGTTTCTAACAATGTTGTCCAGAAAATCCTTTTGGGCCTTGTAGCACTCTCTGCTACTCAGCAGAGGAGCCCACCCGTGAACCTAGCTATGCCGCCTGTTTATGAAAGAACCAGTTTTTGACTGCATTTAGCCCAGTTAATAAATTGGGCCTAGTAACTGTGTCTGCTACTCAGCAGAGGACCCCACCTGTGAACCAACCTGTGCCGCCTGTTTATGTAAGAACCATTTTTTAACTCCATTTAGCCCAGTCAATACTTTGGGCCTAGTACCTGTGTCTACTGCTCAGCAGAGGAGCCCACCCGTGAACCTAGCTATGCCGCCTGTTTATGTAAGCACTGTCTGCTACTCAGCAGAGTTGCCCACCCGTGAACCAAGCTATGCCGCCTGTTTATGTAAGAACTGCGTGCTACTCAGCAGAGGAGCCCAGCTGTTAAGCAAGCTACAGCACCTGTGGTTTGGACAATTAATTTTTTCACATTCTTTCTGGAATGGCGGTTAGGCCTAATTCCGGAATTCCGGTTGACCTGCACTTACTGGGAAATCCTCGTTCGCGGGGAAGAATTGGAATCCCAGATCACCAACACTAACAGGGTTCAGTGGGTTATCCGCACCTGTAAGCGACACACGCTGGTCCTTTCAGTGTAGCACTCATGCAGCCCCGGACATGTAAGGGCATGACAGACCTGTTATTGCTCGATCTCGCATGCCAGAGCCTCGCGTGTCCCTCTAGTAAGCTGGACGCAGACCGCGGGGTCATGCCGGAGTCTTGTTCGTTAACGGTATTAAGCTGACAAATCGCTAGCACAGGTAAAAACGGCCATGCACCACCACCCACAGAATTGACAAAGCTTGCAATCTGTCCATCTTTTCCGTAACTGGCATGGTTGAGGTTGCCCATATGGAGTCCATTTAAGCCGCAGCCTCCACTCCTGGTAGTGCCCTTCTGGACATTCCTTTAAGGTTCAGCTTTGCAACCATACTGCCCCCAGAAACCAAACACTTTGCCTTCATGGACACTGTTCGGAGGGTCATGGGAATAACGCCGCCCGATCGGCAGTTGGCATAATTTATGGTGGGAAGTCCAACAGTATATGATCGTCTTCGATTTTAGAATTTTAGATTTTTTTTTTATTTTAGATTTTTAGTCCAGCCTTTCTTGACTTTATAAGGGCACGACATGCCTATATCTGTGTCTCCTCCTCCTCCTTTTACTCCTCCACCTCTTTTCTATATGTAGTTGCCCTTTTCCATATGTTATTTTTGTCTTCTGAGCATTGTGTCTGCTTTGGTACACCTTTTAAGGTGTTTTGTAGTTGTTTTCTATGTGTTTGTGTTTGCCTGCCATTGTTTTCAATGGGGCTCGACGGTGTTCGTCGAACGTTCGATGAACTTTCGACGAACTTGCCTCCTGTTTGACGAACCGAACTCTAGCGGGGTGGCTCAACACTACTCCTGATATATAGACGTACATTTGTAATGTTTAAACTATGCTATATATACCTGGTATCTGGTGATACTGTACTCTTTCAGCCAGGAAGTCCTCCTCCACCCACCACTCTAAGTGTATCATTGCCACCTGGAACATTGGCCCACATGTGTGATTATTTTTTGCGGATCTTCTTGTTATATTGTGGTGTGATCCATCCTGAGCGTGTGAGAGTCTGTGGGTTACTCCTGCAATTTATATGTAGATTTAAAAATTACCCCAACACTGTATACAGCTCTACGCTTGTGATACAGTACCCATTTACTGCTTTTTATATTCTGGTCTAATCCAAACTGACCAAGTGAGAGTCTGTTTCTGACTGTGGAAATAAATACTGAGATTGACAATGACCCCTACACTGTGTACAGCTGAACGCTTCAGATCCATTACCGTTTTACGGCTTTTTATATTGTGTTGTACTCCATACTGAGCCTGAGAGAGTCAGTGTCTGCCTCCTGAAATATATTCGGAGATTTAGAATGTTTAAACTATACCATATATAACTGTTATCTGATGATACTGTACCCCTTCTCTACTTTTTATATTCTTGTCTAATCCATACTGAGCCTGTGAGGGTCTGTGTGACTCATGAAATATATAGGGAGATTGACAATTATCCTTTAACTGTATAGGGCTGTACGCTTCTGATACAGTACCATATATATGATGTTATTTTGGGTACATTTTCTCCAAAATTTGGAAGTATGGTGGAAGAGGCTGCGGGCGTGGGCGTGGGGGGGCCAGCTGGTACTGATGGTGGTGGTGCATCTGCTGGTAGTGGCAAAAGCACAATAGCAGCTAAGGCAGGAGGTGTTGAGCCTGCGTCATGGTCTTGCTCCGGAACGCCTGGGAGGCTACCTTTTCTGGGTGTAGGTTAACCGCTTTTAAAGCCGGAGCATCAGGAACTGGTTTTGGCTTACATTGCCGAAACAGACTCCAGCAAATATGCCCTCCTCTTCTGAAGTTTCAAAAAATGCAAGCAATGAGTCGTCAAGTGCTGGCTCCTGGTCAGGAAGAGCCCCTTTCATTGTGTCCTTCACCCCCACCAAAAGTGAATGATGCAGCAGGCCACACTTCACATTAGTCCATGTAGCTCTTTCTATCATTCCATGCCTGGGTTATCAAGTCAAATCGTGAATTCCCCAGTCCAAGATGAATCTGACATCGAGTGTGGGTGGCCAGCCAGGGCAGTGGGGTTAATCGGTACCAAGCCGGTGTCTCAGAGGGATGTGTCACGGTGGTGGTGACCCAGTCCATGGGCATGGGCGTCCATGCAAAGGGGTGAATAACGTTTAAAGGTGAATGATACGTGATGCCACCTGTGGTTTCTGATCAGATTGACCAGCGCTGCAGTGTCGCTTCTCTGGGACAGATGTTGTGGTGCAGCTAAGATGTAGAAGCCCTGCACAGGTAGGGCCGTAGTCACAGGGCAGATGAAAGAGTTGGTAGATGGTGTGCAGTGCAGGATGTAGCAGAGCCATGCACCAGGCGCAGGAGAAAGATGACAGACACAGTTGTGCAGTTCCTTTACCTGTACTTGGTAAGTGCCGTACAGGACCCAGAGTACAGATGGAGAAGGAGTTGGTCAGCCTGGAAGCAAATTAGGAATTCTGTCTCTGCAGATAGGTAGTGTGGCCTCCGTTCTAGCGCTTATCTGAGGTACTCGCAGTACTGAGTTCACTGAAGTTCCCCCTGTTGACTCTCATTTGAAACTTTCTCATATGGCAGGCAGCCGTAGCCTTTTCCTTCTGGCTCACACAAGTCGCTGCTGGGGCCTCCGAGCCTTAGTTAGGAACAGAGCATTTACAGCTGCTACTTCTTCCGGTTTCTGCTGCAGGACCGTCAGTGTCCCTACAAACTCGGAGACCGGAATCCGGACCATGCGCTCCAGTTAGGAGTGAGCCTTAACTCTGCTCATCCTCCAGCTCCCCTTCTCACATCCACACACTTCCCCTTCCCTTCACAGACTGCCCTAACTTCCCTCCTCCCGACCACAGAGAGCAGCTCCTCAACAGTCAGGTTCAGAGGTCTCCCTGCTGGCCTGGGGTGGGAACTGTGTTGTGTGTTGGTTTAACTGCTAGAGATATCCTTCGTTGCTCCCAATCATAACATCACACTCCCTAGGAGGAAGGTAATGCCACTGTGGCCACCGTACTCCTGGGGGCGCCACAAGTGCACTGATGCCCAGCCACTGCTAGATGATTCTGCTGGTACATTGACCCAGACCACTACATTCCCCTCGCACTCTACACAGGCAGAATCTGACCCTGATGAAACTCAGGTTCCCCTTCCCGCATACTATACCACCTTACACGGTGACAAAGAGGAAGATGCAGATGAAAGTGCAGATTGCTTGAGCAGGTGGGGGGGCATACTCATGGGCGACGGCACTGGCACAGGGCCCCTCATAGTACGCAAAAGTGTCTCTGCCGGTGGGAGGGCCCACCCGCCGTTAGACACACCGCCGTACTTTGAGGGGCCCTGTGCCAGTGCCGTCGCCAACGAGTGGGCCCCCCTGCTTGCTCAGGATCACAGCACTTGCAAAGTTGAAATACTTACCTCTCCCTGCTCCACCGCCGTCACGTCTTCCGCCTTTCTTGACAGTGACATTCTGATCAGAGAGCGCGATGACATCACGTCTGTACGCCCTCTGCCTAAACAGTCCAAGTGCAGAGAGATGGAAGATGGGGACGACGAGGAGTCCAGACAAGTACAGGGATTCCCAGGCGAGGAGATATATTTAATTGTTTTAAAGGTTGGGAGCAATTTTTGGGGAGCACTATACTCTGGAGAATGATATATTTGGCCCACCATACACTGGAGCATTCCAAAGGTGGACATCAGACACTGGAGCAGCATTTACAGGGCCCATTTTACACTGGAGCATTAGAAATGGGGCCCATTATATATGGAGCATTATTTTGGCCCATAAGACAGTGGAGCTTCATCCATGGGGACCAACATATGCTGTAGCATTATGTGGAGCTCATCATTGACTGTATGGAACCAATGATTCTGTATGGAGAAATATATGGGCCTCATTACTCTGTATAGCGCAATATGCGGTGGCCATAATACTGTATGGAGTAATATACTGTCCATTTTTGGAGGTATTGGAGAATTTAAAATGGATATCAGTCATGTGATGTAAGAAGTGAAGTATTTTTCATTGTACTATACCGCTATTTCTCTGCCGTATCAGAGAATCATGAATTGTGGCATGTGTTAAAGGAGACCATTGACGCTCTTTGGCCCTGGGGCCACGAAAATCTGGAGCCAGCCCTACCCCCCCCACAACTTTAGCCAAATAATCCCCGGTTTTCAATGCCTAACTATTATTATAAAGTAAATTAAGGTTGACAAGCTTAAGTAATAAGAATTGATGTTTTTGGCATTGAAATGGGCACTGTAGGTGTGTTTCCTGTCCTCCACTCACTGCCGACTTTTCTTCCCCATTGACTTGCATTGGGTTTCGTGTTTCAGTCGGCCTTCGACTTTTCACGATAATCGGCCGATTTCGTTCGACCCGACTTTTGCGAAAGTTGGGTTTCATGAAACCCGACTCGACCAGAAAAAAGGCAAAGTCGCTCATCTCTAGTCGTGCCACAATAGGTCAGCCACTCAGTGGCAGCAACTTTTACTGTAAATTATTATCACTTTGACCTTAAGTAAGAGAGATTGTACATAGTGATCTCCATCAGTAAGTTGTTGCATTTACAAGTTCACACGTGTGTCTAGCTGCTTGAGATTGCACAAACTTCATGGGCACTCCAACATCTGCACACAGACATCACATCTACAAAAGAGCATCGAGGGAGGGTCTTATACCATCTCCTTAAGTACCATCTTCTGCTATTGACAATTTTTGAGCACACGAGAGAAGTGTTTAGGGGTTCAGCAGCCCACTTCAGCTACCGTGACATTAAAATCAGCTGCCTGTGGAACTACATGTCCTTGCTGGCCCTTTTGCAACATCTAGTGCCTCACCCTTGGCACACCACAATCTGTCTTTCACACCTTGTTATCTGAGCTCAGACTCCCATTGAATCAAGTACTGAATTTTGTGACAGAAGCTGTAAGAGATTATTTTTATCTAATCCTGCTTGCAAAAAGAAGTAACAGCCAGTCTTCTCCAAGGTGAGTACAACTGAGGTTCTATGGCATCAGTGTATGCTACTATGGTTTATATCTGAGGACTGCAAGCTTTAGACAAAAAAGACAATATATCTATCAGAAAGATCATTTACATTGCTTTGTTCTTTGTGTTAGTGAGGTTGCAATTGCAGCTATTAAGCAGAACAATCTACAGAAAAGTTCACATAATACTATTAATATGGCTGCAAAATCTAATGGAAGACAAAATGAAAAGTAAGCCAGCTCACCAGCCACCTGCGCAGATGCTCGGAACCGCGTGCAGACAAACGTGGAAACGAACAAGGCAAGGAAAAATTGATTCCAGCTGCGTATAAAATCCTTTTCTTCTTTATTGAATGTATTAAAATGCACAAATAGCTTGTGCGCTCTCCACAGGTGTCATAACAGAGAGAGGCTATGCGTTTCGACCTTGTCGGTCTTTAACCAAGCCATACTAGTACATATACAGCTTATCTCTATATAGAAAACTGTAACCAATCACAACACAATAGTATATCACATGACAGATAAGCAGGTCCTATACAAAATTTAAAAGCATTAACCATGATATTTAAGGTACAAAACAAACTGAAAAATGAATGAATAAAAAAATAGGAAAATAAACAAAAAAAAATATAAAAAAATTAAATTAAAAAGTGATGAATGAATGAATAAGAAAAAAACCCAAAAAACCATGGTAAATTAACAATAATGTAGCATTAAATCATTTCTTTTGTTGAGACCACCAAGGATTCTAGTGTTTAAGCGGTAGATCCAATAAGCTTCTCTGGTAAAGAGACGCCGTCTGGCATCCCCTCCCCGAAAAGGTATGGTGACACGTTCTATTCCCTGTACCCGAAAATGCGCTGTATTGCGAGCATGCTGTGATATAAAATGGTAAGAGGCTGCCGATACCTTACGATCTGTAATGTTGGTATTATTAATATCACTAAGATGTTCTCTAATTCATGTTTTTAGTGTCCTAGAAGTACAACCTATATATGATAAATTGAAAGCTTTGCAGTCTATTTTGTATACAACATTGGTCGAATTGCAATTAATATAATTTTTTATTTAAAAATTGACCGTGTTGTCCGTATTTGAGAAATATCCCACCCATGTGACTCATTGTATCAGGAATTGGTTCTACAAACGAACATTCATTGCTTCAACCTTTAGTTCAAAGAACTCCAGGGTATATTAGAAATTCCAAACAGATCCTAGAAAAATATTCAGGATTGAGAGTCCTCAGTAGTTGATACCTTTTAATGGCTAACTGAAAAGATGGTAACACATTGCAAGCTTTCGAGACTACTCAGGTCTCTTCATCAGGCTAGACTAATACAAAATCTGAAGTCACATATTTATGCACAATACAGCCTAGAAAAAATGCAATAGATAAGACAAGTGACGTGAAGCAGAACTATCAATATGGGAGAGGGAGAAACATAAATATAAACATTGGACCAGTTCATAGTTATATGAACATAGTTCATACAGTACATAGTACATAGTTCATATGTTCCAACCCCATGGATAGAGACAAACACCTTGGTCGCCTCAAAAAGACCTTTTTGAATCAGGGTTACCATCCAAGAACAATTGAAAACCAAATTACAAGAGCCACCAGATTGTCAAGGAATCACCTGCTACATTACAAAGCTAAAGAAGAAAATAACCGAGTGCCTCTAGTAGTCACCTACAACCCAAATCTGGAGGTGCTAAGGGGAGCTGCACGGAAATTACAACCTTTACTACAAAAAGATGCCCGATTAAAATCCATTTTTCCAGACCCCCCACTGCTGTGTTTTAGGCAGCCCCCAAATTTAAGAAGCATCATTGTCAGAAGCTCCCTGTCCTCTCCAACAGCTGCAGGAACCTTTCCTTGCAACCAGAAAAAAAGTAAAACCTGTCCATTTATAATGACCACGGACAAGATAAAGATCCCCAACTCACATCAGGACTACAAGATCCCAGGTACTTTCACCTGCATTACATCTAATGTGGTGTACTTAATTATTTGTACTAAATGTCCAACTGGGGGTCTGTATGTGGGGGAGACAGGGCAAAAGCTTAGAACAAGGATGAATGCTCATCGTCACACAATAAGAGAAAAAAGAATGGATCTACCTGTGGCAAAACATTTCTGTATCCCTGATCACAGCAGCGTGGATATGAAATTACTGGTATTGAAAGGTAACTTCAATTCTCAGAGAGAAAGACGAGTTTGGGAGTACAAATTTATGACGAACTTTGACACTCTCAGTGCTGGAATGAATGTGTCGCATGGATTTATGTCTTTTTACATCAATTAAGGAATTTCCTTTTAAAACCGTGTGGGGACATCACAACACATTAGGAGACCCCAATCAGAGGACCATAAAACATCCAGACTCCTTATCTATGAACTGGTCCAATGTTTATATTTATGTTTCTCCCTCTCCCATATTGATAGTTCTGCTTCACGTCACTTGTCTTATCTATTGCATTTTTTCTAGGCTTTATTGTGCATAAATATGTGACTTCAGATTTTGTATTAGTCTAGCCTGATGAAGAGACCTGAGTAGTCTCGAAAGCTTGCAATGTGTTACCATCTTTTCAGTTAGCCATTAAAAGGTATCAACTACTGAGGACTCTCAATCCTGAATATTTTTCTATCTACTGGCTAACACGGTACAAAGATATACATCTTTCCCAAACAAATCCTAGAAATTTTTTCTGAAAAAACTTGGTCGTCATCCTACACCTGGCTGTGCTGTGATGTAATATCTTTATACACATGCATTTCCCATGATTTGGCGATACAAGCGCTGCATTTTCACCTTCACAAATTTAGTAACTATTCTGGTGACCTGAAAAACTATATTTTAACCCCTCGAGCCCCAAGGGTGGTTTGCACGTTCATGACCGGGCCAATTTTTACAATTCTGACCACTGTCCCTTTATGAGGTTATAACTCTGAAACGCTTCCATGGATCCCGGTGATTCTGACATTGTTTTCTCGTGACATATTGTACTTCATGATAGTGGTAAAATTTCATTCATACATCTTGCGTTTATTTGTGAAAAAAATGGAAATTTGGCGAAAATTTTGAAAATTTCTCAATTTTCCAAATTTGAATTTTTATGCCCTTAAATTACAGAGATACGGCACACAAAAAACTTAATAAATAACATTTCCCACATGTTTACTTTACATCAGCATAATTTTGGAACCAAAATTTTTTTTTGTTAGGAAGTTATAAGGGTTAAAAATTGACCAGCGATTTCTCATTTTTGCAACACCATTTTATTTTTACGGACCACATCACATTTGAAGCCACTTTGAGGGGTCTATATGATAGAAAATACCCAAAAGTGACACCATTCTAAAAACTGCACCCCTTAAGGTGCTCAAAACCACATTCAAGAAGTTTATTAACCCTTTAGGTGCGTCACAGGAATTTTTTGAACATTTAAAAAAAATGAACATTTAATTTTTTTCACAAAAAAAATAATTCAGGCTCAATTTTTTTTATTTTACCAAGGGTAACAGGAGAAATTGGACTGCAAAAGTTATTGTGCAATTTGTCCTGAGTACGCTGATACCTGATATGTGGGGGGGAACCACTGTTTCAGCGCATGGCAGAGCTCAGAAGGGAAGGAGCGCCGTTGGACTTTTTCAATGCAAAATTGGCTGGAATTCAGATCGGACGCCATGTCGTGTTTGAAGAGCCCCTGATGTACCTAAACAGTGGAAACCCCCCACAAGTGACCCCATTTTGGAAACTAGACCCCCCCAAGGAACTTATCTAGATATGTGGTGAGAATTTTGAACCCACAAGGGCTTCACAGAAGTTTATAACGTACAGCGGTACAATTAACAAATCATATTTTTTCCACAAAAATGATCTTTTCACCCTCAATTCTTATTTTTCCAAGGGTAACAGGGCGCTAAAAGATATTGTGCAATTTGTCCTGAGTGCGCTGATACCCCACATGTGGGGGTAAACCACTATTTGGGCGCATGGCAGAGCTCAGAAGGGAAGCAGCGCCATTTGACGTTTTTGGCTGGAATTGAGATCGGACACCATGTCGCGTTTGGAAAGCCCTTGATGTACCAAAACAGTAGAAACCACCCACAAATGACACCACTTTGGAAACTAGACCCCCCCAAGGAACTTATCTAGATGTGTGGTGAACACTTTGAACCCCCCAGTGCTTCACAGAAGTTTATAACGCCCGGGCGTGAAAATAAAAAAATCGTATTTTTTCCACAAACATGATTTTTACGCACCAATTTTTTTATGTTCCCAATGGTACAAGGAGAAATTGGACCCCAAAAGTTGCTGTCCAATTTGTCCTGAGTACGCTGATACCTTATGTGTGGGAGAAAACTACTGTATGGGCACATGTCGGGGCTCGGAAGGGAAGTAGTGACGTTTTGGACTGCAGACTTTGATGGAATGGTCTGCGGGTGTCATGTTGCTTTTCGAGAGCCCCTGATGTACCTAAACAGTGGAAACCCCCCACAAGTGACCACATTTTGGAAACTAGACCCCTTAAGGAACTTATCTAGATGTGTGGTGAGCACTTTGAACCCCCAGTGCTTCACATAAGTTTATAACGACCGGGCGTGAAAATAAAAATATCGTATTTTTTCAACAAACATCATCTTTTAGTCCCAATTTTTTTTTTTATTTTCCCAAGGGTAGCAGGAGAAATTGGACCCCAAAAGTTGTTGTCCAATTTGTCCTGAGTACGCTGATACCTTATATGTGGGATAAAACTACTGTATGGGCACACGTCGGGGCTCGGAAGGGAAGTAGTGACGTTTTGGAATGCAGACTTTGATGGAATGGTCTGCAGGTGTCATGTTGCCTTTGGAGAGCCCCTAATGTACCAAACCAGAGGAAATCCCCCACAAATGACCCCATTTTGGAAACTAGACCCCCCCCACAGAACTTACCTAGATGTGTGGTGAGCACTTTGAACCCCCAAGGGCTTCACAGAAGTTTATAATGCCCAGGCATGAAAATAAAAAAATCGTATTTTTTCCACGAACATGATCAATTAGTCTCCATTTTTTTATTCTCCCAAGGGTAACAGGAGAAATTGGACCCCAAAAGTTGTTGTCCAATTTGTCCTGAGTACCCTGATACCTCATATGTGGGAGAAAACTACTGTATGGGCACACGTCGGGGCTCGGAAGGGAAGTAGTGACGTTTTGGAATGCAGGCTTTGATGGATTCGTCTGTGGGTGTCATGTGCGTTTGGAGAGCCCCTGATGTACCTAAACTATTGAAACTCCCAACAAGTGACCCCATTTTGGAAAATAGACCCCCCACGGAACTTATCTAGATGTGTGGTGAGCACTTTGAACCCCCAAGTGCTTCACAGAAGTTTATAACGCCTGGGCGTGAAAATAAAAAAATCATTTTTTTCCACAAAAATGATATTTTTGCCCCCATTTCTTTATTTTCCTAAGGGTAACAGGAGAAATTGGACCCCAAAAGTTGTTTTGCAATTTGTCCTGGGTATGCTGATATCCTATATGTGGGGGTAAAACACTGTTTGGGCGCATGGCAGAGCTTGGAAGGGAAGGAGCACCATTTGACTTTTTCAACGCAGAATTGGCTGGAATTGAGATCAGACGCCATGTTGCATTTGGAGAGCCCCTGATGTGTCCAAACAGTGGAAACCCCCCAATTATAACTCCAACCCTAACCCCAACACACCCCTAACCCTAATCTCAGCTCTAACCCTAGCCCTAACCCTAGCCCTAATGGGAAAATGGAAATAAATACATTTTTTTATTTTATTATTTTTCCCTATCTAAGGGGGTGATAACAGGGAGTTTGATTTACTATTTATGGCAGTTTTTATGTTTGACGGCTGTCACACGCTAAAAGACGCTTTTTATTGTAAAAATAGTTTTTGCATCACCACATATTGAGAGCTATAATTTTTCCATATTTTGACCCACCGAGTCAAGTGAGGTCTTATTTTTTGCAGGACGAGTTGACATTTTTATTGGTACCATTTTCGGGCACGTGACATTTTTTGATCGCTTTTTATTCCGATTTTTGGGACGCAGAATGAACAAAAACCAGCGTTTCATGAATTTCTTTTGGGGGGTGCGTTTACACCGTTTCGCGTGCGGTAAAATTGATAAAGCCGTTTTATTCTTCGGGTCAGTACGGTTACAGCAATACTCATTTAGGTCGTTTTTTTATGTTTTGTCGGTTTTATGCAATGAAAACTATTTTATATAAAAAATAATTATTTTTGCATCGCTTTATTCTGCGAGCTATAACTTTTTTATTTTTTTGCGGATGACACTATATGGCAGCTCGTTTTTTGCGGGACAAGCTGACGTTTTCAGCAGTACCATGGATATTTATATGCGTCTTTTTGATCGCGCGTTATTCCACTTTTTGTTCGGTGGTATGATAAAAAATCATTATTTTTTGCTTAGTTTTTTATTTTTATTTTTTACGGGGTTCGCTAAAGGGGTTAACTAATGGGACAGTTTTATAAGGCGGGTCGTTACGGAAGCGGCGATACCAAATATGTGTACTTTTATTGTTTTTTTTTATTTTCAAAAAATTAATTTATTGGGGAATATTTTTTTTTTTTACTAATTTATTTAGCGATTTTTTTTTAAATTATTTTTACACTTTTTTTAACTTTATTACATTGTCCCAGGTGAGACAACACTGTCCTGTGACAGATCGCTGATCTGTCACATTACAGATCACTGTGACAGATCAGCGATCTGTCACAGGCACGGCTGCAGACTTCCTCATGCCTGCGCTTTGCAGGCAGTGAGGAAGTCAGCTCCCTACAGGCCCCCCGAAGGTCCCCGTCGCCATCTTGGATCCGGGGGCCTGTAGGGAAAGAGGCGCCGCTGATCGCTATGATGTGCTATCCCGTCCCTGGGAATTAGGTCCCAGTTCACATGGATGGGATAGTGCGTCATAAGGGATTAAGGGGTTAAATGTGGTGCGTTTTTTGTTGACACACAATTTTTTTGCATTCAATGGTGAATTTTTTTGCAGAGAACGGGTGTGGCAATGGGGGCCAAATATTCACCTTCCCTTGCCAACCTAGTGATGTCCTTTTGGGAATCAGAATATATATTTTCTTCTAATAATCCTTTCTGCCATCAGATGAACTGGTATGGCAGATATATTGATGATACTCTTATAGTGTGGGATGGAGATATATCTGCCATACCAGGTTTCATTAACTATTTAAATTCCAACAATTACAATATTAAATTCACGCATAAATATGATTCTGAGAAAATTTCATTTCTTGATCTGGAATTAACTGGCACAAATAATCAAAATATATTTTCAAAAACCTTTCATAAACCACTGAGTGGTAATACTTTATTGCATGCCACCAGTAGTCACAGCAGACACAAAATTAAATCTATTCCGGTGGGAGAACTCACCAGAGTGAAACGTAATTGTAATATGGATGGGGATCTAAAGAAGGAATTTGATTTTGTTACAGAAAAATTAAAAAATCGCAAATATCCATGCTGGGCAATAAAAAGAGCACAAAGGATTGTGCAACAAAAAAATCGCACTGATCTAATCAAATCATCAACCAAAAAACAAGATGAAACTTTTAGAAACAAACCATATATCTGTTTTCAATATAGTCCTCAGTTCACACAGATCAGAAAAATTGTAGATAAATATCTCCCAATTCTATTTGAAGATGACAAATTAGCCTGTATTTTAACCCCTGGTATTAATGTGGTATCAAGAAGGGCTCCTACATTGGGGAACAACTTATCTCCAAGTTTATTTTTTCTGGATAAAAAATCCCCAAAAAATTGGTTGAACTGCACTGGATTTTTTAAATGCGGGTCTAATAATTGTAAGACGTGCAAATACGCATTTATTTCAAAAAAATTCTCAAATACGGACAACACGGTCGACTCTCCACTCTACTCTCAAGATCACATCTCACTACCTGTGCACTTGACCCAATCCCATCCCACTTCATCCCAAACCTCACCGCAGTCTTCATCCCAACCCTAACCCATCTCTTTAACCTATCACTAACAACTGGTGTTTTCCTCTTAAGCTTTAAACATGCCTCAATCACACCTATCCTCAAAAAGCCCTCTCTTGACCTATCCTCTGTATCTAGCTATTGCCCTATATCACTTCTCCCCTATGCCTCAAAACTACTGGAACAACACGTCCATCTTGAACTATCCTCTCACCTCTCTTCTTGCTCCCTCCTTGACCACTTGCAATCCGGCTTCTGGCCACTCCACTCCACTGAAACTGCCCTAAGGTCACCAATGACCTACTTGCCGCCAAGGCCAAGCGACACTACTCTGTCCTCCTCCTCCTGGACCTGTCCTCTGCCTTTGACACAGTGGACCATTCCATATTACTACAGACCCTCTCATCTCTTGGTATCACAGACTTGGCCCTATCTTGGATTGCGTCATACCTAGCAGACCGGACATTCAGTGTCTCCCATTCGCACACCACCTCCTCACCACGCCACCTATCTGTCAGAGTCCCGCAAGGTTCAGTCCTAGGGCCCCTGCTCTTCTCTGTTTACACCTTTGGCCTCGGACAGCTCATAGAATCTCATGGCTTTCAGTATCATCTTTATGCTGATGACACACAGATCTACATCTCTGGACCAGATATCACCTCCCTACTAAACAGAATCCCTCATTGTCTGTCTGCTATTTCATCCTTCTTCTCTGCTAGATTTCTAAAACTTAATATGAACAAAACAGAATTAATCATCTTTTGCCCAACTCACGTGACCCCCGCAGTGGACCTATCCATTAAAGTAAACGGCTGCCCACTCTCTCCAGTCCCACAAGCTCGCTGCCTCGGGGTTATCCTTGACACTGACCTCTCTTTCAAATCACATATCCAAGCCCTTTCCGCTTCCTGCTGACTTCAACTCAAAAATATTTCACGGATCCGTACATTCCTCAACCAAGAATCTGCAAAAACCCTAGTCCATGCCCTCATCATCTCCCGCCTTGACTACTGCAACCTCCTGCTCTGTGGCCTCCCCTCTAACACTCTCGCACCCCTCCAATCTATTCTTAACTCTTCTGCCCGACTAATCCACCTGTCTCCCCACGATTCCCCGGCCTCTCCCCTCTGTCAATCCCTGCACTGGCTCCCTATTACCCAAGACTCCAGTTCAAAACCCTAACCATGACATACAAAGCCATCCACAACCTGAGTCCTCCGTACATCTGTGACCTAGTCTCCCGGTACTTACCTGCACGAAACCTCCGATCCTCACAAGATCTCCTTCTGTACTCCCCTCTTATCTCCTCTTCCCACAATCGCATACAAGATTTCTCCCGCGCATCCCCTCTACTCTGGAACTCTACCACAACATATCAGACTCTCGCCTACCACGGAAACCTTCAAAAAGAACTTGAAGACGTACCTCTTCCAACAAGCCTACAACTTGCAGTAACCACCGATCCACCAAACCGCTGCACGACCAGCTCTACCCTCGCCTACTGTATCCTCACCCATCCCGTTGTAGATTGTGAGCCCTCGCGGGCAGGGTCCTCTCTCATCCTGTACCAGTCGTGACTTGCATTGTTTAAGATTACTGTACTTGTATGTATTATGTATACCCCTCCTCACATGTAAAGCGCCATGGAATAAATGGCGCTATAATAATAAATAATAATAATAATTTTAAAATAAAAAATTATATTAATTGCAATTCGACCAATGTTGTATACAAAATAGACTGCAAAGCTTGCAATTTATCATATATAGGTTGCACTTCTAGGACACTAAAATCACGAATTAGAGAACATCTTAGTGATATTAATAATACCAACAATACAGATCGTAAGGTATCAGCAGCTTCTAACCATTTCATATCACAGCATGCTCACAATACAGCGCATTTTCGGGTACAGGGAATAGAACGTGTCACTATACCTTTTCGGGGAGGGGATGCCAGATGGCGTCTCCTTACAAGAGAAGCTTATTGGATCTACCGCTTAAACACTAGAATCCCTGGTGGTCTCAACAAAAGAAATGATTTAATGCTACATTATTGTTAATTTACCATGGTTTTTTTTCTCTTTCATTCATTTTTTAATTTAATTATTTTATATTTTTTTTGTTTTGTTTATTTTACTATTTTTTTATTCATTCATTTTTCAGTTTGTTTTGTACCCTAAATATCATGGTTAATGCTTTTAAATTTTGTATAGGACCTGCTTATCTGTCATGTGATATACTATTGTGTTGTGATTGGTTACAATTTTCTATATAGACATAAGCTGTATATGTACTAGTATGGCTTGGTTAAAGACCGACAAGGACGAAACGCATAGCCTCTCTCTGTTATGGCACCTGTGGAGAGCGCACAAGCTATTTGTTCATTTTAATCCGTTTTTTCAATAAAGAAGAAAAGGATTTTATACGCAGCTGGAACCAATTTTTCCTTGCCTTGCAAAATCTAATGTCCACGCCAAATTTGCGATACAAGCGCCAGTGGCTGCTTAGCTTCCATGACCTAATTTATGATGAGCTTACAGTGTTGGTGACCAGCAGAAACACAGTGCTCCTCCTGTTCCTCCTTGCACAAAGGCTGAGGTAGTGGTCGTGCTGCAGAGCTGTTGCCCTCCTACGGCCCCCTCCATGTCTCCTGGTGTACTGGCCTGTCTCCTGGTAGCGCCTCCAGCTTCTGGACATTATGCTGACAGACATAGCAAACCTTCTTGCCACAGCTCGCATTGATGTGCCATCCTGGATGAGCTGCACTACCTGAGCCACTTGTGTGGGTTGTAGAGTCCGTCTCATGCTACCACGAGTGTGAAAGCACAACCAACATTCAAAAGTGAGTAAAACATCAGCCATAAAGCATTGGTACTGAAATGTGGTCTGTGATCCCCACATGCAGAAACACTCCTTTATTGAGGGTGTCTTGATAATTGCCAATAATTTCCATCTGTTGTCTATTCCATTTGCACAACAGCATGTGAATGTCATTCAGTGTTGCTTCCTAAGTGAACAGTTTGATTTCACAGAAGTTTGATTTACTTGGAGTTATATTCTGTTGTTTAAGTGTTCCCTCTATTTTTTTGAACAGTGTATGTATATATATATATATATATATATATACATATATCTATATATACAGTATATATATTTATATTGCAGAGAGAAATAGATAGAAGAATAGCCAGTAATTCATTTGCCGGCTTCTGTAAAATCACTGCAGGAGCCAACAGAACGGGAGAGATTGATTACATACAGTAAATCCATATAGAATGGGTAAATATATAGATTTCAGTGACAAATACAATTAGTATAGTGTGTGTGCAAAATACTGGACATGTATTTAATTAATAAAAGATTATCTTATGGAAAAAAATGGCGTGGGGTCCCCCTATAATTAATAGCCAGCAATTGCTATGCAGACAGCTGAGGGCTAATGTTAATAGCCTAGAAAAGTGCCATGGATACTGCCCCCCTTGGGTAAAAATATCAGCTCTCAGCCTCCCCAGAAAAGGTGCATCTCTAAGATATGCCAATTCTGGCACTTAGCCTTGTTCTTCCCACTGCCCTGTAGGGGTGGCATAAGGGGTAATAGTTGGGGGTCAATGTCACTTTTCAGGTGAAATCAAGCCCCGGGGTTAGTAATGGAGAAGCGTCAATAAGACGCCCCTATTACTAACCCCATAGTCAAATTGTAAAGAAAACACAGACACCCAGTAAAAAATCCTTTAGTTGAAATAAAGACACAGACTCCTTTATTATTCTTAATTAAACCATACTTACAACTGTCACGGTCACGTGTGTTTGGACGCAGCGAGTACCGCAAGGCGAACCCATATGACACACGTGACCCTGGATACAGCGCCTCCAGTGGGGCGAATTTAAATAATAAGACATGCAGCTGGATACACCGCCTCCAACTGGTGAATTTAGGGATTACATGTAAATCTGGAAACCCCGCCTCCAGTAAGGCGAATTTAAATAATAAAGGGGAAACCTGGGTAACATTAACAATGGAGGGCCCTGCGATAGGGAAACGGGGAAGTGGAGACCTCCTGCACTCCCGTGAGTCAGAGTCTCTACACTCCTAACGTTCCCTATGCCGGTTCCGCACTGGGCCACGCACAGGAACCTTAAAACCCTGACTCACCCTGCACCTAAACCCTCACTAGGGAATTGGTCGGTGCGGAAACTAATCCCACCACTGCACTAAACACACATAAGGGAAAATGACAATACAGGGGGACACCACTTAGCTTTTTGTTCTGTTGCTTGTGCTCCCCGCAACAGAGCCCCACCACCTGCGTGCATCTTCTCCTCCAACAGGATCCATCACCATAACTGGATCCATCACCATAGTGCAGCCTTGGAGCAGAGTCCACCACCAGTTGCAGCTGCCCAGTAAACAGAGTCCCAAAGATGAGTCCAGCTTCTGCCAAAAAGTCCAGCATGCTTGAGTCCAACTTTTCTGCCAATAAGTCAAGCATGCTTGAGTCCAGCTTTCAGCAACCAAGTCCAGCATGCTGAGTACAACTCTCACCATAGTCGCCACTCCACCAAGCCATGCAAGCACTTCCTGCTGACACCATAAACTGCGACTCCACCATGCCATGCCAGCCCTTCTTGCAGACCCCATCGTTGGACTCCACCAATCCATGCCAGCACTCCTTGCAGACTCCATAGCTGCCACTCGTCCCCTCTGGCTGGGCTGCTCAGGACTCTTGTTCAGCTCCATCTTTCACCCAGGCTTACTTGTGAATGACTAACTGAAGACCTATCACCAACAGTGATCAAACACACCTGACACCCTTTTATAGAGCATAACACCTGCATAAATCATGTGCACTTCAACTAAAGAAACTAAAGTGCGATACCGCTCACCACCACTGGGGCAACTTAGACCAAATGACACCACAGTGCAATAATTCTAATGGCCACCGGGGGCAATCAACTCACTTTGGCACACAGCCAAAGGAAACAAAAGTTCACTTTGTCCATTTACTCTGTCAGATCCACCCTGGATCGTGACAACAACCACACCTAATCCATGCGAAGCTTTCGCTCTCCTGTAATAAAAATAAAATTAAAAAGTAACAATATACCATAACTATCCATCGTTGTGTCCCACGCCATAATCCATATCTGGGGGATATACATTTTTTAACCTGGACGTTGCTAAGATGCGACTGTCCCGGCTGAAAAACCACTGCTGAATGAGGAGATGCTGCCAGCGCAGCCTCAGTGAATAGCGGTGACATCACTGAGTCTGCGCTTCCTCACAGTCTGAACTGCGATGACCTCTGGACCGTAGGAAAATGCCAGTAAAGAGGGCATTGCAGATCATGCTCAGTGTATTCACAGCTGATGACCGTCAGCATATATATATATATATATATATATATATGTGTGTATGTGTGTTTTCAAGAATATTTTGTTTTAAAATGATGTGTAAAGGATAGAGAACTGCTGTATGTAAAAGCTCATGTTAAAATCGCATTGCATACGGAATACATATGCATGTCATACGGATGTTCCATTTAAAAATCGCACAAAAATCGCATGACACTTACATGGCACTTGCATGGCACTCGCCTGTTTTTTTTCTCGCATATGGGTATGAGCCCTAAAAAGGACTGTTGATTAAGCTGGATGTGTGTATTCTATTATGGCATACCTGTCCCACATTAACTTATAAACACCCAAATCCAAGCTCGGACCGGCCCATAGAGTAACAGGGGAATCCCCCAGTGGGCCCCTGTGCAGATCTGGGCTCCCAACCTCACTATATGGGCAGCATGTATCATAATTCAATTAATTCAATCTGTGCAGAAAAAATCTGCATCTCATCATTCTTTAACCAAACTACCAATTTTATTGTTATATAGAGATATAGGTAAATTTGTGAATGAGGGTAGTGTAATATTTGTATGCAGGTGAAAAGTGGGCCCCAAGTCACTGCTACTGGTGGGCCCTTAGCACCCCAGCCCACCACTGCCCAAATCTGACCCTATCTCGGCAGCAACTCTCCCTACACTGCCTGAGAGATGACTGCGGAGATGACTGACGAGCAGGGCGGTGGCAGGTCTCATATGTACCTGATGATGCTGTGCGGCCAGCCAATCACTGTAATACCACAACCAAGGTGACTGCAGCATTAAAGTGTGTGGCAGACAATCCCTGCATATGATGTTTTCATTGCGTCTTATTGCAATATTGCGGTTGCCAAAAAACACCCGTAATTCTGGCATTTTTTTCATTTTTTTCTCATTACGCGTTTTCTGATGTTAATAGCCTGGAATGATCCAAGGGTATTAACCCCTTCCCAGGCTATAAACATCGGCCCCCAGTCACCGGCTTTCCATGTTCTAATTTTGAAAATTGCGCGGGCGCCCACGCAATTTTTTTCCCCTTTTTTAAAAATTAAACAGATATTGCGTTTAATGCAGATTTTGTGTGTGTGTCTCTTTATTTAACTCTTTATGTACCATTTTATTATGTTTATTAATAAACATCAGCCTTGGTATTATATATCTATCTATCTATAGATATATCTATCTATATCTTCAAAGATGAAAGCAGCACACCATAGTAAAGTAAATTCAAGTGCAGTTTAATTGCCCATCTGGTGACGTTTCGGTCCCAAGGATATGGACCTTTTTCAAGCCATATCTTTGGGACTGAAATGTCGCCAGATGGGCAATTAAACTGCACTTGAATTTACTTTACTATGGTATGCTGCTTTCATCTTTGAAGATATATTTGTAAGATTTGGTACATACCTGGAAAGCCTGCACCCACTGATTGTTTTCTGTGCTGCTTTTTCACGTTTTTCTCTTTTTCTATAGATATACTGTATCTGTAGATAGATAGATGGATAGATAGATATATCTATGGATAGATTTATCTATCTGTCTATCTATAGATATATCTATAAATAGATAAAGTGGGGAAACATATTTAGTCAGCCACCAATTGTGCAAGTTCTCCCACTTAAAAAGATGAGAGAGGCCTGTAATTGACATCATAGGTAGACCACAACTATAAGAGTCAAAATGAGAAAACAAATCCAGAAAATCACCTCCTCTGATGGGGCAAGATTTATTTTGAAAATTATGGTGGAAAATAAGTATTTGGTCACATAAAAACATGCAAGATTTCCAGCTCTCACAGACCTGTAACTTCTTCTTTAAGAGGCTCCTCTGTCCTCCGCTCATTACCTGTAGTAATGGCACCTGTTTGAACTTGTTAAGAGTATAAAAGACACCTGTCCTCAACCTCAAACAGTCACACTCCAAACTCCACTATGATGAAGACCAAAGAGCTGTTGAAGGACACCAGGAACAAAAGATGAGAGAGGCCTGTAATTGACATCATGGGTAGACCACAACTATGAGAGTCAAAATGAGAAAACAAATCCAGAAAATCACCTTGTCTGATTTAGCAAGATTTAATTGGCAAATTATGGTGGAAATTAAGTACCGTATATACTCGAATATAAGCTGAGATTTTCAGCCCATTTTTTTGGGCTGAAAGTCCACCTCTCGGCTTATATTCAAGTCATATACACCAGGGGGTCGGAGGGGAGGGGGAGTGGGGGTGTCAGGTCATAGTTACCCCTCCTGGTGCGGTCTCTGCAGTCTCCCTGCTTGTCTCCCTTCCTTCCTTCAGCGGTCACATGGTACCGTTCATTAAACTCATAAATATGCGCATATTTATGAGTTTAATGAGCGGTACCACGTGACCGCTGAAGGCAGGAAGGGAGACAGTGGGAGAACGGAGCTGCAGAGACTGCGCCAGGACGGGTAAAGTATAGGCTATATACACCTGTCCCTGCTCCATCGCTGCTTGCTGCTGTTTGATGTGTCCTCTATCAGTGACATTCAGACAGCAGAGGGTGTGGTGATGTGGTTAGTGCACTCCGTGCCCTCTGCTGCCTGAACGTCACTGACAGATGACATGGCAGATAGCGGTGAGCAGCGATGGACGCAGGACAGGTGAATGTCTCAGGTACCGGGTTCTGAGCCAGCAGCGACACCGGCACCTGGCCCTCAGCGACGGAGAGGTCCAGGTGCCGGGTTCTGAGCAGGAGAGGTGAGTATGGCATTTTTTTTTTGCAGCAGCAGCATATGGGGGCATAATATGTGGGGCAGCATATGGGGCATATTCTATGGAGCAGCATATGGGGGCATAATCTATGGAGCAGCTTATGGAGGCATAATCTATGGAGCAGCATAAAGGGGGCATAATCTATGGAGCAGCATATGGGGGCATAATATATGGGGGCAATATATGGGGCATGATATATGGAGCATCTTATGGGGGCATAATATATGGGGGCAGCATATGGGGGCATTATATATGAAGCATCTTATGGGGGCAGCATATGGGGGCATAATATATGGAGCAGCATATGGGGGCATAATCCATGGAGCAGCATATGGGAGCAGCATACGGGGCATAATCTATGGAGCAGCATATGGGGGCATAATCCATGGAGCAACATATGGGGGCATAATCAATGGATCATCTTATGGGGGCAGCATATGGGGGCATAATCTATGGAGCATCTTATGGGGCCATTATTAACCTTTGTGCAGCATTATATGGGGTGTATTTTGTATGGAGCATCTTATGGTGCCCATCATGAACTGTATGGAGCATTATATGGGGCTCCTGATTCAATATGGCTATTCAAAAACATTTATCCTACTGATGTCTACATTAATTTTACTTTTCTTGGTATCTATTTTTATTTTTGAAATTTACCAGTAGTTCCTGCATTTTCCACCCTAGGCTTATACTCGAGTCAATAAGTTTTCCCAGTTTTTTGTGGCAAAATTAGGGGGGGGATCGGCTTATACTCGGGTCGGCTTATACTCGAGTATATACGGTATTTGGTCATTAACAAAAGTTCATCTCAATATTTTGTTATATATCCTTTATTGGCAATGACAGAGGTCAAACGTTTTCTGTAAGTCTTCACAAAGTTTGCACACACTGTTGGTGGTATGTTGACCCATTCCTCCATGTAGATCTCCCCTAGAGCAGTGATGTTCTGGGCCTGTCACCAGGCAACACAGACTTTCAAATCCTAAAGTTTTCTATGGGTGGAGATCTGAAGACTGGCTAGGCCACTCAAGGACCTTCATATGCTTCTTACGAAGCCACACTGTTACAACCGGTCCCAATTGTGGCCCTGCACCCGGGTCTGGTCCCTCACCTGCACCTGCTCTCCACGCTGCCCCTGTACCTTGGTGAGGTCATTGTCTGGATCCTTGTGCTCTGTCTGTCCCTCAGCGTCCTGCTGTTGCTTCTCTCTCGCCCACTTCCTGGCACGCTGCCAGCAAGTCTTCAGTGAGAATGCTTAGGATGCGTGCTTCCCTCTGGTCTCTTAAAGGGACAGCGCGCATTTTTTAAAATAGCAATTGACCAATAGCAGCGCACTGATTACTATTTCTGGCCTCTCCTCCATAGGGAGAGTGCCGGAGCAACGAGTATCTACTCTTGCTACATCCGGCTCAGTCCCTGTTCAGTCTGTGCTGTGTTAGCAATCCATTTGCACTTGCTCATACTGTTAGTTCCGTAGAGCATCTGTGACCAGTGTTCAACTATCTCAGATGACATCAGTATCCATAGATTCAAGTGCCATCCTGTTCCGCCACTCGCCATCCAAACCTGAGGACTACGTCAAGGTTACTTCCTATAATCTACCCAGAACCTGACCTTCCTCACCAGTGCCAGCTTCACCTCTCATACCCAGTGTCTGCTGGTCAGCTCCATCAGATCTGTTATATCAGTTATGCGTTTGTCCTGCTGGCACAGCTGCCATGTGTCCAGGGTCTAACTGGAGGTAGCACCTGTGTCCTCCAGGTATTCCACTCTGGTCCTGTTTGAGGGATCTTACTTTGGATACCTAGGGCTCACTAGTCATGCACCCTTCGGAGCCCCCCGGACCGTGGTCCCGAGGTTCCACTCTAAAAATAAAAACGAACGTGAACTTCACCATCTGTGCCTCCGCTTCCATTTGTTACACACTCCTTCATTGCCCTGGAGGTGTGCTTGTGATCATTATCATGCTGAAAGACCCATCCACGTTTCACGTTTGCACTCAAAATCTCATGATCCATGGCGCCATTCATTCTTTCATGTACACAGATCAGTCGTCCTAGTCCCTTTCCAGAGAAACAGCCCCAAAGCATGATATTGCCGCCCCAATGCTTCACAGTAGGTATGGTTTTCTTTGGATGCAACTCAGCATTCTGTCTCCTCCATACACGACGAGTTTTGTTTCTACCAAACAGCTATGCACAGCTAATTTAATTTTGCTTAATGCACATATAGCGTGGTTTGCACAAATCATCTTGTGCACTCTGCAGAATCATTTGAGTTGCTTTTTTAGTACATTTACTATAAGGGCGTCTGCACACATGATTCAATTACGTGTAACTATGCAGCATAGGAACATTTCATTCATGTTCCTTTTCAATTAGGTATGGCAATACATTTATATTATTTCTATGCTATCGGTTATGATTTTTCATACAGTGCACTTTGCATAAGATTATTGCAGTAATAATTTCATAATCGTTACATTTGTGTATCATAAATTACTATTGCCTTCTGTCATATATAATCTAAAAAATTTCAAAAAAATTTTTTTTGCATATATGTAATGCATTATTTTTATGTGTGCATTTTTCATCTACATTCATGATACTTACGGTATCTAGTACTGGATTTTTGAATGCTCCTTTTTTGTGTTCCATTGCTTGGAGAATTACTATTTTTTATATATGTTCCTAATAAAGGTGTTTTACTTAAAAAATTATTTTTGGCAACATTTCGGCTCTTTCCTTGGTCACAATCTGAGGTTGTGTGTTTCAATATCTAAGTTTGGTGTTTTTTGCTGTACTCCGTTCTATGAGATTGTGGTAATTAATGTACTGGCTTAAGCAGAGGGACACGTCTGGCACTGCAGGATATGAGTCCCTGGCAGCATAGTATGTTACCTCTGGTAATCTTTGGTATGGCAGTCCCAGCACTATGAAGATGATTCACTAGGTCCCACCCGTTTGATTCTGGGATTTTTGCTCACCGTTCTTGTGATCATTTTGACCCCACGGGATGAGATCTTGCATGGAGTCCCAGATTGAGGGAGATTATCAGTGGTCTTGTATGGCTACCATTTTCTTATTATTACTCACACAGTTGATTTCATCACACCAAGCTGCTTGCCTATTGCAGATTCAGTCTTCCCAGCCTGGTGCAGGGTTATAATTATGTTTCTGGTGTCTTTCGAAAGCTCTTTGGTCTTCACCGTCGTGGAGTTTGGAGTGTGACTGTTTGAGGTTGAGGACAGGTGTCTTTTATACTGATAACAAGTTCAAACAAGTGCCATTACTACAGGTAATGAGTGGAGGACAGAGAAGCCTCTTAAAGAAGAAGTTACAGGTCTGTGAGAGCCAGAAATCTTCCATGTTTTTAAGTGACCAAATACTTATTTTCCACCATAATTTGCAAAATAAATCTTGCCACATCAGACAAGTTGATTTTCTGGATTTTCGTTCTCATTTTGACTCTCATAGTTGTGGTCTACCTATGATGTCCATTACAGGCCTCTATCATCTTTTTAACCCCTTTCTGACATCAGACGTACTATCCTGTCCATGGGACCCGGGCCCCTATGCCCATGGGCGGGATAGTACGTCTACCGCGATCAGCGGCGCCCACGTGGTGAGCGCCGCTAATCGCGGCCGGGTGTCAGCTGATTATCACAACTGACACCCAGCACAATGTGTCAGGGGCGGTCACGGACCGCCCCCGACACGTTAACCCCTTGCACACCGCGATCAAACACGATCGCGGTGTACCGGGGGGTTAAAGGGAAGCGCTGCTGCGGGGGGCTCCTTTCCTGCAGGCCCCCGAATCCAAGATGGCGATGGGGGCCTTCGGGGGCCTGCAGGAAGCTGGCTTCCTCAGTGCCTGCAAAGCGCAGGCATGAGGAAGCCTTCAGCACTGCCTGTGACAGATCGCTGATCTGTCACAGTGACCTGTGATGTGACAGATCAGCGATCTGTCACAGGACAGTGATGTCCCACCTGGGACTATTTAATAAAGTTAAAAAAATATAAAAAAAAGTGTTAAAATAATTAAAAAAAAAAATCGCCAAATAAATTAGAAAAAAAAAAATATTCCCTCAAATAAATCCATTTTTTGGAAATAAAAAAAAAAAAACACAATAAAAGTACACATATTGGGTATCGCCGCGTCCGTAACGACCCGCCCTATAAAACTGTCCCATTAGTTAACCCCTTTAGTGAACCCCTTAAAAAATAAAAAACGAAGCAAAAAATAATGATTTATTATCATACCGCCAAACAAAAAGTGTAATAACGCGCGATCAAAAAGACACATATAAATATCCATGGTACCGCTGAAAACGTCATCTTGTCCCGCAAAAAACGAGCCATCAAACAGCATCATCAGCGAAAAAATAAAAAAGTTATAGCTCGCTGAATAAAGCGATGCAAAAATAATTATTTTTTATATAAAATAGTTTTCATTGCAGAAAACCGACAACACATAAAAAAGACCTAAATGAGGTATCGCTGTAACCATACTGACCCGAAGAATAAAACCGATTTATCAATTTTACCGCACGCGGAACGGTGTAAACGCACTCCCCCAAAAGAAATTCATGAAACGCTGGTTTTTGTTCATTCTGCGTCCCAAAAATCGGAATAAAAAGCGATCAAAAAATGTCACGTGCCAGAAAAAGGTACCAATAAAAACGTCAACTCGTCCCGCAAAAAATAAGACCTCACGTGACTCGGTGGGTCAAAATACCGAAAAATTATAGCTCTCAATATGTGGTGATGCAAAAACTATTTTTACAATAAAAAGCGTCTTTTAGCGTGCGACAGCTGCCAAACATAAAAACCGCCATAAATAGTAAATCAAACCCCCCGTTATCACCCCCTTAGTTAGGGAAAAATAATACAATAAAAAAAAAGTGTATTTATTTCCGCTAGGGCTAGGGCTGAGATTAGGGTTAGGGGTGTGTTGGGGTTCGGGTTGGAGTTAGAATTGGGGGTTTCCACTGTTTGGGCACATCAGGGGCTCTCCAAATGCAACATTGCGTCTGATCTCAATTCCAGCCAATTCTGAGATGAAAAAGTCAAATGGTGCTCCTTCCCTTCCAAGCTCTGCCATGCGCCCAAACAGTGTTTTACCCCCACATGTAGGGTATCAGCCTACTCAGGACAAATTGCAAAACAATTTTTGGGGTCCAATTTCTCCTGTTACCCTGAGGAAAATAAAAAATTGGGGGCAAAAATATCATTTTTGTGGAAAAAAATGATTTTTTTATTTTCACGTCCGAGCGTTATAAACTTCTGTGAAGCACTTGGGGGTTCAAAGTGCTCACCACACATCTAGATAAGTTCCGTGGGGGGTCTAGTGTCCAAAATGGGGTCACTTGTGGGGAGTTTCAATAGTTTAGGTACATTAGGAGCTCTCGAAAGGCAACATGACACCCGCAGACCATTCCATCAATGTCTGCATTCCAAAACGTCACTACTTCCCTTCCGAGCCCTGACGTGTGTCCATACAGTAGTTTTCTCCCACATATGGGGTGTCAGCGTACTCAGGACAAATTGGACAACAACTTTTGGGGTTCAATTTCTCCTGTTACCCTTGGGAAAATAAAAAAATTGGGGACTAATTGATCATGTTAGTGGAAAAAATACGATTTTATTTTTTTGCCCTGGCATTATAAACTTCTGTGAAGCCCTTGGGGGTTCAAAGTGCTCACCTCACATCTAGATAAGTTCCTTAGGGGGTCTAGTTTTCAAAATGGGGTCATTTGTGGGGGGTTTCCACTGTTTAGGTACATCAGGGGTTTTCCAGTCGCGACATGGTGTCCGATCTCAATTCCAGCCAAAAACGTCAAATGGCGCTGCTTCCCTTCCGACCACTGCCATGCGCCCAAATAGTGGTTTACCCCCACATGTGGGGTATCAGCGCACTCAGGACAAATTGCACTATAACTTTTAGGGTCCTGTTACCCTTGGGAAAATAAAAATTGGGGTGAAAAGATCATTTTTGTGGAAAAAAAGCCGGATTACTTACCGGTAATGCTCTTTTAATGAGTCCACGACAGCACCCACTTGGAGAGAGGGATCCGCCCATAGGAACAGGAAACCTACAGAGATAAAAGAGTTAGAATTATTAGGCCATTATACTATCCAATATTCTAGTTTTATTAACTTTACAACTAAGAAGGTGTATATACATAATGTTAACATCTAGGGAGGGTTAGTGAACGAGTGCTGTCGTGGACTCATTAAAAGAGCATTACCGGTAAGTAATCCGGCTTTTTACTCTTCGCCACGACAGCACCCACTTGGAGAGACTTTCAGAGACCTTCACCTGGGAGGGACCACCGTGCCGAGGACCGCTCTACCAAAGGCTAGGTCGGATGAGCATGATAAATCAAGCCTATAGTGATTATAAAAGGTAGAGGGTGTAGACCAGGTTGCCGCCTTACATATAGACTCGATTGCGACGTCTCCCCTTTCTGCCCAGGAGGAAGCCATGGCCCTGGCGGAATGTGCTCTGATACCATCCGGAGGATCTTCATTGCTCTCGGAGTATGCCAGCCCAATTGCGTCTCTGATCCACCGAGACAAAGTACCCCTTGTGACTTCATGTCCCTTCTTTTGGCCCTGGAAGGAAATAAACAGAGCCCTACTCTTCCTCCAGCTACTAGACCTTTCGATGTATTGTAATACCGCTCTTTTAACGTCTAGTGTATGGAACTTTTGTTCCTCTGGAGTAGAAGGGTTACTAAAAAATGAAGGGAGGTGGATCTCTTGTGATCTATGAAACTTCCCTGCTACCTTTGGTAAGTATGAGGGGTCTGGTTTTAATATTAACTGATCCTGAAATGTCAACAGAAAGGGGGGTTCTATTGAAAGGGCTTGTATGTCGCTAACTCTTCTGGCTGAGGTTAGTGCAACTAGTAGTACTGTTTTGAAGGATAGGTGTTTAAGGGATGTTGAATCTAAAGGTTCAAAGGGAGGACGTGTTAGAGCCTCCAGAACTAAATTTAAGTCTCACGGAGGAACTCTAGGTATGTGCACCGGCTCACTCCGTTCACAGGCCGAGATGAATCTGCTTACCCACCTATTGCCTGCTAAGTTATAACTATAGAGGGCCCCTAGCGCCGACACCTGTACTTTTAGTGTGTTAACAGCTAAACCTAATTCCTTCCCTTTCTGTAGGAATTCTAATACAGGGAAGATGTATATCTTTGTACCGTGTTAGCCAGTAGATAGAAAAATATTCAGGATTGAGAGTCCTCAGTAGTTGATACCTTTTAATGGCTAACTGAAAAGATGGTAACACATTGCAAGCTTTCGAGACTACTCAGGTCTCTTCATCAGGCTAGACTAATACAAAATCTGAAGAGTCACATATTTATGCACAATACAGCCTAGAAAAAATGCAATAGATAAGACAAGTGACGTGAAGCAGAACTATCAATATGGGAGAGGGAGAAACATAAATATAAACATTGGACCAGTTCATAGATAAGGAGTCCGGATGTTTTATGGTCCTCTGATTGGGGTCTAGTTCTGTGTTGTGATGCCCCCACACGGTTTTAAAAGGAAATTCCTTTTCCTTTACAAATTTATGACGAACTTTGACACTCTCAGTGCTGGAATGAATGTGTCGCATGGATTTATGTCTTTTTACATCAATTAAGGAATTTCCTTTTAAAACCGTGTGGGGGCATCACAACACAGAACTAGACCCCAATCAGAGGACCATAAAACATCCGGACTCCTTATCTATGAACTGGTCCAATGTTTATATTTATGTTTCTCCCTCTCCCATATTGATAGTTCTGCTTCACGTCACTTGTCTTATCTATTGCATTTTTTCTAGGCTGTATTGTGCATAAATATGTGACTCTTCAGATTTTGTATTAGTCTAGCCTGATGAAGAGACCTGAGTAGTCTCGAAAGCTTGCAATGTGTTACCATCTTTTCAGTTAGCCATTAAAAGGTATCAACTACTGAGGACTCTCAATCCTGTAGGAATTCTAGGATTTCTGTAATCGGAATTTCTCTGAAATCCGGCTCTGCGTGGAACTCTAGGAATTTTCTCCATACTCTGGTGTAAATTTTTGTCGTTGTCACTTTCCGACTTTGTAGGAGTGTATTGACTAATCCTTCCGAGAAACCTCTTGATCTCAACATTTCCCTTTCAAGTTCCAAGCCGTCAAGTGGAGATTGTCCACTTGAGGATGGAAGAATGGCCCCTGTGAGAGGAGCCTGGGGGTTGAGGGAAGCACCCACGGGTCTGTCACTGACATTGCTTGCAGGCAAGAAAACCAAGGCCTCCTGGGCCAGAATGGTGCTACTAAGATTATTCGTGCTTCCTCTGCTCTGATTTTTCTGATCACCTGCGGTAGAAGTATGATTGGGGGAAACGCATATGCCAGTTTGAATTGCCACGGGGCCTGGAGGGCATCCAGGATTTCTGGATTGTCTGTCATATTTAGAGAGGCGAATCTTCGCACCTGTCTGTTCTCTCTGGTGGCGAAGAGATCTATCTGGGGACGACCCCATAGTGTCACGATGCATGTGAATATCTCCCGGCTTAGACACCACTCTCCTTGTCGCAGTGTATGGCGACTTAGAAAATCTGCCTCCCAATTGTCTCTTCCCCTTATATGGAGGGCTGAGAGAGACAAAAATTGTTTTTCTGCTAGGGATAAAATCCTTCTTGCGGAAGACATTAAGGTGACTGACCGAGTTCCGCCTTGTCTGTTCAGATATGCGACTACTGTGGTGTTGTCCGAAAGGATTCTCACGTTTTCCCCTTGTAGCTGCGGAAGAAAATGACAAAAAGCATGATAGACTGCTTTTAGTTCCTTTAAATTTGACGAATCCTGATCTTCGCCTATATTCCATAGGCCTTGGGCAAAACTATTTCCCATATGGGCTCCCCATCCTGTGGGGCTAGCGTCCGTGATAATTATGCGGGAGGGTGTTATAACCCAAGGTACTCCTCCCGCCAAGTTATCATCCCTTAGCCACCATGTAAGGGAGGTTAGGACCTCCTGGGATAGCGTAATTTTCTTTGTCAGATTACCCCGATCCCGGGATTCCTCTAAGAGAATTTGGTGTTGTAGTTCCCTCGTGTGGAACTGGGCCCAGCGAACTGCGGGGATGCAGGCAGTAAGGGATCCCAGGAGGGACATTGCTTCCCTTAAAGATATGTGTGGCCGATCTATTGCTATCCTCACTTTCTTTTTAATTGCTGAAATTTTTACCTGAGACAGAAGACATTTTTGGTGTATGGAGTCTAGCTCGAGACCTAGGAAGGACTGAACAGATTGCGGCTCGATTCTGGACTTCTTGAAGTTTATTATCCACCCTAGGGCCTGTAGGGACAAGATTGTATCAGTAACCCGTTCATTACACTGCCGAGTTGAATTCCCTACTATCAAAAAATCATCCAGATAGGGTATTATTAGTGTGTCCTTCTGGCGTAAAAAGGCCATCACTTCCAGCATCACCTTTGTAAATACTCGTGGTGCGATGGAAATGCCGAATGGCATGGCTGTGAACTGGAAATGCTGTATGGTGCCATCGAGGAGGACCGCCACTCTGAGGTATCTCTGATATCTGCAATGAATGGGAATGTGATAATAAGCATCCTTTAGATCCAAGCCTGCCATCATACAATTAGGGAAGAGGAGCTTAATCGTGGATCTTATGGATTCCATCTTAAATTTATGATTTATTATAAAGGAATTTAATTTCTTCAAGTTGATTATCGTTCGGAATGACCCGTCTGGTTTAGGTATCAGAAAGAGAGGGGAGTAAAATCCTCTCCCTTCTTGCCTTTTAGGTACATGGACCAAAACTTTTTTGTCCAGAAGGCTCCGAATCTCGGCCTCCAGGGCCTGCTGTTGAATTGGCGAGCTGAAGGATGTTATGATTAACGAATTATGGGGTATTTGACGAAATTCTATATTTAACCCTTCTTTAATAATGCCCAGGACCCAAGGGCTAAGTGTAATTTTCTCCCATTCTCGAGAAAAATTTTTTAGCCTTCCTCCTACTGGAGGGACAGGCTCCTCAGTTCCTGTCTCTGCGGAAGGAGGATCCCCTAAACATGGCACCTTTGCCCTTTCCTTCCTTTGTGGGCCAGCGGTTTTGATTTTCTGCTGGTCTTCCTCGGCCAAACGGTCTTCTCCTAAACGCCCTCCTATAATATGGGAGAGGAGGGTTAGGGAATCCTTTTTTCCTTTCTTTTGCCTTCATAAGGATTTCATCTAAGGCTTTCCCAAATAAGAACTCACCCTCGCAAGGAATGGAACAAAGCTTTGCTTTGGACTGGGTATCCCCTCTCCAGCTTTTTAGCCATAGGCTACGTCTAGCGTTATTAGCCAACCCTGCTGTTCTGGCTGCCAAACGTAAGGAATCAGCCGAAGCATCAGCTATATATGCCGCTGCACCGTGGATTAGAGGTATGGCGGCCCGTAGCTTGTCTCTGGAGATCTTCTGGTCTATTTGCTGGTCTAGTTGGTCGATCCAGACCAGCATAGAACGAGCTGTGCAAGTACTAGCTATTGCCGGTTTGAACGTGCCGGTAGCTGCCTCCCATGTCCTCTTTAATGAGGCGTCCGCTTTACGGTCCAGGGGGTCCTTTAGCACGCCCGAGTCCTCCACTGGTAAGATTGTTTGCTTTGAGGCGGAGGCCACTGCCGCGTCTACCCTCGGGACTTTAACCCATGTCGACAAGTCTTCGTCGTTAAAGGGGTACCTTCTATTTGAGGTTGAGGGGAGATACCCTCTCTGGTCCTGTCTCTCCCACTCCTTCTTGACCAGAGCTTTTATTGCTGGAATAACCGGAAAAACTTTCCTCTTTCTGTCTGTTAGACCTGCAAACATAATTTCCTGAGCCGTTTGCGGCTCTTTTGTATCTGTGCAACCCATTGTATTCCTCACAGATTTAACTAAATTATCCATATGATCTAATGGGAAACAGCAACGGCCCTCCGCCTCTGAGGAGGATGCCGATGTAGATGCAATAGAATTATCCGAGGCTATTTCGCCCTCATCGGTGTCTACGGCGTCTGCTGGCCTAGATGTTTCGATATTAGTAGGCCTGCTAGACTGATTTAGGGCCTGTAGTTCTTCTCTAATTATAGCCCTTATGTCTACTGCTGATGTTGACGCCTGCTTTGCCGTTTCGTTTATGCATCCTTTGCACAGTCTTTTTGTGTACGAGTCCGGTAGCGGACGTGTACACAGGGCACATTCTTTATTTTTTGATTTTTCCTTCCTCTTAGTCTGAGATAGAGACATCATGACGGAGGAGAGGGGGAGAGAGAGAGAGACATTTTATCAGCTTGATAGGCAGAGCGTCGTCCACTCACCCAGAGAAGCTGTAGGTACCGACTCAGGAGGCTGAGAAGGAGGCTTGTTGGCATGGCTTCTGTGGCTACGATCCGAGGACCCTCGCCTTGCGTGGTCCTTGGCTGCTGCTGCGTCGCCCGCCTGGGGATGCGTGTCCTGCCTTGGTGAAGACATGATTTCACGCCATATTTCCATCCCCCAGGCCTTTTATAAGCCCCTTCATCCTGGTACCTCCCCCTCCAGGTGCGCCCATCTGCGGCTCCTCGCTACAGCGCCGAGACTAGCCATCCGCGCTGTAGATTGAATTACTCCCTCTTTTTTTTTTTTTTTTTTTCACTCTGGAGGGGGCGGGGAGCGCCTCTGCTTGCAGCGCCTCCCAGCCGCGCATGCGCTCTGAGCCGAGGAACCTCCGGTAACCCGGAAGTTCCTCCTTACCACTTCCTGCCGCGCTGCCTGTGCGTCCTCCTGGACGCTGAAGCCGTTTAGGAACGCCGGAGGCCCGTTTTCTCCAGTTCCTGCGCCCCCACATGGACCGGAATGGATCCTCCCTCCCGGTGTCATGTTGTCCACAGAAGAACCGCGGTCAGCGCCACCCGGTACCGGGGTTTCTGCCCATCATCCATACCAGCCGAGGAGGGAGCCGGATTCCAGCACTCCCCCGTCGCTGCTTCTGGACCGGAACCCCTGCCATTCTCACAGACACTGCACAGGCGGTTCCTTGGCCCAGGTAAGACTGTAGCGTATCCTGCGGTTCCCCATCGGAACAGGAAACCAACTGAGGGGGAGAGGTGGACCGCCCTCTTTTATCTCTGTAGGTTTCCTGTTCCTATGGGCGGATCCCTCTCTCCAAGTGGGTGCTGTCGTGGCGAAGAGTAAAATATGATTTTTTAATTGTACCGCTGTACGTTATAAACTTCTGTAAAGCCCTTGTGGGTTCAAAGTTCTCACCACATATCTAGATAAGTTTCTTGGGGGGTCTAGTTTCCAAAATGGTGTCACTTGTAGGGGGTTTCCACTATTTAGGTACATCAGGGACTCTCCAAACGTGACATGGCGTCCGATCTGAATTCCAGTCAATTCTGCATTGAAAAAGTCAAACGGCGCTCCTTCCATTCTGAGCTCTGCCATGCGCCGAAACAGTCGTTCCCCCCCACATATCAGGTATCAGCGTACTGAGGACAAATTGCACAATAACTTTTGCAATCCAATTTCTCCTGTTACCCTTGGTAAAATAAAAAAAATTGAACCTGAAGTATTTTTTTTGTGAAAAAAATCTAGATGTTCATTTTTTTTTAAATATTCAAAAAAATTCCTGTGACGCGCCTAAAGGGTTAATAAACTTCTTGAATGTGGTTTTGAGCACCTTAAGGGGTGCAGTTTTTAGAATGGTGTCACTTTTGGGTATTTTCTATCATATAGACCCCTCAAAGTGGCTTCAAATGTGATGCGGTCCTAAAAATAAAATGGTGTTGTAAAAATGAGAAATCGCTGGTCAACTTTTAACCCTTATAACTTCCTAACAAAAAAAAATTTTGGTTCCAAAATTGTGCTGATGTTAAGTAAACATGTGGGAAATGTTAGTTATCAAGTTTTTTGTGTGCCATATCTCTGTGATTTAAGGGCATAAAAATTCAAAGTTGGAAAATTGCTAAATTTTCAAAATTTTTGCCAAATTTCCATTTTTTTCACAAATAAACGCAAGTTATTTGAATGAAATTTTACCACTAACATGAAGTACAATATGTCACAAGAAAACAATGTCAGAATCACCAGGATCCATGGAAGCATTCCAGAGTTATGACCTCATAAAGGTACAGTGGTCAGAATTGTAAAAATTGGCCCGGTCATGAACGTGCAAACCACCCTTGGGGGTGAAGGGGTTAAGTAGGAGACCTTGCACAAGTGGTGGCTGACTAAATACTTTTTTTCCCACTGAATATCTATAAATAGATATATCTATAGATAGATATAGTCCTCAAGATGAAAGCAGCACACCAAGAAAATTCCAGGCAAAGTGCTATTTATTAGCCCATCTGGCTAGTTGCCCATACAGTGACGTTTCGGTCCTGGGAGTTGTGGACCTTTCTCAAGCAGTGTAATAGTGCAAATTGAATGCTATTTAAAGCTCACCAATCATACAGGTATTTCCAAACAATTAGATAATATACATTGTGCAATACATAGTTTTACAGAACATGAATGACCATTACAAAGTGCAATTACAGTGCAATGTGCAAAAGTGCCTTAATTGTTAGAAAGATATTGATCTCCACTTAAAATCCATTAATATCCAATAATTTCAGATCAGCGGCAGCTGTGTTATTATATAAATGCAAAACAGAAGCCGCGGAGACACCATCACGTGTTTCTCAACGCAAGCAATGACCAGCCAGGTCTTTGTCCGGGAAGGAACAACCACGGGAAGGGCAGTCTCCAATGAAGGAAACCACCTATGCCAAAACATGGTATCCATCCACATACAGCTGTTTCGGGGTATTGCCCCTCATCAGTGTGGAGTAGAAAACTGGCTGGTAGGAGCAATGCCTAGTAAAAAGACTATGAAGAGGAGGATGAATGAACTCATGGAGATCAACATCCGACACTGCGGAGACACCATCACGTGTTTCTCAACGCAGTGATTCTAGAGCACTGCCCCCATCCCTTATGGGAAATATGCAAAACATGCAAAACAGAAGCCGCGGAGACACCATCACGTGTTTCTCAATGCAAGCAATGACCAGCCAGGTCTTTGTCCGGGAAGGAACAACCACGGGAAGGGCAGTCTCCAATGAAGGAAACCACCTATGCCAAAACATGGTATCCATCCACATACAGCTGTTTCGGGGTATTGCCCCTCATCAGTGTGGAGTAGGAAACTGGCTGGTAGGAGCAATGCCTAGTAAAAAGACTATGAAGAGGAGGATGAATGAACTCATGGAGATCAACATCCGACACTGCGGAGACACCATCACGTGTTTCTCAACGCAGTGATTCTAGAGCACTGCCCCCATCCCTTATGGGAAATATGCAAAACATGCAAAACAGAAGCCGCGGAGACACCATCACGTGTTTCTCAACGCAAGCAATGACCAGCCAGGTCTTTGTCCGGGAAGGAACAACCACGGGAAGGGCAGTCTCCAATGAAGGAAACCACCTATGCCAAAACATGGTATCCATCCACATACAGCTGTTTCGGGGTATTGCCCCTCATCAGTGTGGAGTAGGAAACTGGCTGGTAGGAGCAGTTTCCTACTCCACACTGATGAGGGGCAATACCCCGAAACAGCTGTATGTGGATGGATACCATGTTTTGGCATAGGTGGTTTCCTTCATTGGAGACTGCCCTTCCCGTGGTTGTTCCTTCCTGGACAAAGACCTGGCTGGTCATTGCTTGCGTTGAGAAACACGTGATGGTGTCTCCGCGGCTTCTGTTTTGCATGTTTTGCATATTTCCCATAAGGGATGGGGGCAGTGCTCTAGAATCACTGCGTTGAGAAACACGTGATGGTGTCTCCGCAGTGTCGGATGTTGATCTCCATGAGTTCATTCATCCTCCTCTTCATAGTCTTTTTACTAGGCATTGCTCCTACCAGCCAGTTTCCTACTCCACACTGATGAGGGGCAATACCCCGAAACAGCTGTATGTGGATGGATACCATGTTTTGGCATAGGTGGTTTCCTTCATTGGAGACTGCCCTTCCCGTGGTTGTTCCTTCCCGGACAAAGACCTGGCTGGTCATTGCTTGCATTGAGAAACACGTGATGGTGTCTCCGCGGCTTCTGTTTTGCATGTTTTGCATATTTCCCATAAGGGATGGGGGCAGTGCTCTAGAATCACTGCGTTGAGAAACACGTGATGGTGTCTCCGCAGTGTCGGATGTTGATCTCCATGAGTTCATTCATCCTCCTCTTCATAGTCTTATTATATAAATGAACATGACTCACCCCATAGAAATCATTGCAATCGCGCCCTATACCGGCGTCTCACACTGCGCAATGCGCAGGACCGGAAGTCCAGCATGTAAACATCAGCTCAGTACCGCTCATGCGCACTAGCACATTGTCGGTGCCGGCGCCATCTTTAATGAGGGAAAACCTACAGTGCAAGTCTATATGCATCTTTTAATGAATAAGACAAAACTATGGGATAGAGATGTATTTACATCAAGCAAATATTCATGCAACTGGAGGTAACAAATAACTCCTTATCTTGCGCAACTGTGCACATGAACAAAGTAAAAAAAAGGTAAATAATTAATTATTTACCATTTTTTGTACTTTTTTTTTTACTTTGTTCATGTGCACAGTTGCCCAAGATAAGATAAGGAGTTATTTGTTACCTCCAGTTGCATGAATACTTCTTTGATGTAATTACATCTCTATCCCATAGTTTTGTCTTTACGTGATCCTGTTGTTGGCAGTTACCTTTTTTGCATCTATACATCTCTGTTTTGGACTATTATGATCTTTATGAGTACTAATTTTATGATGTATCAAATAAAATGTCTGTTTTAATAAAATGTCTTTTTTACCATTGTTAAAGCTTCCCTCTGTTTTTGGTTGATTACAATATATAGGAAGTTATTTAGGCTATATTGTATGGTATTTTAATCTATAAGGACTAGCGTCATTTGCCATAATTCAGATATATAAGCGCTCCAACCTTAAATAGCGCGGCAAATAAAGCAAATAAATACATAAAAAATCATAAATAAAAGAAAAATGTGAATGCAATGCCATATTTATAGCAAAAGGGACTCAACGGTAAACGGATTCATCCAAGTAGGTAATAGGGACACCTCCCATTAGCTGGGATAGGTAACCTTCACCCAATGGAGGAAGGAAAGTGGTGAACCTTGCTAAAGCCCCCACACTCCACCTCTCCCAAAGAAATGGACATTTTGATCCGATAAACCACTGGTTCAAATCCCAATACAGGCACGTTCACCACAAAAGAAAAAGTAAATGATAATATTAAAAAAATATTTTATCTAAACAGAAAATTTTAAACCAGATTTTGCGCATATAACATGGTTTTTATTGAAAAATACATGTAATTTTGTTTTCACTCAATAGTGGAGTCATGCGTTCCTATATCAGTCTGCTGCCGCATGATCTGAAAAAAAGAACAAAAAATAAAAATTAAAAATCAAATAAATACCTTAAAAATACAACCCAAAATCATAAAAGAGAGACACTAGCACCTAGAAGAATCTTTTACATTATTATAGAGTGATCTGTAGCTTGTAATCAACATTTAAACCAAAAGTTTTTAACGTGTTTAATGTTTTAATCCATTGTAGCTCCCTAATCTCCCCCTCGTCTGGTGGAGTATAGTCTATCCCTCTAAACGTCAGATCCTTTTCCACAAGTTTAAAATCCGAAAAATGTTTGGATACCGGTAGATCTTGTCTCTTTTTTCTAATGCTATGTCTATGCTGATTTAATCTCACTTTCAGATCACAAGTGGTTTCACCCACATAGTACAAATTACATGGACATTTTAGAAGATAAATGACAAATTCCGAAGAACACGTCAAAAAATGATTTTCATTTCCCTATTAGTATGCGGATGTTGAAAGGAACTGCCTTTTCCATATATGTGCAGTTCACACAATTGGGACAAGGGAATGAACCCAACCTAACTTTATCCGTCAATGTAGTCTGAGAATTTTTCGTTTTTGAACCAATATCTGAATGTACTACTATATCTTTGATATTTCTGGCCCGTTTATAGGAAATTAACGGTGGAGACCCGAATTCTCTAACCTCTGGATGACATTTACCCAGCGTAGACCAATGTTTCCTTATAATAGAGACAATATGGTCACTGTCTTCACAATACGTGGTAACAAATGGAATCCTATATTTTACATCCCTAGTTCGCTTATTCTGAGACAAAAGATCATTACGTGCTATCCCTTTAACCCTCATTTTAACATACTCCATTAGTTTCATAGTTTCCCATTTAGTCAATTACTCAGTGTGAAGGCAGTTTCACACGTCAGTATCTCCGGTACGTGTAGTGACAGTTTTCTCACGTACCGGAGACACTGACACACGTAGACACATTCAAATGAATGGGTCTATGCAGATGTCAGTGTGTTTTCACGGACCGTGTGTCCGTGTGCAAAACAAGCTGACATGTCCGTTTTTGTGCAACAGCACGGATCACACGGACCCATAGAAGTCAATGGGTCCATGTAAACACGTACCGCACACGGATGCTGTCCGTGTGCGATCCGTGTGTGTTTTTAAAAGTCAAAGGGCAGCACACGGACAGCACACGGATGGCATACGTATGCACACGGACACACGGACAGCTCCGGTACCGGTTTTTCCGGTACCGGAATTATCTGGACGTGTGAAACTGCCCTGAGGAGGATTGTGAGTGAGTCTGGTGTTATGGATGAATCTTTAGATAATATGATCATCAAATTTAGACAGAGAAAGTATCCTATGAAACTAGATAGATACACCCAAACAGAGGCTTTCCCCCCACATATAAGGTATTGGCGTACTCAAGAGAAATTGCATGATGAATTTTGGCGTCCACTTCTGTTACCCTTGTGAAAATAAAAAATGGGTCTAAAGTAAAATTTGTGAAAAAAAGTTAAATAAAAAAAAACAACTTTCCTTCTACATTGCTTCAGTTCCCTTGAAGCACCTGAAGAGTTAAACTTCTTGAATGTGATTTTGAGCACCTTGAGCGGTGCAGTTTTTTTAATGGTGTCAGTTTTTAGTATTTTCTGTCATATAGACCCCTTAAAATCACTTCAAATGTGATGTGGTCTCTAAAAAAAAGGGTTTTGTAATTTTTTTGGGAAAAATTAGAAATCGCTGGTCAAGTTTTAAAAATTCAAACTTCCTAACAAAAAAAAGTTTCAAAAACTGTTCTGATGTAAAGTATGCATGTTGAAAATGTTATTATTAACTATGTCCTGTGTTATAATTCTCTGGTTTAAAGGGATAGAAATTTAAAATTGCAAGATTTTCAAAATTTTTGCCAAATTTCCAATATTTTCACAAATAAACACAAGTCATATAGAAAAAATTTTAACACTATCATGAAGTACCATATGTCACGAGAAAACAGTCGCAGAATCGCTAGGATCACTAGAAGCGTTCTGAGTTATTACCTCATAATGTGACACTGATCAGAATTGAAAAAATAGGCCTGGTCAGGAAGATGAAAACAGGCTTCAGGATGAAGGGGTAAAACTCATTTTTTTACATTTACTGTATTCAAAAGTCCCACTAGAGGACATGAATCTGCAATTGTCTGATTGCTTGTTCTATACATAGCAGTACATCAGCATGTAGGTGCTTGCTATGTAAAGAGAAATTAAAGGCCTGGTGGTCAGCAAACCAGGATTGCCAGCCCAAGCACTGTGATCCCCAGGAATCTGTTCAGCGCTGGAGAAAAGGAAATCACATAGGAAACACTGGGGTTAATGTCAATGATTTTAGATAAATTGGATAACCATGATGGTCAACATCAGTGAAAGTTGTGGTCTCCCTAGGCACTACAAAGGCTTTTGACTGTCATGAATTGTCTTATCTATCTCTATAAATAAAAGTGAACGTATGTATGTATGTATGTATGTGTGTGTATCACCAACCAATCACGAAGCATCTTTCATTTTACCAGAGCTGTTCAAAAGAAGCTGAGCTGTGATTGGTTGCTATGAGCAACAGTTTTCCTTGCAACCAATCACTAAGCATCTCTCATTTCACCAGAGCTGGTTAAAAGTAGCTGAGCTGTGATTGGTTGCTATGAGCAAGTTTTCCCACTTGACAACACCTCAGCAGACACTGACATGGTGGGAGAAATCTAGCATCCCTGGGAACATAAGCTCCCAGCCATTGTCTGCCCCCCTGCAAGGAGCAGAGAGCACATGACAGAAATGAATCCCCCCTCCCTGCCCATATCCCCATCACACATACTCCATCCCGTAGTCACATCTTCCCTCTTAAAGGGATCATTGGTATGGAAGTCAGAGCAAATCCATCCAGGGCTTTGGTTTTGACCCCAGGCCTCTCTTAAAGGGATCTCTGGTATGGAAGGTAAGACTGTTCCACTCAGCTCTGTGGTTCTGACCCCAGGATCTCTTAAAGGGAGCATTGGTATGGAAGTTAGGGCAAAGCCACTCTGCGCTTTGGTATTGACCCAAGGCCCCTCTTAAAGGGATCTCCGTTATGGAAGTCAGGGCAAATCCATCCAGCACTTTGGTTCTGACCCCAGGCTCTCTTAAAGGGATCTCCTGTATGGAAGCCAGGGCAAATCCCTCAATGCTCTGATTCTGACCCCAGGGTTCTATTAAAGGGATCATTGGTATGCAAGTCACGGCAAATCCACTCAGCGCTCTGGTTCAGATCCCATTCTCTTAAAGGGATCCCCAGTATGGTAGTGAGGTCAAATCCACTCTGCGCTTTGGTACTGACCCCAGGCCTCTCTTAAAGGGATCTTTGGTATGGAAGTTAGGGTAAATCCCTCAGCTCTCTAATTCTCACCCCAGGCTTCTATTAAAGGGATCATTGGTATGGAAGTCAGGACAAATCCACTCAGCGCTCTGGTTCTGACCCCAGGCCTCTCTTAAAGGGATCCCCGATATGGAAGTTAGGACTGTTCCTCTCAGCACTCTGGTTCTGACCCCAGGCTGACGGGATGATGTGGGATATTAGGGGTAGTAGTCCAGTGGCTCTGGCTGATGGAATGATGTGGGATATTAGTGGTAGTAGTCCGGTAGCTCTGGCTGACGGGATGATGTGGGATATTAGTGGTAGTAGTCCGGTAGCTCTGGCTGACGGGATGATGTGGGATATTAGTGGTAGTAGTCCGGTAGCTCTGGCTGACGGGATGATGTGGGATATTAGGGGGAGTAGTCCGGTGGCTCTGGCTGACGGGATGATGTGGGATATAAGGGGTAGTAGTCCGGTGGCTTTGACAGGATGATGTGGGATATTAGGGGTAGTAGTCCAGTAGCTCTGGCTGACGGGATGATGTGGGATATAAGGGGTAGTAGTCCGGTGGCTCTGGCTGATGGGATGATGTGGGATATTAGGGGTAGTAGTCCGGTGGCTCTGGATGACAGGATGATGTGGGATATTATAGTGAATGTGGCTATGCGGAGTGGGCGGGGCTCTACACTCTTTATATAGATGTAATCATTATAATTTGTTATAACTAACCGTAGATAGTTACTATGCCCGGGCAGTGCCAGGCTCTTCAGCTAGCAGTTAATATTGAAAAATTTGTCTCTTGGCCTAATTTCCACAAATATCTTAAAGGGGTGGTCGTAAACTAACATTGATTTAATCCTAAATCTCTATCAATTTAAAATAATAATCTCATTTTTTCCATTATAGATTAATTAAAATTGCCCTACCAATTACTCTCTACTCTTTCTAAGCTTTCTAAACTTTTTGTAACTGTTTGGCCTATCCCGCCGGACCTGAACATCCAGGTGTCTGCCCATCTCTATGTGAGCAGGTAGGAAGATGCAATAGCGGGTTGGAGGCAGAGCAAGCGTTAACGTGGGGTTTAATTTAACAGGTATACTCCTCACAGGGAGAAAACAGATAAAGCAGTATAAAGGAACACAGGGGACATAACTCAGGGGAAGCAGGTGTGAAGCATAGGGTAGGAAGTTCAAGGATAGCAAACTTATCAGTCTGATGACTTCAGAATGTGGTTATTTCAGGATGTGGACATTGGCACCAAAGCAGTGGCACATAAGGGGTCAGGTATGGTCCTGGAAAAGATGGCATCCTGGATCTTGGCGGCGGTGATTCCTCGTGGTCCAGTGTAGTCCTGGAAAAGATGACGTCTTGGCTCATGGCAGCAATGTTAATTCCTTGTGGTCCAGTGGGTGATCGGTGTGTCAGGAAATGATGAGCCAGACAGAGCAAAGTCTTTCCACTTGTCAGCGTACAGGGACAACGAGCACCTCAAATCAGGTACAAAGGGATACCCCTCACAGCAGGTGTCCCGATTCTCCCGTCGGTGCGTGCGCAGGCTTATGTCTTGACTGGTCGTCCTGTCACTCACGGTCAGGGATGTCAGCAGGGACCAGGTACATCGTTGTCTGCAGTGTCTGTTAACAGCTTTTAGCCTCTGCTGGTTTTTATCTGCTCTGGCAGTTGGCCCCTCCGCAGAAGTCCTGACCCTGCCCTCCTGCGTGATGCACGTTCCCACAGCAACTAACTGATTTGCCGCACGCTGTGGCCCTTTAATCTTAGCCATGCCCCCTAAGCCTAGGTGCAGAGGTCGGTCCGAGGCTTTAAGCTTTCCCCCGTGAAACCTGGGTGACAGCCCTGACAGTTTCGGATCCATCACGGAGTAGGTAGGCCTGGTCCGAGTCTTCTCCTTACATCTACATAGTAACATAGTAACATAGTTATTAAGGTTGAAGGGCGACTTTAAGTCCATCTAGTTCAACCCATATCCTGTCCTAACCTGCCCTAACATGTTGATCCAGAGGAAGGCAAAAAAAACCCATGTGGCAAACAGTAAGCTTCACATTGGGGAAAAAAAAATCCTTCCCGACTCCACATACGGCAATCAGACTAGCTCCCTGGATCAAAGCATTATTAAGGAAACTAGTGTATATACCCTCTAATATTATACTTTTCAAGAAAGGCATCCAGTCCCTTCTTAAATTTTAGTAGGGAATCACTCATTACAACATCATATGGCAGAGAGTTCCATAGTCTCACTGCTCTTACAGTAAAGAATCCGCATCTGTGAGTATGCTTAAACCTTCTTTCCTCCAGACGTAGAGGTTGCCCCCTTGTCCCTGTCACAGGTCTAAGAGTAAAAAGATCATTAGAAAGGTCTTTGTACTGTCCCCGCATATATTTATACATTGTAATAAGATCACCCCTAAGCCTTCGATTCTCCAAACTAAATAACCCCAAGTGTAATAACCTGTCTTGGTATTGCAGACCCCCTAGTTCCCTAATAACCTTGGTCGCTCTTCTCTGCACCCGCTCCAGTTCCGCTATGTCTTTCTTATACACCGGAGACCAGAACTGTACATAGTATTCTAAGTGTGGTCGCACTAGTGACTTATATAGAGGTAAAATTATGTTCTCCTCATGAGCATCTATACCTCTTTTAATGCATCCCATTATTTTATTTGCCTTTGCAGCAGCTGCCTGACACTGGCCAATAAATGTGAGTTTGTCGTCCACCCATACACCCAGGTCCTTTTCAGTGACAGTTTTGCTTAGTGTTTTACAATTAAGCACATAATTATACATCTTATTCGTTCTACCCAAGTGCACGACCTTACATTTATCCCCATTAAAGCTCATTTGCCATTTATCAGCCCAAGCTTCTAATTTACATAAATCCTCCTGTAATATAAAATTGTCCTCCTCTGTATTGATTACCCTGCAGAGTTTAGTGTCATCTGCAAATATTGAAATTCTACTCTCTATGCCCCCTACAAGGTCATTAATAAATATGTTAAAAAGAAGCGGGCCCAAAACTGACCCCTGTGGTACCGTGACCCAGTCCGAGTGTGCTCCATTAATAACCACCCTTTGTTTCCTATCCCTGAGCCAGCTCTTAACCCACCTACACATATTTTCCCCTATCCCCATTGTTCTCATTTTATGTATCAACAGTTTTTGTGGCACCGTATCAAAAGCTTTTGAAAAGTCCATGTACACCACGTCCACTGCATTCCCTTGGTCCAGTCCGGAACTTACCTCTTCATAAAAGCTTATCAGATTAGTCTGACAGGAACGGTCCCTTGTAAACCCATGTTGATACCCTTATCAAAATGCTAAATTTTGGGCTAATAAACATTTTTGTGGAAAAAAAATTTTTTTTATTTTTTTTATTTTCAAGGCTCAACATTATAAACTTCTGTGAAGCACCTGGGGGTTCAAGGCTCTCACCATACATCTAGGTAAGTTCCCTGAGGTGTCTAGTTTACAAAATGGTGTTTCCACTGTTTAGACACATTAGGGGCTCTCCAACCTCAACATAGCGTTCGCTAATTCTGCCAGCAAATTTTACCTTCAAAAAGTCAAATGGCGCTCATTCCCTTCCAAGCCCTTCCATGCACGCAAACAGTGGTTTTCCCCCATATATGGGGTATGGGTGTGCTCAGGAGAAATTGCGCAATACATTTTATAGTCTCTTGTGAAAGTCAAAAAATTTGGTCTAAAAATGAAACTTTGTGAAAAAAAAGGTAAAAGGTTATTTTTTCTTTCCACATTCCATAAATTCCTGAAGGGAATTCCACTTGAAGGGTTAACAAACTTCTTGAATGTGATTTTGAGCAACTTGGGGGATGCAGTTTTTAGAATGATGTCACTTTTGGGTATATTCTGTCATATAGGCCCCTTAAAGTCACTTCAAATGTAACGTGCCCCTAAAAAAAAGGGTTTTTGAAAATTTTGATGAAAAAATTAGAAATTGTTGTTCAACTTTTAATCCTTAACTTCCTAGCAAAAAATTATGTTTCAAAAATTGTGCTGATGCAAAGTAGCCATGTGGAAAATGTTATTTATTAACTATTTTATGTGCTATAACTCTGATTTAAAGGCATAAAAATTAAACATTTGAAAATTGCTAATTTTTAAAATGTTCTCTCAACTTCTGATTTTTTCACAAATAAATGTAAGTCATTCCAAAGAAATGTTACCACTATCATGAAGTACAATATGTCATGAGAAAACAATCTCAGAATCAGTGGGATCTATTGAAGCATCCCAGTGTCATTACTTCATAAAATGACAATGGTCAAAATTGAAAAAATTAGCCTGGTCAGGAAGGTGAAAACAGGTTTTGAGGTGAAAGGGTTAAGCATCTCTGCCACAGTGTGCTGTTTGTCTCCTAGACAAATTAGCTTCAGCCAAGCCTGTTACCATTTCGCTGAGGCAGTACTGCAGAGCTTCCAGCTAATGAGGACAACGTATTCTAAAATAGCACATCGGAGATGGAGTATGATGAGGAGCAGGGGGGGCTGCAGGAAATGGTGTAGGAGGTGGAGCAAACCCTGATAGAAGTAGGAGCAGCAATCTTTGACATCGGTAGAACATCTGCCGCGCCATGGTGGGATTCGGCGCTGGCCTCCACAGTGTTCGCACAGTGTGCCATCAGGGAAATGTAGCATCCCTGGCCACAAGCTCTTGTGCACATGTCGGTCATTAAGTGGACAATCAAATTATCCACGTTGGTAAGGGCATGGGTGATGTTTCGGGACACGCTGTGATACAAGAGAAATAGTTGACCTAGTATTGAGGAACCAAATTTCTACACTTGTACAAGGCCAAATTTTCTTTTTACTTGAAAGAGATGAACTTTCACACAAACCAAGTTCTAGAGTAGACATGAGAATAAACAGTTTTGGAACAATCAAATTTTTTCACTGGTAGAAGGACAATTCTTTGTTTTATTAGAAAGATGAAATTTCACACAAAGTTCTACAGTATATGTGAAAATACTTAATTTTTGAACCTCCAAATTTCTACACCTGTACCAGGCCAATTTTGTATTCTTATTTCAAACCAATGAACATAGTTGGATTTGCGTCCAAACTTGACCTTAAACTGGACCTCGGATCCTAACCCAATACAAATCAAAGGGCACATGAACTTCTGTATACTGTAGATTCAATAGATAAGCAATATAATACTGAAAAAAAATTTTGAACAATTTTTGTGAGAAATATATACCACTGAAATCATAAGAACATGCAGAACTCTATGGATAAGCAATATAACACCTATACATTTTCAATTTTTGGAGGGTTAGATACCAGAAAAATGCACCCAAGAAGACATAATACCTTATACATGAGCAATATAATACCACTAAATTTTTTAACAAGTTTTTTGAGGGTTATATACCAGTGAAACGTACCCAGGAACACATAATGGTGTATAGGTGAGCAACATAATACTGATAACATTTGCAACAATTTTTGGGAAGCTTATATACCACTGAAATCTACCAAAGAAAATGTAAAACTCTATGGATGAGCAAGATAATGCCGATAATATAATACTGAAAAAACTTTGAACAATGTTTTGGAGGGTTAGATACCACTGAAATGCACACAATAAAAGGTAATACCCTATGGATGAGCAATATAATACCAATACTGTCATGGTCACGTGTGTCGGGACACAGATGTTACCTCAAGGCGGACCCATAACACACGTGACCCTGGATACAGCGCCTCCAGTGGCGAATTTAAATAATACGTGCAGATGGATACACCGCCTCCACCTGGCGAATTTAGGTATTACACGTTAATATAAATTCTGGAAACCCCATAACACACGTGACCCTGGATACAGCGCCTCCAGTGGCAAATTTAAAGAATAAGGGGGAACCTGGATAACATTAACTATGGTGGGCCCTGCGATAGGGAATGGGGACGTGGAGACCTCCTAAGCTCCCCTGAGCCAGTGTCCCTGCACTCCTTACGTTCCCTATACAGGCTCCGCACCTGTCGCCGCACGCGAACCTTAAACCCTTGCTCGCCCTGACCCTAAACCCTCACTAGGGAATTGGTCGGTGCGGAGACTAATCCCACCACTGCACTAACAACACACATGAGGAAAGAAGACAATACAGGGGAAACACCACTTAGCTTTAGGCTCTGTGCTTATGCTCCTGCAACAGAGCCCCACCACCTGCGTGCGTCTTCTCCTCCACCCGGATCCATCACCATCCTGGATCCTACACCATAGTGCAGCCTTGGAGCAGAGTCCATCTCCAGTTGCAGCAGTCCAATAACAAAGTCCCAAGGATGAGTCAGCCTCTGCCAAAATTCTAAGCATGCTTGAGTCCAGCTCTCGGCCACCAAGTCGAGCATGCCGAGTTCAACTCTCTCCATAGTCGCCACTCCACAAAGCCATGCACGCACTTCCCGCCGACACCATAAACTGCGACTCCTCCATGCCATGCCAGCAATTCCTGCAGACACCATTAGCTGCCACTCGTCTCCTCTGGCTGACTGCGCAGGACTCCTCTTCAGCTCCATGTTCACCCAGGCTTCACAAAATCAAAATGAATCAATCAATATCACCAGCAGTGATTGCACACCCTGAGACTCACTTATAGAGCCCCACACCTGATTCATAATTACGTGCACATTAAACCTAAAGTGCGATACCACTAACCACCACCGGGGACAGTCAAGTCACTTGGCACTTGCCAAAGTAAAAAAAAGTTCACCCTGTGCAATTTAAAACTGTCAGATCAAATTCAGATCATGACAAATACATTTTTAACAAGTTTTTTGAGGGTTATATAACACCGAAATGTGCCCAAGAACACGTAATGCTGTACAGGTGAGCAATATAATACTGATAAAATTGTAACAATGGTTAATGGAGTTGTCCATATAATAATTTTTGCTAATTTTAATTAAACCCTTTATAGGGATAATTCTTAATCTTTAATAGTTATTAGCCACAGTTGGACAACTCCATTAACCATTGGTAAATAACGAACTGTGCCTGCCAACCATGGTATTCACTTTATCAACTAAGGCTATAGATGTCATGATCACGTGTGTCAGGACGCAGATGATGTCGCAAGGCGAACCCATAACACACGTGACCATGACATTATCACCAGCCCTTACTTTTTTTTCTGGTGAGCTTCGGCCATGTGGAGACCTGTGGTAATTGCTGCCGGGCCTCACTGATGTGAGTGGGGAGCGGCAAGGTGTTTAGAGCCGCTGCAGCAGCAGTTATCACGGTCTGGGGCCTCTGCTCAGGTAACCAGGAAATCAAAAATGGCGGCTGCGGTCTGGCAAAAGCCCCTAGAGTCGCTGCTGGGGAGCGGGACTTGCTCATGCACGGGGAGGTACCCAGGTAGGCGGGAGGAATGGTGCCCCACGGAGCTGCCTGGTATTCCCCGAGGTGAAGGGGTACATCCCTGTGGTGAGCAGACTAGGTGTGTAGTCACTGCTGGGGAGCGGGACTTGCTCTTACAGGGGACGCACCCAGGCAGGTGGGAGGAATGGTGCCCCACGGAGCTGCCTGGTATTCCCCGAGGTGAAAGGGTACGTCCCTGTAGTGAGCAGATTGGTGAATAGTCCGCGGGGCTCATGCCAAATCTTCGATGCCGCCCCTCCTGGTCGTGTGGAGGCGACCAGCGAGTATATATATTTTCCTCCATATTCCTGCGGCTATGGTACTAAAACCCCCTAGAGTCGCTGCTGGGGAGCAGGACTGGTTCATGCAGGCGGGCGCACCCAGGCAGGTGGGAGGAATAGTGCCCCACGGAGCTGCCTGGTATTCCCCGAGGTGAAGGGGTACGCCCCTGTGGTGAGCTGACTGGTGTGATAGTCCGCGGGGTTTTACGCCAAATCTTCATACCATCGAAGAAGCCGCCCTCCTGGTCGTGTGGAGGTGACCAGCGAGAGTATATTTCCTCCATTTCCCGGTCCCATTCTCCTCCTGGTGTGTGCAGCGGGTGTGCTGCGGGGGAGTAGGGACAAATCTCTGCCCTCGCCATTGACCAACCCTAGGAGGCGCAGGCCTCATGGTGAAAGGGTTGGAGGGTGGTGTCCCTTGGGGAATAGTGGGGGTGTGAGTGTGGTGACACAGGGGGACGCCTCTGTTGTCAAGTCCAGAGTGAGTTCACCAAGAAATGACAAATGAATGTGTGCAATAAACGTTCAGGTCCGGACCTGTGTGTGAACGAGCATGTATGGGTGCCACCAAAAAACATCTTGTGGAAATGTGTTATGGAGTCTGATCAGCTCTGAGCAAACCTACACATACATTAACTCGTTCCTCAGGTCGGCGCTGTGGAGATGAGTGGTGCCTCCAAAAGGAACATATATTGCCAATATCAGCGGTGTTTGTCATAAACCTGAAGTGTCAGGGAATGGTGGGGTGAACTCAGGGTCTGGGCGTCCCCGCTGTAGGTGTTTCCCTAATGAGGGGTGGTCTTGATGGTCCAGAGGCCCCTCATTAAGGAGGGGGTACTGTCATGATCCAGTGTTGGATCTGGCGGTATTAAAAGCACAAAGTGAACTTTTTTTACTTTGGTTGAGTTCAAAGGTGTTTTGACTGTCCCCGGTGGTGGTTAGCGGTATCGCACCATAGGTTTAGGTTAATGTTCACTTAATTAGGGATCAGGTGTGACTCCCTATAAAGGTGTGCTTAGGGGGTTCACTCACGGCTGGTGATATTTCCTTCTGAGTTGTTGGAGAGCCTGGTGGAAGGATGGAGCGGGATAGGAGTCCTGCGCAGTCAGCCAGAGAGGATGAGTGCCAGCTAATGGTGTCTGCAGGAAGGACTGGCATGGCTTGGTGGAGTCGCAGTTTGTGGTGTCGGCGGGAAGTGCGGGCATGGCTTGGAGGAGTGGCGACTTGGAAGAGAGTTGCACTCAGCATGCTCTACTTGGTTGCTGAGAACTGGACTCGAGCATGCTTGGAGTCTTGGCAGAGGCTGGACTCATCTTGGGACTCTGTGTACTGGACTGCTGCAAGTGGTGATGGACTCTGCTCCCAGGCTGCACGATGGTGACGGATCCAGTTATGTGATGGATCAGGGTGGAGGAGAAGATGCACACTGGTGGTGGGCTCTGTTGCTAGTTGCACACGCAACAGAGCAAAGATAAGTGGTGATTCCCCTGTATTGTCTCTTTCCTCATGTGTGTTGTTAGTGCAGTGGTGGGATTAGTCTCCACACCGACCTATTCCCTAGTGAGGGTTTAGGCTCAGGGCGAGCAAGGGCATTAAGGTACGCGTACGGCGACAGGTGCGGAGCCTGTTTAGGGAATGTGAGGAGTGTAGGGACACTGGCTCAGGGGAGTGCAGGAGGTTTCCATTTTCCCATTCCCTATCGCAGGGCCCACCATTGTTAAAGTTACCCAGGTTCCCCCCTTATTATTTAAATGCGCCTTACTGGAGGCGGTGTTTCCAGATATATGTATGCATGGCGTGTAATACCTAAATCCGCCAGGTGGAGGCGGCGTATCCACCTGCACGCTTTATTATTTAAATTCGCCCCACTGGAGGCGGTGTATCCAGGGTCACGTGTGTTATGGGTTCGCCTTGCGACATCATCTGCGTCCTGACACACGTGATCATGACAATAGGATAACGAATTTTCATTGCATGGTGTATGATGTTTATATGTGCTTGTTGTTTTGAATATATCCTTTTTTTTATTAAAATTTGCTATTCGTGATTAACAATTCAATTTACCAAGCAGGCAATTGCACAATTGATGGGGACTAGTGTGGATGGTATCTTATAGGAATAATTAATTACCTGTCATGTTCACACTATATAGCACAGAGAAGTTTTTTCCTTTTAATTTTAATCTCATTAGTAATACACTAGCAGGGGTGTTTTTTTGTTTTGTGCAGTTTTTATATATATATATATATATATACTGTATATATACCTTTACATATGTATCCCTTTGCCTAGATGTCCCGTACTGTAGGTGTGAATAGCACAGGTAACAATATCTAAACTCTTGCATCTAGATTTCAAACAAATTTACTCCAGACCACGGATTAATGTATGAGTGATAAATTTAACCCAGCCAAATTTTTTAATGCATTTTTTGAGTTTTAATTACAACCATAGTGTAACCGCGTTAAACTGTATGGATTACTATTTGAATCCAGAAATAAATTTGGAATTTAAATATTTTGAAAGTGTAGTTTATGTACTTCTATACTCATAAAGGCTTTTCATAAAGTGCAAAGCCAGGAAAAAATTATAAGGATGGTCATCCATAGACCCCTGGAAGCCAACAACTGGAAGGCCGCATTCAAACATTTTTCAAGTGTAGTCGCTGTACTTCTACATTCATAAAGGCTTTACACAAAGTACAAAGCCAAGAAAAATTATAAGGACAGTCATCCATAGACTCCTAAAATGCAACAACTTCATGAAACAATCACTGACCTCAGGGAGACCAGTCAAAGAAAACACTGCGGCAGCCGGCAAAGGCGCTCAATCAGTGAAATCCTAGGTGCAATGCTCCCTGGGAAATACAAATATTCAAATAAAGTCCGTGGAGCCTCATTTAAGAATCTCAAACACGGGACTAGCCAGATCTTCCTCCAGGGAAGGACCCAGCCAAGGGGTGGCTCCTTTCGGAAACCACCATTACCACCATATTAAGTGGCCCTTTAAGTCAATATTCAGCTCTTGGTCTACCGATGTTGGTCTACTAGGCATTGCTCCCACCTAGCCAGAATCCTACTCCACACTGATGAGGGGCAACACCCTGAAACAGCTGTCTGTGGATGGATACCTGACCTTGGTATTTCCCTTGTCATATCTGTAAACTCGTAAAGAGCTGCATATTGACTTAAAGGGCCACTTAATATGGTGGTAATGGTGGTTTCTGAGAGGAGCCACCCCTTGGCTGGGTCCTTCCCTGGAGGAAGATCTGGCTAGTCCCGTGTTTGAGACTCTTAAATGAGGCTCCACGGACTTTATTTGCAAAAATGCAACAACTGGCAGGCCCAATCTAAATATTTTAAAAGTGTAATTGCTGTACTCAGATCACATAAGTGTACCTCAGACCACGGAATAGTGTATGAGTGAGAACTGTAATCCAACCAATATTTTAATGCTTTTTGGAGTGTTAGATATCATAGAAATGTACCCCAGACCACAGAATACTGTATGGCTCAGAAACTTAATTATGAAAAATAGTTTAATGCTTTTTTTCAATTTTATACATCACAGAAAAGTACCCCACACCACGGAATAGTTTTTGGAGGGTTATATATAAAAAAAAATTACCAAAGAACACAGAATAGTGTATGGTTAAGAAATTTAACCCAGGAACATTTTTCAACTACTTTTTGAAGTGTTATATAACGCAAAAAAAGAAACACAAAGCACGTGTGGCAACAAATTATACAGCCTTAATCCCTACCTACAGAATGTGTTTAACCACACTCTCTACCTCCCTATACTAAATACAGAAAGCATGTAATGCAAACAGCAAAACAAATGATTAGCCATTAGAAGGGCTGTTAGTATGATGGTCCAGCTTCAGCACCAGTATCGACACTAAAGGACCTCTGAATCCTTATACTGTACAGACACACAGTCCTAGACAACAAATACACAACATCAAAAAGTCACTGTGGGAACTCAATTGATTCCACTACATTATAGTATTGTACTTTAAGAAATAATATTTTCCTTTCTGTGCCCTTATGAATATGTTTTATGCACATGCTGGGGAAAGCCCCAAACCATGCCCACCCCTATTTCTTTTTTCCACAACATTAACTGTGGCAAAAACAGTATTTTTTTACAGTTTTGAAAAATCAAAGCAAAAAGAGCAGCGTAAATGCATTGTGTTGACATACCCTTACACTTTTTCCCCTTGGCAGCTTGCTGCCTTACTAAATTTCTTTTTAGGCCATAGTCACACTACCGTAGAATACGGACTAGTGCTATGCGAGAAAACATCACATAGCACTTGGCCCAGTGTTATCTATGGGGCAGCTCACATCAGCGTATTTTTTCTCAGGCGTATTCGACGTGCGTGTAAAATCACAGCATGCTGCAATTGTACGTGTATATCGTCCGAGACTCGCCAATGCAAGCCTATAGGTGTGAGAAAATCTTGGATGCCACATGGTCCATCCATTTATCTTGCGACAAATACCAACACATTTTCCTCATTTCAGCCCCTTGAGCCATTTAATTCGATTGGGGAAAGTCAGTGAGAAATGTAAAGCCATATGAATGTCATACGGTTGCCATACGGATATATAGGTGTGAGAAAATCACATAATTGCATTGTAAACACATTACACGCGGATGACTATGCGGAGAACACTCATGGGGCTCTCGGCAGGGAGACTCGGACCGATTTTCCATAGGGTAAGTGTGACCCTGGCCTTTAGACAGATTTTCAGTGATATCAACAACACTTTGTGACCCCCTGACCTCTTTTATGAGTTTGGATAGGTTCACAGGATATGAACACCTTTTATTTTTATTGGAAATGGTTGAAAGTTTTCCACTCCCACACTGCAATAATAATTGTATTTATTTAACAGGTTTTTACATCACAAAAGGCGACACCAAAACCAAGCACCGATCATCATGGCAATCAACTTATTCAAGAAGATGGCATTTTCCTTACTATATCAAAAGTATATGATTCCTGTCTCCGATGAAATCACTAATATGGTTTTATCTTACGTAAAAGGAAAAGTAAGTATAAAACTGTGCCGCTAACTATAGACCTGTTTCTAATCTTCCCTTCATCTCTAAACTCCTAGAACGCCTGGTCCACTCCCGTCTTATCCGCTATCTCTCAGAAAACTCTCTTCTTGACCCTCTCCACTCTTTACATTCTACTGAAACTGCCCTCACTAAAGTCTCTAATGATCTACTAACAGCAAAATCAAATGGTCATTACTCCATGCTAATTCTCTTGGATCTCTCTGCAGCATTCGACACTGTGGATCATCAGCTCCTCCTCACTATGCTCCGTTCCATTGGCCTCAAGGACACCGTTCTCTCCTGGTTCTCCTCCTATCTCTCTGACCGCTCCTTTACTGTATCTTTTGCTGGCTCCTCCTCCTCTCACCTTCCCCTTACTGTTGGGGTTCCTCAAGGATCAGTCCTAGACCCCCTCCTCGTCACTTTGTATACTGCCCCTATTGGTCAAACAATCAGTAGATTTGGTTTCCAGTACCATCTCTATGCTGACGACCCCCAATAATACGCTTCGTCTCCTGACATCACGCCAGCCTTTCTAGAAAACATCGGCAATTGTCTAAACGCTGTGTCTAACATCATGTCCTCACTATATCTGAAACTGAACCTGTCAAAGACTGAACTCCTTGTGTTTCCTGCCGCTACTAATGTACCTATACCCGACATTGCCATTTCCATGTGTGGTTCTACTATTACTCCCCAGCAACATGCCCGCTGTCTTGGGGTCATACTTGACTCTGAGCTTTCCTTTGTCCCCCACATCCGATCACTGGCTCGCTCCTGTTATCTGCACCTCAAAAACATTTCTAGAATTCGACCTTTTCTTACTTTTGACTCTGCAAAAACTCTGACTGTTTCTCTTATTCATTCTCGTCTCGACTATTGTAACTCCCTTCTAATCGGTCTCCCTCTTACCAAACTCCCCCCCTCCAATCTGTCTTGAATGCAGCTGCCAGGATCATATTCCTCGCCAATCGTTACACCAATGCCTCTACCTTGTGCCAGTCATTACACTGGCTACCCATCCACTCCAGAATCCAGTACAAACTTATTACCCTCACCCACAAAGCTCTTCATGGCTCAGCACCACCCTACATCTCCTCCCTTGTTTCAGTATACCATCCTTCCCGCGCCCTCCGTTCTGCTGATGACCTGAGGTTAGCATCCTCAATAATCAGAACCTCCCACTCCCATCTTCAAGACTAAACACGTGCTGCGCCAATTATTTGGAATGCACTTCCCAGGTCAATACGATTAGTCCACAATCCCCACAATTTTAAGTGTGCCCTGAAAACGCATTTATTCAGACTGGCCTACCGCCTCAACACATTAACCTAATCTATCCCTATGTGGCACAGCCAAGAGTTTTTTTTACCATAACCAGGTTCCTCGCATCATGTTCCCACATGCCTTATGCATCCATTAGCCCTCCGCATCCTTACTGTTACACACTTAACATTATGGCTGGTCCATACAATCGGCAACTGTTACCACCCACCTTTCGTGTCTCCCCTTTTTTCCTCATAGATTGTAAGCTTGCGAGCAGGGCCCAAATTCCTCTTGGTATCTGTTATGATCTATGTGATTATTGTTATGCTGTAATGTATATTGTCTGTGCAAGTCCCCTCTGAAATGTAAAGTGCTGCGGAATATGTCAGCGCTATAGAAATAAAATTTATTATTATTATTATTATTATTATACTGTAAGAAGGTAAGCTGTTAAGTGAAGTATTCCAATCCTATTTATATGTTATGCAAAAGATAAACCTTTCAGCCCATGTCACATGTCTTCCTTATAATTTACTTGTATTTTCCATAAAATAACAATTATGGGGCATCTTTTCTTTTTGAGTTTTGCATAGTGCATTCCCTTTCCTCTTAAATATATGACTAGAATCTACTGTACCATTCCCCTTGTAAGTAGGATATACCTCTATTAAAGAGGGTTTACAGAAGTAGAAAAATATGGCTTTTCTTATCTAATCTACTGTACTGAGGTTAGCACAACCTCGCCCCCACTATATCAGCACTCAGGTGTGAACTGGTGGCTAGCAACAGGCAAATACAGCAGGGGACTGAGCAAACAAACAAAAGATACAAAAATACAGGGCAGGAGCCAGCAGCCCCAGGGGGAGCCAGCTGACTCCTGATAGCAAGGCAAAATCAGATGCAAAGGATTTAGCAAAAGACACTTAGCTGGAAAATGCAGGATCAGGCAGGAGACAGATATCCTCACTATGCACAGACTGGAGTATCACCGGCAGCCACTGAGAGAAGCTTGCTCGCTTATGTACTCCCAGTCACTACGTCCACTTCTCCAATCATCCTCTCCAGCTGTTGGATTAACATCCTGTTGACCAGCTGCACTACCAGCAGTGTCCACTAGAGGGAGCCCTGCCACAAAAGTCGGATTAAGGGAGTTCACAACAGTGCTGGGCAGAGCAGGGAGCAATTAAGCTCTGAGTAGCTGATAGCTACTCACAGGCGCTTGCGCGATAAGACAATTTCCATTCATTAGGGTAGGAACACCCGGACTCCTCAACGGGTACTCTCCTCCATGTATCTTACACTTCTGAAACCATCTTGAATGGGAGTAGGACCACCCAGACTCCTCAACGGGGGCTCTCCTCCCCTTTTCCATGCTTCCAGAACCATGTTTAGTTCTAGGGGTGAAATGACTGAGTCTGTCATGGATACTACCAGGTCACCGTTTTCTCCCCTCCTTTGTTTCAGGTATCTCCCACCGAGGACCTGACCTGTGGACCGCTGTCTGTTCCAATACCACAAACCGTCATATACCTTCTTTTATATTTTTATCATGGCAGGCATTTTCTACATATTCACATCTTGGACCTTCTTGAACACATTTTTCAGTAAAACAGTTTTAACATTTTTCTGGCAACATTTAAATTATTTAGCATATCCACTAAATATTCCTCAACATTTATAACCTCAAATATTTATTTAAACATTATTAACCTTTATGAAAATATCTGAAAACACAAGAGCGCCCCCCTTCCTTTGCAGCAAGTACCCCCATTACTTCCCTGCTACGTCAGGAGACAGGGTTTCTTACCCCGAGGGATGCGGAACAGTCCCATGCTGCGCAATGGCGCACAGCAGTCCCGGTAGTCCATGAACGTCAACGGTGCTCTGGGTCATCTCCTGATGGACGATTTTCTCTGCCTGCAGAAGGGAATTCCACGGCCGTGGAGCCCCTGGGATGTCTGGCAGCCCCTGGGCCACGAGTGTCCTTAGTACCTGAGACCCAGGAGTTCACCTCCCCTTTATGAGGTTCCATATTCTTTGAGGTATACGATCATGGCCACCACATAGTAGCCGCGGGGACAGTACTCTTTGTAAAAGGATACCCAGTCCCCCATCTGCAGGGCTCTCCCATGCTTGATGGAGGCCACGTTGAGGTAGACTTTGTGGCCAGTCTCTGTCTCTTTAATGAACCCGTAGCCCCGCTCAACGTTGGTATAAACGAGCCGCCCGTGGCTCCGGGGGATAGACATGGCAGTTTCCCCCTTCTCATGGAGGACTTCCCAGATCTCCCTTTCCTTGGACTTTTTCTGGGACGGGGAGACGCTGGGCAGGGAGGCTGGGGGTCGATGGTGCAGATGTCAGCCAGCCCAGCATAGGCCTCGGATCAGTCGGGAGTTGGTGATACTGGGCGAGGGGAGGCCAGAAGGGGAGGTGTTATGAATGAGTCACCGTAGGAGGCAAAAACAGAAATAATAGCTAAGTCCAGAAAACCAGAGAAGTTGGCAGCTATCGGATTGCAGACCCCTGAACCTATCAACAACAACTAGCAGTAGCCGTGGGGGGTTCCTACGGTGCCCTAGACCCCTCGATCACAGCCAGAGAACTACATAGCCTAAAGACAGAAAGGGAAATCTAAACTGCCCCAGAGCAGACCCCAAAGCAATAGGCAGCCCCCAACATATAATGACGGTGAAGCAAGATGAAAAAACACTCACACAGATAGAAAGATAGGCTGAGCAAATGATGGGGCCCAAGCTAACTAAATAGGACAGGAAAGGAAAGCTGCTGTCTGCAATCTGCCAAAAACCCTATCAAAGCAAGGGCCAACAGGCTGATAGGGAAAAAGACTATATCAGCACTCAGGTATTTTCTGAAGACAGAGCAAAAAGGAATTCAACTCACCCCAGGAGGGAATGGCACAAATTCAGAAAAACAAGGCAAAACAAAACACAAATGCAAAAAGCAGTGCAGAAAACTTAGCTTTTGAGGAGCAAGAATCAGACTGGTCTCCTAGAATCCCTCAGAGAGATCACCAGCAAGGCAGAAGCATGTCAGCTGCCTTATATCCAGTCAGCAATTCCCGTCACCCAGTCATCATCATCATACCCAGGTGCTTGGTAATCAGCCTCACTACCTTCCTTCACCAGAAGAGGGAGTTCATCAGACCTCAATGATGAAGGGGAAAATGAACTCACAACAGTACCTGCCCTTTGAGGAGGGGTCACCAAACCCTCATCCACGCCACCAGGGCAATCCGGGTGAGCCCGATGAAAGGCACGCACCAATCTTTTGGCATGAATATCAGAGGCAGAGTCCCAGGAATTATCCTCCTGACCATAACCCTTCCACTTAACCAAATACTGGAGTCCCCGTCTAGCCAGACGGGAATCCAGTATCTTCTCTACCTCATATTCCATGTTACCTTCAACCAATACAGGGTCCGGAGGTGCCACCCCAGGAACTACTGGTTCAACAAACCTCTTCAACAAGGACTTATGAAACACATTATGGATTTTAAATGTGACAGGAAGAGCCAAACGAAAAGAGACTGGATTAATAATCTCCAAAATCTTGTAAGGTCCAATAAATCTAGGATTAAACTTAGGAGAAGCCACCTTCATAGCGATATTTTTTGATGATAACCAAACCATATCACCAACCTTAAACTGGGGACCAATGGTCCTATGTCGGTTGGAAAACCGCTGGGCCTTTTCCTGGGAGAGAGATAACTTATCCACCACTTGGTCCCAGATCTGGTGCATTCTCTCCACCACAGTGTCAACACCTGGGCATGCAGAAGGCTCCACCTGCCCTGAAGAAAATCGAGGATGAAACCCAAAGTTACAAAAAAAAGGTGACATCAAAGTGGCAGAACTAGCTCTATTATTTAAAGCAAATTCGGCCAAGGGCAAAAATGAAACCCAATCATCCTGATCAGCGGAAATAAAACATCTCAAATACGACTCCAAGGTCTGGTTTGTTCTCTCCGTCTGCTCATTGGTCTGAGGGTGAAAAGCAGAGGAGAAGGACAACTGAATTTCCAGCTCAGAACAGAAAGTCCTCCAAAATCTAGACACAAACTGAACTCCTCTGTCAGATACAATGTTCTCAGGAATCCCGTGCAAGCGAACCACCTGTTGCAAAAACAGGGGCACCAACTCAGAGGAAGATGGCAACTTAGGGAGTGGTACAAGATGAACCATCTTAGAGAACCACAAATCACCCAAATAACAGTCATTCTCTGAGAGAAAGGCATATCAGAGATGAAATCCATTGAAATATGGGTCCATGGCCTCCTGGGGACCGGCAAAGGCATCAACAACCCACTAGAGCGAGAACAAGGTTTAGACCAGGAGCAAGTCCCACAGGACTGCACAAAATTCCTGACATCACGAGACAAGGTGGGCCACCAAAAAGACCAACTCACCAGATCTCTAGTACCAAAAATACCTGGATGACCAGCCAATGCAGAGCAATGAACTTCAGACATCACCCTCTTCTTCCACTGGTCAGGAACATACAACTTTCCCCTGGGACAACGCTCAGGTTTGTCCTCCTGGAACTCTTCCAGAGCACGTCTCAAATCGGACAAGATGGCAGAAAGAACTACCCCTTCGCCTAAGATGGTAGCAGGCTTGGTCACCACAGGAGAATCAGCAAAGAAGCTCCTAGAGAGAGCATCAGCCTTGACATTCTTAGTGCCAGGAAGAAAAGAGACCACAAAATCAAAACGTGTAAAAAACAAGGCCCACCTAGCCTGTCTAGGGTTCAAGCGTTTGGCCGACTCCAGGTAAATCAAATTCTTGTGGTCAGTGAGGACCACGACTTGATGTTTAGCTCCCTCCAACCAATGTCTCCACTCCTCAAATGCCCATTTCATGGCTAACAGTTCCCGATTCCCCACATCATAGTTACGTTCAGATGGAGAGAACTTTCGGGAAAAGAAAGCACAGGGATTCATTTTAGATGTTACAGGATCCTTTTGGGACAAAACAGCTCCTGCACCAATCTCAGAAGCGTCCACCTCTACCTGGAACGGGAGTGAGACATCAGGTTGCCGCAAAACTGGGGCAGAAGTGAATCTTCGCTTCAGCTCCTGAAAGGAAGAAACAGCCTCCGGAGACCAATTCAACACATCAGCACCCTTCTTAGTCAGATCAGTCAATGGCTTGGCAATACTAGAAAATTTTGCTATAAATTTCCGATAAAAATTAGCAAAACCCGAAAACTTCTGGAGGGCCTTCAAAGAAGTGGGCTGAACCCAATCATAAATGGCCTGTACCTTGGCCAGGTCCATTTCAATAGTTGACGGAGACAAAATAAATCCCAAAAAAGAAATCCTCTGTACCCCAAAAAGGCATTTCGATCCTTTGACATACAGGGAATTCTCCCTCAAGATCCGGAACACAGTCCGAACATGTTCCACATGAGAATCCCAATCCTTGGAGAAGATCAAAATATTATCCAGATAGATAATCAAAAATGTATCCACAAAGTCTCGGAAAATGTCGTTCATGAAGCACTGGAAGACAGAAGGGGCATTAGTGAGCCCAAAAGGCATCACCAGGTACTCAAAATGTCCCTCCGGAGTATTAAACGCCGTCTTCCATTCATCCCCATGCTTAATGCGGATAAGATTATACGCCCCCTGAGGTCAAGCTTGGTAAACCAGCAAGCACCTTTAACTCTGGAGAATAGATCCGAAATCAGGGGTAACGGATACTGATATTTAATAGTAATTTTGTTGAGGGCACGATAATCAATACAAGGCCTTAATGAACCATCCTTTTTGGCCACGAAAAAAAACCCAGCACCTAAGGGTGAAGAGGATGGCCTAATATGACCTTTCTCCAACGCCTCCTTAATATAGGATCGCATAGCCTCGTGCTCGGGTACAGATAAATTGAAGAGCCGACCCTTGGGAAATTTACACCCCGGGCTCAGTTCAATTGCACAGTCATAACTCCTATGAGGAGGCAAAGACGCAGACTCATTCTCACTAAATACATCATAAAAGTCCGCCAAATAGTCAGGAACATCATGTGACTGAGGAGAGGTGGAAAAAACCGGAGCCTCACTAAGGGCACACCGACAACCCCAACTCACCACAGACACAGATTTCCAATCCAAAACTGGATTATGAATTTGCAACCAGGGAAACCCCAGAACAATGGTATCATACAAATTATGCAACACCAAAAATCTGCAATTTTCTTGATGGTCTGGGGCGACCCGCATTACCACCTGGGTCCAAAACTGAGGTCTATTTTTTGCCAAAGGAGTGGCATCAATCCCTCTCAAAGGGATAGGCGTCCGCAGAGGTGTCATCGGAAATCCACAACGTTTAGCAAAATCCAAGTCCATTAGGCTCAGGGATGCTCCCGAATCCACAAAAGCCTTGGCGGAAAATGTGGACAGGGAGCAGATCAGAGTAATTGCCAGAAGAAACTTAGGTTGAACACCACCCACAGAAAACGTGTGTGCAAAACGTTTCTCTCGTTGACACTTGTCAACCCTTGAAGAAGAAGTGGTTTACACTTTGAAACGCGTAGGGAATTAAATGGTCAAATTTCTTACATTGTGGTGATTTCATTCAAGCAGGTCCTCTTTATTAGTTGTCTTCTCCGACATCCACAGCAATATGACAGCTCCTGCACACTGGCTTGGATACCTGTCACCTCATCCTTCTCATGTCTGCGAGGGCCCTCTAGGTTTTTTCACTGTGGCTGCCGTTAGGCCCACGGCCACTGCGCTTCACCTCGTCGAGTCCATCCATCCGGTACTCCAGGCATCCTCTCGGTGCAGCTGTCCTGTCTGGGCCACCCCCCTGACTGTCTGACTCTCCTTGGGACTCTCCCTCCTTTTATTCCTTCTCTCTGGAATTCCCCTTCTCCGTCCTATAACTCCACCCACCATGACTCTTCGTTTCCTAGCTTCAGCTGCTATTAGGTCCTTTTCTCACCATCCTGTGTCTCCCTCTAGTGGCCAACCTTCAGTACTACACCGCCTCTCACTAATGCTAGCTGTTTCCTCACATATATATACAATTTTTCATCAATCATTGTACATTGCTTTTTTTTATTGTTTTATTTTGAATGGGGTGAAAGGAGATAATTTAAAGTTTTATATTTTTTTATTCTTTTAAGAGCTTTTTTTTACTTTTGGCATGATTCAATAGTCTCCATGGGAGACTAGAAGCTGCCATAACCCGATCGGCTCTGATGCATACAGGTGATGATCAGTTCACGTCTATGTAGTAGAATTACTCACTTGCTATAAGTGCCAACCACTGGGTGGCGCTCAAAGCAAGCCAGCAGTGACAACCATAGAGGTCTCCAGGACACTTCCGGTTGACATGCCAAACCATCGGTGACCCACAATCACGTGGCGTGGGTCACCCGTGGGCAGATTTCCTGCACGATTGCCGGAAGCTCTTGTTAAATGCCTTGTTAAATGCCACTGTCAGCATTTGACAGTGGCATTTAACAGGTTAATAGACACGGGTGGATTGCATTACCACCCACGGCTATTCCGGGAACATGTCAGCTGTTCAAAACAAAGATGTGCTCACCGCCGGAGACCACATCAAAGGAAGGAAGTCTGACGTCGGCGTAAATGAATGCCCGATGTCTGAAAGGGCTTAAAGGGTTTTTTCTCCATAAATTACATTTTAATCAATAGATCTTGAAAAATAAGTTCCACAACTTGATGTGTTATAAGAAAGTTTCTGTGGAGAGATAATCTTAATGTGTCCCTTCTGTATACTGTCTAATGGCTGTGTCTGAGCATGCAAGAACATGGTCTGATCGTACCACAGCTCCTGGCCAAGGGAGGATGCAAAAGAGAGTGTATAGACAGGACAGCATGGGATCACAGTTGCTGCTTTCTGTGAGTTAAAACATTCCCTGCCAGATTAAAAACAATATTTTACCTCACAAAAAAAAATGTTTTACCTCATATTCAAAGAATCAGCTGCAATCCCATGCTTCTGTCTACTCTCTTTTGCTTCTTACCTTGTCCAAGAGCTGTGGTATGTTGTAAGCCCTGCAGTGTGTCCAATCCGCACTTAACATCAACATGTATAGCACTATTGCAGATGGGAGTTTGCGCTTAAAGGGGTTCTCTAATCATTGTCTATCAACTGGATAGTTTGACATTATGAGATCATTGGGGTGCCCGACACCAGCAGATCCACCTATCAGCTGAAAACTGCAGCGGACAGATTTAAGTGATGCATGGGCAGAACACAGCAGCTCTGCACACTGCTTAATAGATTAGTGCTGAGCCCTCTCATATTGAGCCCACAATTAATGTATGGAGTTCTGTACTTAACCTTTAAATGTCTGACATATAGCTGATTTACATCAACCATCAAGCCTTTAACAACATGGATAAATCCAAGATCCACCCACGACTGTTAACCAGTTAAATGCCTCTGTCAATCACTGACAGAAACATTCAACATGCACCGGGCGGAAGCACACCAAAAGTCCCTATAAGGTGGTCAGGGTGGTAGTTGTGGCAACGAGCTGTTCTGCCATATCTCTAGTCAAACTCTGTTCTGTCCGTGCCTTCCTTTTACCTGACATCCAGCCAGACTCTCTGGACAGTCCGTGTCCCATCTGTGCCTTCCACGTCACCAGCTCGCTATCAGTCCCTCGTCCGGTTCCAATTGGAAAAGGTGCCAGGAACGCCATCTCAACTGCTCCTGCCCTGGTCTTAGACCCCAGATTTGTCCTGAGGATGATCCTGCTGAGTTAGTGCCCGACTGCACTATTCTCCAACCTGGGTCCCCTTCCTGCCATAGCAGCTTTATCCCCACAGCCTGCAACTTTCTGCTCCACTGCTTCTCACACGCCCGGCCCTGGGAAAGGGTGCCTGTGCTTCTGACTCTAATCAGGAAGTGTCCTGATTATATTTCCCTGCTCTATGCTGGTCCTCCCATTTAGTTAACTTATCATAAGAAAGAAATTTTTGCGAGTCCCAAAAATAGATAAAATCCTCAAATTGAATAAGGGCTTTTGCCAGAAACGCGTTGAGATGTATCCCCAACCTATATGATCTTTTAAAATATTTTAAATAAATTTGAGGATTTTATCTATTTTTGGGACTCGCCAAAATTTCTTTCTTATGATAAGTTGCAAGTCACGACTATTGGCTGGAGACCCACTACATTGCAAGGCAAACTGAATCATAATATAGGACACGGTGAGGCTATTTTTTTTGTTTGTTTCACCATTTAGTTAACCCGTGTGCTGCCTGTACTCTATCATCACTCTATGCTATCTAAGATCCTATCTTAACCCTAATTTTATGCAGTGCACATTACATACACAATACAGCAACACATAGTACATTTTCATGACAGTACATGACATCACAGTATATAAACATTAACAAACAAGGAGGTGCCACATGTGATCATGAGAACAGTGACCAAGAGAGGAAGCATGTGATGCTCCCTGCCACCTCCTTACATCCCATCCATCTGTGTCATGTAATCAGGGGTCACCAATGGGTTGTCATGACAGCCAGTGGTCTGCAAAAAATCCCAGTGCCTGTCATTGTGAAACTCCTCTGAACGCTGGTTCATGGCCTGCATTCATAGATCATCATTTATGTTATATATTGCAGTGCTGAAGCCCTGCTATGTGTAGCACAGGGAATCAGATGATCACAGCTTTAAGTCTAAGGGGACTATTGAAGTCAGTATAAAAAAGTTTTGAAAAATATTAAAAAATAAACAAACACAAAAGTTCAAATCACTTCTCTTTTGTGCCATTGAAAATAAAACAATTAAAACATATTTGTTATCACTGCACTCAGAAATAACAGCACAAAATATGAAATAAATAAATGAGCAATAAAAATATGAAATATGAAAGCAATAAATGAGCAATTAAATAAATGAGCAAAAATTTTAAAATGCCAGAATTATGCTTTTTTTGGCCGCCGCAACATTGCAATAAAATACAATACAAGGTAATTGAAACAGTCTGAAATGTTATCCATAAAAACGTCAGCACAGGGCGCAAAAATTAAGCCCTCATCCACACACAGATTCCAAAAAATGAAAACGCTATGAGTCTCGGAAAATGGCAAAAAAAAAATTATCTTTTGAAATTTTTGGTATCTGCATACTCGTACTGACTTGGAGAATCATATTGGCAGGTGAGTTTTAGCGTTAGCATTTAGTGAACATTGTGAATAAAAAACGGTTGTGGAAGTGCACTTTTTTTTTCATTTCACTTGGAATTTGTTTTCCATTTTCCAGTACACTATATAGTAAAACCAATGGTGTCATTATAAAGTACAACTCGTCCCACAAAAAACAAGCCCTCACATGGCTATATTGATGAAAAAATAAAAAAAACTTATGGCTCTGGGAAGAAGAGGAGGAGGAAAAAAGCAAAGCGCAAAAATGTCAAAATCGCAAGGTCATGAAGTGGTTAACAAATATCTGATTTAACCCCTTCACCCCGAAGCCTGTTTTCACCTTCCTGACCAGGCCAATTTTTTCAATTTTGACTACGGTCACTTTATGAGGTCATAACTCTGGAACACTTCAAAGGATCCCACTGATTCTGAGAATGTTTTTTCGTGACATATTTTACTTAATGATAGGGGTAACATTTCTATGATATGACTTATGTTTATTTGTGGAAAAAATCAGAAATTTGGCAAAAATTTTGAAAATTTTGGAATTTTCAACGTTTTAATTTTTAGTCACTTAAATCAGAGTGTCATATCACACAAAATAGTTAATTAATAATATTTTTCCACATTTGGTAACAAGTGTACACTGGCGCTTCCTGGTCTGTACGCTATGGATAATAGGGGATTACCTGCTGCTGGTATATACTGGGTCTGTGCTTACCCAGAAATGCAAAGAAAATAAATGAATAAATGGAAAAAATACCTGCGCAAGTGGAGTTGTCCAGAATATGAATCGGACCACAGTCCTGCCTTACTGGTAGCGATGTAGCGAGCACACCGGGATAAACTGTGTGCGGTGGTGGACGTGCCACAGCGGTGTGATTTGGAGATGTGACGCTAAAGAAAAGTCGCCCCAATAGGCGATGTGGTCGGGTAATCTCCAACGCTAACAGCCGCTGGAGATGGAGATGAGTGGTGGCGCGCTCCGGCCGAGAGGCGCCACCAGTATACAGCAGCTGTGGCGTGGAGGGAAGGGGGGGAGGCGGGGAGGCGAGGCTGGGTGACGTCACCGGGGAAGGAAGGGAGCGTGTGCAGGCCAAGCTAGAAGCCAACGCGTTTCTAAGGTCTACGGACCTTCTTCGTCAGGGCTGTCAGACTCTGCTACATCTATCCCTATATATGGCCCAAAAAAAACCACACACCCCCACCCCCTCCCCACCCACCACCTGAAAGGGAAGAGGATTTCAATGTATGTTACACCTGCTACCAACCAAAGTAGGTGGCAAATACATCAAGAGCCCATATATTAAAAGGGTGTAATATAGATTAAAAACAACTTTTATTGAAATAAAAATAAAAACTATTGTAAAACCATATATATAAATTAGGAAATTGGTGAATGTATAAAAGAGTGTACTATCTGTTAGCACAACTAATTCTAAGAGCATATGCCAAATCTATAAAAGATTATTAAAAAACAAAGTATTTGTTGAATTACAAAATCAGATGGATTATATAGGGATAGATGTAGCAGAGTCTGACAGCCCTGACGAAGAAGGTCCGTAGACCTTAGAAACGCGTTGGCTTCTAGTTTGGCCTGCACACGTTCCCTTCCTTCCCCGGTGACGTCACCCAGCCTCGCCTCCCCCCATCCCCTCCACGACACAGCTGCTGTATACTGACGGCGCCTCTCGGCCGGAGCGCGCCACCACTCATCTCCATCTCCAGCGGCTGTTAGCGTTGGAGATTACCCGACCACATCGCCTATTGGGGCGACTTTTCTTTAGCGTCACATCTCCAAATCACACCGCTGTGGCACGTCCACCACCGCACACAGTTTATCCCGGTGTGCTCGCTACATCGCTACCAGTAAGGCAGGACTGTGGTCCGATTCATATTCTGGACAACTCCACTTGCGCAGGTATTTTTTCCATTTATTCATTTTTCCACATTTCTCCTTTACATCAGCACTATTTTTGAAACACAATTTTTTTTGGTTAGGAAGTTATAAAAGTTAAAAGTTGACCAGCGATTTCTCATTTTTACAACAAAATTTACAAAACCATTTTTTAGGGACCATCTCAAATTGTCACCCCTCAAGGTATTCAAAACCACATTCAAGAAGTTTATTAACCCTTCATGTGCTTCCCAGGAGTTAATGGAATGTGGAAGGAAAAATAAAGATTTAACTTTTTTTTCAGAAAAGTTTTCCTTAAGACATAATTTTTTTATTTTCATAAGGGTTACTGGAGAAATTGCACTTGTTGCATTTGTTGTGCAATTTCTCCTGAGCATACCAATACCCCATATATGGGGGAAAACCACTGTTTAAGAACATATCAGTGCTCAGAAGCGAAGAAGCGCCACTTGACTTTTTGAGCATAAAATTTGCAGGAATAATTTGTAGACGCCATGTCGCGTTTGTAGAGCCCTGATGTGCCTAAACAATAGAAACTCCTCATAAGTAACACCATTTTGGAAACTATACCCCTCAGGGAAGTTATTTAGATATGTATTATTGAGCACCTTGAAACCCCAAGTGTTTCACAGAAGTTTATAACATTGAGTTGTAAAAATAAAAAAAATCACATCTTTCCCACAAAAATGATTTTTCGCTAAAAATATTTCATTTTCATAACGTTAACTGGAGAAATTGCACAATACAATTTGTTTTGCAATTTCTTCTGAGCACACCTATACCCCATATGTGGGGTAAAACCACTGTTTGTGTGCATGGTAGGGCTCTGAAGGGAAGGAGCACCATTTGACTTTTTGAATGTAAAATTTGCTGGAATAATTAGTGGATGCCATGTTGCGCTTGGACAGCCCCTGACGTGCCTAAACAGTGGAAGCCCCCTCCCACAATTAACACCATTTTGTAAACTAGACCTCTCACATAACTTATATAGATGTGTACTAAGCAATTTGAACACCCAGATGCTTCACAGAAGTTTATAACGTTGATCTGCAAAATATAAAAAAACTCACATTTTTCCCACAAAAATGTTTTTTTAGCCCAAAATTTTGTATTTGCACAAGAATAAAAGAAAATGAACAACACAATTTGTTGTGCAATTTCTCCTGAGTTCACTGATACTTTCGAGGCACAGTGAAAAGTTGAGAAGTGAAATATTGAGGTGCAGATTTTGCTGCACTAGTTTGAGGGTGCCATGTCACATTGGCAGAGCCAATGAGGTGGCAAAACAGCAGAACCCCCCTAAGTGAACCCATTTTACAAACTAAACCTCTCAATGAATTTATCTAGGGGTGCAGTTATCATATTGACACCACAGATGTGTCACAAAATCTTATACCATTGGGCAGTGAAGAAAAATTAAATAAATTTTTACCACTAAAATTGTGTGCTAGCCCCCAATCTTACATTTTCATGCTGGGAAATGGTAAAAATTGCACCAAAATTTGTCCCACAATTTCTGCTGAATGTAGAAATACCCCATACTGTATGTAGCTGTACAGTACTAGTTAGCCATAAAGAGAGACTCAGGAGGGACAGAGCACTATTTGCCTCCTGGAGCGCAGATTTACCTAGACTAGTTTGCAGTTTGTGGATTCCATATGAAGAGCCCATAGGCGCTGGAAAAGCAGAATCCCCCTTAAAGTGACCCCATTTCGTAAATTATAACCCTTTGGGAATTTATCTATAGATGAAGTGACAATTTTGACTCCATGGGTGTTTTCTGGAAACAAGCAACAGTGGATGTTGCTGAGCGAAAATTGCAAACTGCTATTGTAGTGCCCAGTATGTTGTAGTGGCCAGTACGTTATGCTCAGCTCATTCTTTACTGGGAGTAATGTGATGATGTGGAGTTGGACGGAGCGTATCCGGGGACTGATGCGGATGCATCCCATGACACCGGCCCTGAAGACAGAGATTGCATTAATGGCCCTGGAGGGGGAGGCACCAGATTCTGTTATGGTTAGGTCCCCCGAGAAAGAGATACCCTGGAAAAAGTGCTGCGCATACTTGAGGAGACGCATGGGGATCCCACTGATGTAGGAGAACTGCGCATGCGACTGTTTCACTGGGTGCAAAGAGAGGGGGAGACTATGACACAATTTATGAATGCCCTGCAAAAGCTGCATATTGCTATCAAACGGAAGGACGGCGTAGGTGTAGGGTCAGTTGACGTTGTTCTCCAGGACCAGCTGGTGATGGGTTTGCGTGACGTATTGATGAAACAGTCCCTGCGAGAGCGCATGCGGGTAAAGCCAGAAATAACTTTCTCTGAAATTGGCAGTGAGGCACATGCGCGAGAGCAAGAGCAGGAAGTGTCAGGGCCAGTGGGGAAGGTGCGGAGAGGGAAGGTAACCACTCCCATGGACACTATCCCTCAATGGGTGGAAGACCTGAAGATGGAGATTAGACAGGTCCGTGAAGAAATGGCGGCCTCAAGAAGAACTCGGGCGATAAAGCCCGTCCCTATGGTACGGGACAGAGAAGCTGCCCCCCGACATGAGATTGATACTACCTGGAGGAGAAACTCTCGTACGTGTTATACCTGTGGAGAGCCCGGACACATCGCCAGGTGGTGTCCCCAGCATATCCGACCTTCCTCGTGCCATCCGTTAAACTAGGTGGCTCCGAGCCCAAGGGACGCCGCCCGAAGAGTGAAGATTAGAGGAAGAGTAGCAGAAGTCCCACCAGCCTTTTTTCCACATGCCCCCTGGTCTGGGCAGAAATCAATGGAAAAGCAGTGTGGTGCCTGGTAGACTCTGGCTCACAAGTGACCACCATGCCTGAAGGATATTTCCGCCATCACTTCATGGAGGCACTACGGCCAGAATGGGGCCCAGTGATCAAACTTATGGTGGCTAACCACTTACCCATCCCGGTCGCAGGGGTGGTATGGATGAACATAGAAGTCTGCGGTAAAGATGTAGGAAGCAGGGGCATAGTACTGGTGGATGGAGAAGCAGCTAAGAAACATACCGTGACCCTGGGCATGAATGTGCTTAAAGATATCAGTAGCCTTCAGCTTAACGAGTCCCTGGAGTAGTTTCTCCAGCAATGGAGCGACCAAACCCCTCAGAGGAAGGTCTTTCATTAATTGATACGGACAGCTCAGTCCCGGGAAGAATATGGTGACGGGAAGGAACTTGGCAAAGTCATCGCACCCACCTCCGTTAATCGTGTATTGCCCCCTGGATGACTGTGCTGCCCCTGCCTGTCTGAGCTGGTATTCCTTCTGGAGGGGGTGGAGGTTCAAATTGAAACCAGCGGAGTCGACCAGTTGCCGTCGGGAGTAATGGTCACCCGGACCCTGGCTACCGTGCGGGATGGCACTGTCCTCATACGATGTTTAAATTTGGGGGAAACTGATGTAACTTTACCCCCCAAGAGTGAAGTCGCCCATGTCCTTGGTCTCCCAGACGAGCTGATCCCGACTGAGACAGTACAGCTGACTGCAAGGTCAGAAGATCCGTGGCTAGTGACTGTCAAGGCAGAGGTAGCCCAGGACCACAGATTGCTGCAAGAGGGGAGACGGATACTGGAACACAAGAGGGCAGAGCTCACAGAACTGAACCCTCAGCAGGTGCCCCAGGAGGCAGCCTTGTTGGGAAAAAAACAGGAAGTGTTTGCGAAAAATGAAAATGACTTCGGGCGCACCATGGCCATCACCCATGAGATACCCACCGGGGATGCGGCACCAATCCTGGAGCGGTACCGCCAGATACCTCCACAGATGTACCAAGAGGTAAATGGGATGTTGTCGCAGATGATGAAGAAGGGGGAGATATGTGAGAGTCAAAGCCCGTGGGCTGCCCCCATAATATTGGTGATGAAGAAGGATGGGTCCCTACGTTTCTGTGTGGACTACCGCCGGCTCAACGCTTGCACAGTGTGAGACTTGTATCCACAGCCAAGGATAGAGGAGTCCCTGTCGGCGCTAGAGAATGCCAGGTACTTTTCCAAGTTAGATCAGGCCAGCGGTTACTGGCAAGTACCAATGTCTAAACAAGATCGAACCAAAACAGCTTTAATCCTTCCGATGGGATTGTATGAGTTCGACCGCATGCCCTTCGGCCTAGCCAATGCCCCAGGAACGATTCAATGCCTCATGGAGAGATGTCTGGGAGACCTGAACTTTGAAGCCACTTTGATCTACTTTTACAATATCATCGTCTTTGCCCCCACCTTTGAAGAACATCTGCAGAGGCTGGAGCAGGTTCTGAGTCATCTACAGAGGTACAGGTTGAAAGTGAAGCCCCAGAAGTGTCACCTCTTCCGGACTGAGATTGAATACTTGGGGCACGTTGTTTCAGCTGAGGGAGTGAAGCCTTCTCAGGAGAAGATTTCTGCGGTACAAGAGTGGCCGACCCCAAAAACTGTGAAAGATGTGCGTGCATTCTTGGGACTCACCGGATACTTTCGACGCTTCGTAAAAGACTTTACCTGCCTTGCAAATCCTCTTCTGGAACTATTGAGGGGAGTACCCACGTGTGCCAAAAACAGGAACATACAGTGGGGAAAGAGTCAGGAAGAAGCATTCCTAACCCAGAAGAAGGATTTGACGGAGGCTCCTGTGCTGGCTTATGCTAACTTCTTGCAGTCGTTCATCTTACACACTGATGGCAGTTTACAGGGGCTCGGAGCAGTGCTATCCCAGATGCAGGATGGAAAAAAGCGTGTCATAGCCTACGCCAGTCGGTCTTTACATGACTCAGAGAAAAATCCAGAAAACTACAGTTCATTCAAGCTGGAGCTGTTGGCGCTGGTGTGGGCGATGACTGAGAAGTTTGGAGTACTTATCTGGCTCAGAAGTTCATGTACGTACGGACAGCAATCTGTTGGCTCAACTAGAGACCGCAAAGTTAGGGGCTCTAGAACAACAATGGGTAGCCGGGATGGCCAAGTTCCGATACAGAATCTCCTACAAGAGAAGATCAGAGAATGTTCATGCTGATGCCCTTTCTCAATTGAATTATCACAAACCAGCGCCCAGTCGGGATGAAGAGCTGGAGGCTGTGGAAGTCCTGGATTTTGGAGAGACTGCCAGGATGGTGGCAGCTACGCGGGAAACTTGCCAGGAAGAGGCCCGTGTGAATTTGCTGGAACAGCCCCGTGATGAGTGGGTCTGAATACAGGAGGAGGATCAGGAGATAGCCCATTAAAGATGGTGGGTTGTGTTTAGACAGGGGCCTAGCCAAAGCGAGAGGAGGTCTGCTTCACCTGGGATGCTGCGTCAGTGGGAAAGCCTACGGTTGTGGGATGGTATCTTGTACAGAAAAATGTTCCTCCAATCAGAACTCGGCCTTGCCTGGCAGACAGTTATTCCCTCGTCCCTGGCAGACCAGGTGGCTACAGAAGCGCAAGAAAAAGGAGCACACTTTGGGCCCCAGAAAACCTTCCAGTGGTTGCAGCGCCTGTTTTATCATCCCAATTTGAGGACCATCGTGGAAAGGGTCTGCCAACAATGCCGGAGTTGTGAACTGGTCAAACCACCAGAACAATGGGCCCCCACAGAGACCGTGAAGTCCTGTGGTGCTATGGACCTGCTGACCATAGATTACCTGACATTTGGACCCACGCACCAAGGCTATGAGCACTGTTTAGTGATGATAGACCATTTTGCCAAGTTTGCCATAGTGCCACCTATACTGGACCAGACTGCTGAGTCTGCTGCTCACGCAATCTGCAAAACACTTCATTCAGGTGTACGGGTGCCCCAAATGCATCCATTAATCAGGGGGCCTGCTTCCTCGGAAAGGTGATGGAGGAGCTGCACCAGCTGTACAAGATCAATAAGTCATGGACAACGCCTTATCATCCACAGGGAAACGGAGCTTGTGAGAGATTTAACCGCACCCTGATCCAAATGCTGAGGACTCTGGAAGAGGAACAGAAGGCCCATTGGACTGAGTACGTCCCTGAATTGGTGTGGGTATATAACAATCGGAAACACAGCACCACTGGCTTCAGTGGTTAATGTTGATGTTGAAGACAAGGAAGATATCCAATTTCCCCCAGGGGACCAGGAAACAGGGCTGGTGCCTGAAACTACCAATGTTCTGGGAGTGGCCCAGACTCCCTTTCCTCCCATAGCAGCTGACACCACGACCCCTGCTGAATTGAGACGCTCTGAATGTTCAACGGCCGGTGTACCCCCCCATTCGATACAGTCAGGATGAGTTCATCTGGCAGCAGATTGTTCAGCGATTGGAAGATTGTCAAAAGGAACTTCAGAAATTCTCGCCCATGGAATGGCGAGCGAAAAGAGAGGGGGAATGTAAGGGGGTGAAGCACAAGAAGACTCTTAGGGGGGTTACTTTCTCCGCTCCAGATCTGGAACCACTTGGCCAGACAGCAGGCTTGCTCGGGGGAAGACTTTCTGCCCTGGATGTGCTGGGTCATGTGACTGTTGGGAGAAGAGAGGAACAGGAAGGAGGGCAGCCTGAGAGAACGCGAAGCTCAGAGCAGCGCGTGCAGGGGACAGGGAAGGTTGCAGCTGCACGCAGGAGAGAAGAGAGAACTCCCGTTCAGAGGACAAATCCAGGGGGACTGTACAGAGAGACTGCATCTTGTGAGTACGTGAGACCAGAGCCTGCAGTGACTGGAGAGGTGCGCTCTGACCCTGTGCAGAGACAGTGACCCCCGTGTGTAGCCCCGGCACCTGCGGTGTTGGTGCAGAGACCCTGACTCCTGTTAAGAGACTTTTATAGACACAGAGCCCTTAATTCCTGCGGATAGACTGTTTAGTTTTGGAGCATAGACTCAGAGCAGTCCCCCGAGACCCCTGTTGTGAGTCCTTAGAGACTGCAGAGCCTACAGCAACTAGAGAGATGACATGTGGCGCTGCTGACGGCGCCGACGCGGGAGAAGACGACTGTACAAGCAAGTACTCAGCAGACTGATAAGTTCCAAGAACACCTGTTTCTAACTGTTATTCTTTTTGACTGTTTGATATACTGCTTTAAAACCAGCTTAACCCCCACTGCTTTCTTCCTGCGAGGAGTATCATATCCCTGTAAATAAAACTCTTTAACTTTTGATCTGTCTCGGTTCCATGGTGACATACCAGCACCTGCACGTTTATTGCATTTTCACAGAAATGTGACTGACTTGGAGTTACATTTTGTTGTTTAAGTGTTCTCTTTATTTTTTAGAGCAGTATATATGCACACAGGGATACACCTGGGTGGCTATTTATATGGATACACCGGGATGGGCCAACTTCAAAATGGCCACCATGGTCACCACCCACCTTGAAAAGTTTTCCCCCTCACATATGCCACAAACAGGAAGTTGATATCACCAACCATTTCCATATAATTTAGGTGTATCCATATAAATGGCCAACCCAGGTGTATCCCTGTATATGTGTGTATATATATATATATATATATATATATATATATACAGCTCTGGCAAAAATTAACCCCTTCACCCCCAAGGGTGGTTTGCACGTTCATGATTGGGCCAATTTTTACAATTCTGACCACTGTACCTTTATGAGGTCATAACTCTGGAACGCTTCCATGGATCCCGGTGATTCTGACAGTGTTTTCTCGTGACATATTGTACTTCATGTTAGTGGTAAAATTTCATTCAAATAACTTGCGTTTATTTGTGAAAAAAACAGAAATTTGGCAAAAATTTTGAAAATTTCTCAATTTTCCAACTTTGAATTTTTATGCCCTTAAATCACAGAGATACGGCACGCAAAAAACTTGATAACTAACATTTCCCACATGTTTACTTTACATCATCACAATTTTGGAACCAAAATTTTTTTTTGTTAGGAAGTTATAAGGGTTAAAAGTTGACCAGCGATTTCTCATTTTTACGACACCATTTTATTTTTAGGACCACATCACATTTGAAGCCACTTTGAGGGGTCTATATGATAGAAAATACCCAAAAGTGACACCATTCTAAAAACTGCACCCCTTAAGGTGCTCAAAACCACATTCAAGAAGTTTATTAACCCTTTAGGTGCGTCACAGGAATTTTTTTTAATATTTTAAAAAAAATGAACATCTAACTTTTTTTCACAAAAAAAAACTTCAGGTTCAATTTTTTTTATTTTACCAAGGGTAACAAGAGAAATTGGACTGCAAAAGTTATTGTGCAATTTGTCCTGAGTACGCTGATACCTGATTTGTGGGGGGGAATGACTGTTTCGGCGCATGGCACAGCTCAGAATGGAAGGAGTGCCGATTGACTTTTTCAATGCAAAATTGGCTGGAATTCAGATCTGACACCATGTCACATTTGGAGAGTCCCTGATGTACCTAAACAGTGGAAACCCCCTACAAGTGACCCCATTTTGGAAACTAGACCCCCCAAGAACTTATCTAGATATGTGGTGAGAACTTGGAACCCACAAGGGCTTTACAGAAGTTTATAACGTACAGCGGTACAATTAAAAAAATCATATTTTTTCCACAAAAATGATCTTTTCACCCTCAATTCTTATTTTTCCAAGGGTAACAGAACCCTAAAAGTTATTGTGCAATTTGTCCTGAGTACGCTGATACCCCACATGTGGGGGTAAACCACTATTTGGGAGCATGGCAGAGCTCGGAAGGGAAGCAGCGCCATTTGACGTTTTTGGCTGGAATTGAGATCGGACACCATGTCGCGATTGGAAAACCCCTGATGTACCAAAACAGTGGAAACCCCCCACAAATGACACCATTTTGGAAACTAGACCCCCTAAGGAACTTATCTAGATGTGTGGTGAGCACTTTGAACCCTCCAGTGCTTCACAGAAGTTTATAACGCCCGGGCGTGAAAATAAAAAATTCGTATTTTTTCCACAAACATGATCTTTTAGTCACCATTTTTTTATTTTCCCAAGGGTAACAGGAGAAATTGGACCCCAAAAGTTGTTGTCCAATTTGTCCTGAGTATGCTGATACCCCATATGTGGGAGAAAACTACTGTATGGACACACGTCAGGGCTCGGAAGGGAAGTAGTGACGTTTTGGAATGCAGACATTGATGGAATGGTCTGCGGGTGTCATGTTGCCTTTGGAGAGCCCCTAATGTACCTAAACAGTGGAAACCCCCACAAATGACCACATTTTGAAAACTAGACACCCTAAGGAACTTATCTAGATGTGAGGTGAGCACTTTGAAGCCCCAAGGGCTTCACTGAAGTTCATAATGCCAGGGCATGAAAATAAAAAAATCGTATTTTTTCCACAAACATGATCAATTAGTCCCCAATTTTTTTATTTTCCCAAGGGTAACAGGAGAAATTGAACCCCAAAAGTTGTTTTCCAATTTGTCCTGAGTATGCTGACACCCCATACGTGGGAGAAAACTACTGTATGGACACAGGTCAGGGCTCGGAAGGGAAGTAGTGACGTTTTGGAATGCAGACATTGATGGAATGGTCTGCGGGTGTCATGTTGCCTTTGGAGAGCCCCTAATGTACCTAAACAGTGGAAACCCCACACAGATGACCCCATTTTGGAAACGAGACCCCCTAAGGAACTTATCTAGATGTGTGGTGAGCACTTTGAACCCCCAAGGGCTTCACAGAAGTTTATAATGCCCGGGCATGAAAATAAAAAAATCGTATTTTTTCCACAAACATGATCAATTAGTCCCCAATTTTTTCATTTTCCCAAGGGTAACAGGAGAAATTGGACCCCAAAAGTTGTTGTCCAATTTGTCATGAGTATGCTGACACCCCATATGTGGGAGAAAACTACTGTATGGACACACGTCGGGGCTCAGAAGGGAAGCAGTGACGTTTTGGAATGCAGACTTTGATGGAATGGTCTGCGGGTGTCTTGTGCGTTTGGAGAGCCCCTGATGTACCTAAACTATTGAAACTCCCCACAAGTGACCCCATTTTGGACACTAGACCCCCCACGGAACTTATCTAGATGTGTGGTGAGCACTTTGAACCCCCAAGTGCTTCACAGAAGTTTATAACGCTCGGACGTGAAAATAAAAAAATATTTTTTTCCCACAAAAATGATAATTTTGCCCCCAATTTTTTATTTTCCTCAGGGTAACAGGAGAAATTGGACCCCAAAAATTGTTTTGCAATTTGTCCTGAGTAGGCTGATACCCTACATGTGGGGGTAAAACACTGTTTGGGCGCATGGCAGAGCTTGGAAGGGAAGGAGCACCATTTGACTTTTTCAACTCAGAATTGGCTGGAATTGAGATCAGACGCAATGTTGCATTTGAAGAGCCCCTGATGTGCCCAAACAGTGGAAACCCCCAATTCTAACTCCAACCCGAACCCCAACACACCCCTAACCCTAATCTCAGCCCTAACCCTAACCCTAACCCTAGCCCTAACCCTCATCCTAACCCTAGCCCTAACCCTAGCCCTAAGCCTAACCCTAATGGAAAAATGGAAATAAATACTTTTTTTTATTTTATTATTTTTCCCTAACTGAAGGGGTGATAACGGGGGGTTTGATTTTCTATTTATGGCGGTTTTTATGTTTGGCAGCTGTCACACGCTAAAAGACGCTTTTTATTGTAAAAATAGTTTTTGCATCACCACATATTGAGAGCTATAATTTTTCTGTATTTTGACCCACCGAGTCATGTGAGGTCTTATTTTTTGCCGGACGAGTTGACGTTTTTATTGGAACCATTTTCGGGCACGTGACTTTTTTGATCACTTTTTATTCCGATTTTTGGGACGCAGAATGAACAAAAACCAGCGTTTCATGAATTTCTTTTGTGGGAGTGCGTTTACACCGTTCCGCGTGCGGTAAAATTGATAAAGCGGTTTTATTCTTCGGGTCAGTACGGTTACAGCGATACCTCATTTAGGTCTTTTTTTATGTTTTGTCGGTTTTATGCAATGAAAACTATTTTATATAAAAAATAATTATTTTTGCATCGCTTTATTCTGTGAGCTATAACTTTTTTGTTTGTTTGCTGATGATGCTGTGTGGCAGCTCGTTTTTTGCGGGACAAGATGACGTTTTCAGCGGTACCATGGATATTTATATGCGTCTTTTTGATCACGCGTTATTACACTTTTTGTTTGGCGGTATGATAATAAATCATTATTTTTTGCTTCGTTTTTTATTTTTATTTTTTAAGGGGTTCGCTAAAGGGGTTAACTAATGGGACAGTTTTATAGAGCGGGTCGTTACGGACGCGGCGATACCTAATATGTGTACTTTTATTGTTTTTTTGTTTTTTTATTTCCAAAAAATGGATTTATTTGGGGGGAATATTTTTTTTTTTCTAATTTATTTGGCGATTTTTTAAAAAATTATTTTAACACTTTTTTTTATTTTTTTTTTAACTTTATTAAATAGTCCCAGGTGGGACATCACAGATCACTGTGACAGATCAGCGATCTGTCACAGGCAGTGCCGAAGGCTTCCTCATGCCTGCGCTTTGCAGGCACTGAGGAAGCCAGCTTCCTGCAGGCCCCCGAAGGCCCCGTCGCCATCTTGGATTCGGGGGCCTACAGGAAAGGAGCCCCCCGCAGCAGCGCTGCACATTGCGCTGCCGTGGGGGGCTCAGGGAAGCACGGAGGGTGCCCCCTCCCTGCCGATGCTTCCCTTTAACCCCCGGTACACCGCGATCGTGTTTGATCGCGGTGTGCAAGGGGTTAACGTGTCGTGGGCGGTCCGTGACCGCCCCTGACTCATTGTGCCGGATGTCAGCTGTGATAATCAGCTGACACCCGGCCGCGATCAGCGGCGCTCACCACGTGGGCGCCGCTGATCGCGGTAGACGTACTATCCCGTCCATGGGCATAGGGGCCCGGGTCACATGGACGGGATAGTACGTCTGATGTCAGAAAGGGGTTAAGGGACCACTGAAAAATTTTCAGTTTGTCTGATTTTTCTCTTTATAGGTATATTTTTAAGCAAAATATTCTTTTACGCTATAAACTACTGACATGTCTCCGAATTTCCAAGCAATACATTTTGGATTTTTTTTCTAAAAATGAGAAATGCTCAAAATTAAATAAAAGAACCAGTGCTTTCAGACCTCAACTAATGCAAAGAAAACAATTTCAGAATCATTTAGGAACAACAATGCTAATGTTGTAACTCAGGAAGAGTTCAGAAATCAATATTTTGTGGAATAACCATGATTTTTAATCACAGCTTTCATGCATCTTGGCATGCTTGCCACTAGTCTTTCACACTGCTCCTGGCGCAAAAATTAAAGAAGTTCTGCTTTGTTTGATGGCTTGTGACTATCCATCATCCTCTTGATTACATTCCAGAGGTTTTCAATGGGGTTCAGGTCTGGAGAATGGGCTGCCCATGACAGGGTTTTGATGTAATGGTCTCTTAATTTTTGCCAGAGCATTATATATATATGTATGCATTGTAAGGGATCAGCCCTCAGGTAGACATTGGTGCGCAAATAGGGATCCAATTTGTATATTGGGTTCAATATGTATAGCCGTTTGTATTTAGCTCCAAAAGTTCCCTACAAAGCATGTGGAAAAAGGTGCTTTGGTCAGATGAGTCCAAAATAGCATTTTGCATTTAGCCCCAAAAGGTTTATGTGTTGCTGAAAACTATGCACTTCACCCTGAAAACACTATCCCAACCGTCAAACATGATGGTGACAGCATCATGCTGTGGGGATGCTTTTTTCAACAAAAAAAGTGAAACTAGTTGATGAGAAGTTCATGGGAAGATGCATGGAGCTAAATAAATGGCAATCCTGGAAGAAAATCTTTTAGAGTTTGAAAAAGACATGATACTGGACTGTGACTTAGGTGTAATGTGTTGTTGGACAGTAGTCGTGGGCAAGGTACTCATCTCCTGAGCTCGAGCAAATTACATAAAAGTGAAGGTCCTGGCTTATCCTGGATTGGAGCCTAGGGTAGATAGGCTTCTGTTATCTATGTGAGCATTATTCAAGCTCTTTTAGCTTAACTGTTTTAAATCTTGTTAGATTTTTCTTATTACATGAACCCATTACTTTAAAAAGTCTTTTTCTTATAACTGCTGGGCTGCATCAGGTTTTTTGTGGTTTGTATTTGTATCTACACACGTCATTCCACGTTTTCACCTTCCCCCCTCCCCCTTTTCATTTTCTCATTCCATTTGGGTTGTATTGATGAGGTTTATACTTTACTTCATCGATACATACCCTTTTCCAACCACTGCATTTCAGTGGTATATTTGCAATATATTTTAAAAAAAATCAAATATATGATCATTTTTTTATGATCCTATTCCCAAATATCACCTTTTTTGTCTCTTGACACATCTAATGCTATTGGGTATGAACTGGTCCCTGTTCACATTAGGATTAAATGCGGACAATTGAACTGGGGTGAACTGGTCCCTGCTCCCATTAGGATAAAATGCTGATAATTTTTAAATTGTATTCATTGTAATAAAAATAATATATTTACTAACTATTATAGTAATAAATTAATTCCTTAAATTAAGCAATTCATGATTGTATCTTGTACACCTTTTTTTTTTTTGCTGATTGGCTGGGGTGTGTTTGTTCCCTCGTTTTCCTTAAGTATGTGTGGCGCCCCTGAGGCTTGGTTGCCACAGAGGTACTGCACCTCCTCCTGAGGTGTGGTGCCCCACCATCCAGGTAAGTTGGAGGCTCCTGACCACGCTCCAACACTCGCATCCCACACAACACGGTAGTTCAGCAAAGCCACATTGCAGCTCCCTGCTTGGAGTGTAGCAGAGCACCTTTGGTGCCTCCCTGCTTGGAACACGAAACGTGCTGGGAGGCGGGTGGAGTTTAGAATACATAAAAGAGTGGGAAGGTTTAGGATTACAGGTCAGTCAGTGAGAGGAAGTCACTCAGAGAGGAGTGAGGAAAGAAGAACCCTGAGAGAGGGATGGATGAAGGAGGTGCTGCAGCAGACCTCAGTGACCTGGGTCTGCTGGCACGGGAAAGGAAAGAAGGACACAGACATTGAACTGAAACCTGATCTTCCAGGAGAAGGAGAGATTAGCTTGGCATCACGAACAGGATGACGAGACCCGATGCCATCGGGTTCTGTGTGCCTAAGATTTTTTGGACTTAAAGCTTTTGAGAATGTGCAGAAGACCCAATTTGATAGACTGTGAAATGAATACTAAAAATGGCCAACAGCCTGGAGAAGAAGGGCGTGATCATATGGGTGGTCCTAAGAAAAGAGCGTGGACTGTCCTGGACCTTCCCTGTCTAAACTTCTATGCGACAGCAACTTGGCCCACCCCCCGAGGGGTTCGTATGCTGGCTTGGTATGGAGGAGCTGGAAGAAGACGCCGTACCAAGAAGGAGGAGCGGAAGCCAGTGGCGGGAAAAGAGCTGAGAGAGGAAGAAGAACGCCAGAACGCCGTTATGGAAGAAGAGGGAAGGAGGCCTGTGGAGCGCGTGGAGGTTGGATCTCCCCGGCGCCATGGCTGAAGGCTTGGACCCTGCTTTTAGGCTGAATCGACGGCAGTTGGAGGAGGAGACTGCCTGGCTGACCCAATGTTTGCAGCTGAGGCAGGAGGCCTTGTGGAGGCTGAACTGGCAGCGCACCCGGGAGGGGCCTACACCTGCGGTAACCGCCGCTGCTGCTCCAGAACTTCCCCAGGCAGATTCCACGGAGCCTGCAGCCACCATCACACCACCGGAGCCCCTTCACTGCCGCCATAGGAGGAATTGTATGAGGCCCCGGGAGCCGAAGCGGAGGAAGAGGAGCTCCCGCCCGGACCTGACGTGGCTGCGCAGGTCCCACCAGAGACCCCCGTGGGCCCGGAGCCACCATCCGCTCCACCACGGCCTGCTGCCACCGGCCACCTCCAACTGGCACCGGAGCCGAGACCGCACCACCGGGAGGTGCCAGGTATATACCCCAACCCTCCTAATGGGTTATCCCCTGAATTCACGTTGTCAGAGGCTGGCTTGCGGGAACTTGAAATGGGGCAGCTTGAAGAATCAGTTGGGAACACTAGGCTGTTGGAGATGGGGAGGTGGAAGAGGTCCCTACTGAGAAGGGTACGGCTGGAGCAGGCGCGCACGATCCGGCATCTGCAGGGCTGGGAGGAGTCTGGGTCACTTTGGGATAGTAACATCGAGATCCCTTGGCTGCAAAGCCCCCGCGTAGCTCCCTACCAATGCCAACAGGCCGCAGCCTCCCTGGATGTTAGGCCCTGCACCAGGGTAGCGGAATCACCCACCAATGAGGAACGGCTGATGGGCATTGATATGCATCATGGGTTCCCTTTACCACAGCTACAAGACCCTAGGCGGCAATCACACCAGCTGCCACAACCATGCCCTATGGCAAGCAACCAGCAACAGGTTGAAAACACCCAAAGTTTAACCCCACTGGAGGAAGAATACCTGAGGACTGCCAATGCGTTTCTCTCATCTGGAAGCAGTTCCAGTCCAGAAACCCCAGGAGGGCACAATCACTAGTTAAAACTCTCTTCACTTTAACTCTCGTTACCCAGGAGGGTATTTGCGCAGTTGTGCTTTGTTTCCTATTTATGCACCAGTTTTCTATTTTTTTGGCTATCATGCTTTAGTTCTGTTTTTCCAGTTGCCCAGTTGTATTGGCAGCCTTCACATTTGAACTGTGGATATCATGAGTGTTGAATGGTCCAGAACTGTCATTGTATATGGTTTGCACCTCTTTAGGTGCTCTCTCTTGGTTTTACATAGGACTCTCTTCGTAAAAGAAGACCTACCTCGTTATAGGGACATTTCCAGGCACAATGGCCGGACCAGCGTCTACTTTTGCACTTATTGATAATGCTTAATGTTATTTCCTGAATAGAAACTAGAAAGTATTAGTGTATGATGAAAATCCTGATGACAGATTTTATGGAAGTATCTTGAGAAAAAGACATAGTGAATGTTTACGGAACTTTGAATAAAGATGTTGAGGATGTGACTATAACAGTAGAAAGAGGAAAATGTGAAAGATAGTGAAAAAGAGATGTGTTGCTTGCAAATGTGAATTGATATTGAGTTTGCTTATATAGCACTTTAAATTAGGTAGCATAATTTAAAATTTAGACATTTAATTTGTTTGTAACGTTCAAGAAACTGTGCCTCCTATATTAGGAAGTTTAGTATATGACCTGTTTATTCAGCATTACAAAATTTTCTATGTTCCTGTATTGTTAACTATGTTTGACTTGCAGCCCGCGGACATGCAGTGTTTAACGGGGGGGTATGTGGTGCCCCTGAGGCTCAGTCGCCACACAGGTACTGCACCACCTCCTGAGGTGTGGTGCCCAACCATCCAGGTAAGTTGGAGGCTCCTGACCACGCTCCAACACTCGCATCCCACACAACACGGTAGTTCAGCAAAGCTACATTGCAGCTCCCTGCTTGGAGTGTAGCAGAGCACCTTTGGTGGCTCCCTGCTTGGAACACGAAACGTGCTGGGGGGCGGGTGGAGTTTAGAATACATAAAAGAGCGGGAAGGTTTAGGATTACAGGTCAGTCAGTGAGAGGAAGTCACTCAGAGAGGAGTGAGGAAAGAAGATCCCTGAGAGAGGGATGGAGGAAGGAGGTGCTGCAGCAGACCTCAGTGACCTGGGTCTGCTGGCACAGGAAAGGAAAGAAGGAGACAGACATTGAACTGAAAGCTGATCTTCCAGGAGAAGGAGCGATTAGTACATCACGAAGGAGTAAAGGGAACAGAGGACATGGGTTAGGAGAGAACCCTGCCTAGAAGCCCTAAGCGCAAGGCCGGGGCCCGGTCCCCGAGGTTGTATGGATGCTAATGGTCCTGCAGCAGACACCGGTGGAGTAGTGGGCTGTAAATGCACTACTCCCATCTAAGACTTGGGGGCACAGCAGCAACATTGATAGTGAGCCGGGACTCAGGAGTAAGGAGTCCCCGAAGCAGGCTACAGCTGTCTGCCGTACAAGTAGAGTTCTTGGGAACATCTGTCAGGAGGCACTCCAGTGTAACTCAGTATTAGGAGTACTTCACACTTAAAGGCGCTATAAGAGGAGATGTTCAGAAAGGCACATGTTGGCAGAGCGTTCCATCTGGCCTCGAGGTTGATTGAGTCTCTGACCCGGAGGACACAGCATGGAGGCAGGCACCTGTACGTGTACTACAGACTGTGAGTAAAGCTTTGGAACTGCAAGCCCTGGTGTCCTCCATTGATTCTTGCGCCAACACACCCAGCACCGCGGCATCTGGGTAGCAGCTTCCACACCGCTTGTGCCTCTCCTCTACCCCTACATCTACACTGCCCTGGGGCTACAGCTCCACCTGTGGGGAGCTTCACCATCTTGGCTGTAACACACCACCAGCCCCAGAGGATTGGCACGCAGCGTCGGCTCAACATCTCACTTGCCGAACACCATAGGGGGCGTCACGAACTATTCCATTAATTACATTCCACCATTCAAACTTCCCCTGTTAATTGGGTGCCCAGGGCCACTGACCGGGTCACCGCTGCTGTGACACATCCCGCCGACGCCGGCCCGGTACCGAGTACCCCACGGCCCTGGGAGGGCGACCCATATGCAAGTGTGATATGTGCCCTTGTTTGGTGTTTGTGCTTATTTTCATACTGTGTTTCATGTATATACCATGTCCGACTGTTTTTGGTTTGTGTTTTTTTTTACATATGTGGATGACAGGTATACTTGTATTGTGTCTTCCCTTATTCTTCCCTTATATGTGTTTGCATAACTTTTTGTCTCTGGTGCAGCCCTCTGCCTGATACAGTCTTTTTTCACTGTGCCAATGGAAACATACTTCCATGAGGGATCCCTCTTCTCTTCTTTTGCGTTCCAGGGCACGCTACATGCGTCCCACTGGATGCATGCACCCTGTATATGGTGATGCAGAGACGTCTGCTCACCGTATCTTGGGCTTCATGCCTACTTCCGCCTCCCCCCGCTGACTTCTTGTTCTAGTCCCGCCCACATCGCGGCCAATGCCTTCTCACACCTGTGCCTCCTGTAGCTGATTTTTTAAGGTGTTTATCAGCAGTTTGGTCACACCACCAGCACTTCCCCTGACGAAGCCATACCTGCTACGGCGATACGCGTGGGGCCACCGTTCGGGTCCCCAGGACGGGTCCTGCCGTTCCTTGTGCATGTATGATTTTGGTCTGGTAATCCTTTTGCCTTTTATGCTCTCACCATGAATCATTTATTGTGGCTACTGCTCCCAGGTCTATTGTGACCGCTGCTCTGTGGCTATACTTAGCCCACATGCTATGGTTTGGAATGCATTCATCTCTATATGCTCATTTGTGGGATTGACCACACTATTATTGTGAACCTTTTTTTATAGCGGTCTTTATTATTATATATATGACTTGCAATCTTCTGGTTCCTACTCCTGAAGCAGCCTGGCAGTTCAGCAGCTAGTGCCATTATATATTTTGTTACTTTGATGGATTTTTCGCATTAGCCTTAGCTTAAGCAAACATTGTTCTTTGCATTGCATATTTGCTCATTGCGTCTCCAGCATGATTTTTTGTAGTGTATTATATTATGCAACATGTCTGCACATTGGCAGGTAACCAGTTCTGGGTCCTTGTTTTTAATTGTGTTTTATTATGCACTTTTCTATTGTGTGTACCAATAAAGCTTTGTTTTCACTACTTTGTTTATTAATTGGTGTAGTTTGCATGTTATGGTAGTGCTTTCTTTTCTCTTTTTAGCATATATTTTTACTACCAATTTGCACCTCCCTCCATTTGCTACATCATTAGTGCACCCTTTTTCTTATATATACATTGTAAGGTCCTGGCTTGTGTCATAGGGGAAATACACCCATGCAGACAGCATGTCACTGATGTCGCTGGTTTGCCAGGACCAGATGTTAATGAAAGGAGACCACCATTTAAAATTAAACTTCTTTTTAATTAAGAATAACTTGATATGAACTATATACAGCAGATAGGAGGAATTTATCCTCAAGGACGTTTCTTTACCCGCAAGCGACATGAACACACACCTTCTTTCCTGAAAGCACTATTTTCTTTGCTTACTTCCTCTACTCTTTGCACAGCACACAACACTATATTGGGAGGTTCTGTTTTCCTCTGTGGGGACCGCACGAGTCGACGTGTAATACTACGGTCCCTTTTTTCTCTGTGGGGACCACACAGATCAAGGAGTTACTCTACGACACCTCACAGTTACTCTTAGTTTCCAGTCCACAAGAGTCATAGACATCCTGTAACAACATGTCCTGTGATTTCGCCATAGGAGAGAATGTGTCCCAATATGACAGCTCTTGACTTTCTTTACTATAGACACTTAGTAGCTACAACGGTATACGTGTTCTCTTCCTTGTGCTTTGCTTTACTTTTGCCTGAAGTCTTTACTCTGTACACTCTGGGCTCTTTCTGATTAACTACCAGGAAGTGCTTTCTGATGCTGCTGCATATTCCCTCCCTCTCTGGATTAAACTATGGACTTAACTCTATGTGTCTTACCCTACTCACTGTCTGGTGCTGGGAAGACTTTAACAATGTTATTGCCATCTTGTGGCCATTATACTTATCATCACATAATATTATCTATCACACAGTACACACCACTAGTGTTGAGCGATACCACCCGATATTGAAAAATATCGGATCGGATTGGATCAGCCGATCTAAAAAAAATATCTGGTATCGCCGATTCCGATCCCGGAGGTCCCATTCAAGTCAATGGAACAGAAATATCGGAAGTGAAAAAAACCCTTTCTTTCCTTGTAGGTTAATTCTACATGAAGAAAAACAATAAAGAATAATGTAGAATGTATTGTGGGAGGTGTAGGAGACATTAAAGCCATAGAGCTATAGCCCAATCAAATGGAATAGCAGTAATAATTTTTTTATTTTAAAGACGTTTGGCGTTACAAAGATATTGACTATGCTAACCTCTTTTATATTTTGTCACATATGTATGTTTCACTACTTCCATGCTCTTCACCTTCTTTTTTATATCTCCCACACTTTCTCCTTCATCATCCTCAGCAGCAGCATCTTTTTCATCAACTTCTTCACCTTCTTCACCTTATTCTTCTTCTACACCTTCTTCCTATAATTTTTTTTTATATTCTTCATATTCTTCTTATTCAACTATTATTCTTCTTCATATTCTACTTCTTCATTTTCTTCCTATTCTTCTTCTTCATCATATCCTTATTTGTGACAGGCATTCCTGTAGTTGTTATCTATAAAAGTTTGAAGATTACACCTTCCGTTCTGCCTGTCACAAAAGATTTACAACAGGATTTGTCCGCGTTCAGTTTGGCCTGCAGCAACAGGCATTTTCCAGGGGCACCACAAGGAGGAACGGACTCACCCCCATACACTGCTTAGTCTTCTTCTGCTTATAATTTAGATAATATAATTTGCTCTTGTTTTTAGTCTTATGTTTAATGTTCTTCTGCTTTTGGTTTTTCTGCTTCTTGGTCTCCTGTCTCTTGTTGTTCTGCATCTTGGTGGTTGTCTTCATGGTCTTTGTCCTCTTGGTCATCTTCTTGAGGGTCATCTTTTTGGTCTTCTTCGGTGTGGTCTTCAGGGTCGTCGTCTTCAGGGTCATCGTCAGGGAGATCCAGAGTGAGAATCAAAAAACTATTCCACAAGCTTGAACTTGGAAAAGTAGCAGAAGGTACAAGAAGGCTGAGGAACTGCCGAGAACCAGCTGACGGTACTGGAACCCGGATGGGTAGCAGAAGGAACAATAGCAAATGCAACTAGCAAGGACCAGCTGACGTTGCTGGAACCCGGAGGGGCAGCAGAAGGAACAAGAGCCAATGGCACAACCGTGGACCAGCTGACGGTTCAGCAACAAGGTTACTAAGCAGGAGGTACCTGTGCTACAAAGCACTGGCAAGGACCAGCAGACGATGCTGGAACTCGGATACCAAGAAGGAGGCACCTAGGCCAAAGGCACTGCCGAGAACCAGCTGACGGTGCTGGAACCCGGATGGGTAGCAGAAGCTGCAAGAGCAAATGAAACTAGCGAGGACCAGCTGATGGTGCTGGAACCCGGAGGGGAAGCAGAAGGAACAAGAGCCAATGGCACAACCGTGGACCAGCTGACGGTGCTGGAACACGGTTACTAAGCAGGAGGTACCTGTGCTACAAAGCACTACCAAGGACCAGCAGACGTTGCTGGAACTCGGATACCAATAAGGAGGCACCTAGGCCAAAGGCACTGCCGAGAACCAGCTGATGGTGCTGGAACCCGGATGGGTAGCACAAGGTACCCATGAAAAAGACAAAGTTGCAAGGCCGTGAGCCCGCCACAGTTAACAAAACCCACAGTCCTACAGGGGGTGCTTGTCCTATTGGCACTACGGAACCAGCCTTTAGTACCAGAACCTGCAGCCCACATAGGAAGCACCTAAAGTGCGGGCACCATAGGCTCGGCTACCCCGACAGCAACACGACAGGACAACGTATTGGTGGCAAAGTGACGTTGACAATACCCGGAAAAAGCAGGCGCGCTGAAGCCAGGCTGGGCAGGAGGGGGTACCCGTGCCAAAGACACTTCTGAGCAGCAACTGGCAATGTTGGAGCCCAGGATCAATCACGGAGCAGGCTGAGGCCTACTTGGAGCAAGTTTTAGATCGGTTGTACACTACTACTGATTGTAACCGTGCTCCACTTAGGCCTCTGGCTCTACTGTCTCTAGTATTTCCCCTGGCCTCCAACCCCGCCAGTTGCTGCTCTGAAGTGGCATCTGCACAATCCACACTTGTTCCTGGGTTACAGGGGCTCTGTCACGTCAGTGGATCCCCTGATGTGTGTCCCGCAAGGTCTCCTGCTCTGTCCACTTTCCCACTACTAGTAATGGGAATGTGGACAGAGCAGGAGACCTTGCCGGACACACATCAGGGGATCCACTGACGTGACAGAGCCCCTGTAACCCAGGAACAAGTGTGGATTGTGCAGACACCACTTCAGAGCAGCAGCTGGTGGGGTTGGAGGCCAGGGGAAATACTAGAGACAGTGGAGCCAGAGGCCTAAGTGGAGCATGGTTAAAAATCAGTAGTAGTGTGACTGTGTAGGCAGCAGGAGACTTTGCCATCCACACAGCAGGGGAGCAGCTGGCGTTACTGAACCCCACTGACACTGGAGTGAGTGTTTCTATCTGTGCGGATGGCACATCCAAGCAACAACTGGCTGTGTTGAAGCCCAGGATCAATCACCGAGCTGGCTGAGGCCAACTTGGAGCAAGTAGAAAATAAGATGTCGTGTGATTTGGGAGGCAGCAGGAGACATTGCCGTCTAGACAGCAGGGGAACAGCAGACATTACTGAACCCCACTAACACAGGAGCTAGTGTGTTTTTCTCTGGGAAGACGGCACTTCTGAACACCAACTGGCGTTGTTGGAGCCCAGGATGAAGCTTGGAGCAGGCTGAGGCCTGATGTTTTTGGCATGTGGAGGCAGCAGGAGACATTGCCGTCCACACAGCAGGGGAACAGCTGACATTACTGAACCCCACTAACACAGGAGCTTGTGTGTTTTTCTCTGTGAAGACAGCACTTCTGAACACCATCTGGCGTTGTTGGAGCCCAGGATGAAGCATTGAGCAGGCTGAGGCCTGATGTTTATGGCATGTGGAGGCAGCAGGAGTCATTGCCGTCTACACAGCAGGGGAACAGCTGACATTACTGAACCCCACTAACACAGGAGCTTGTGTGTTTTTCTGTGTGAAGCCGGCACTTCTGAACACCAACTGGCATTGTTGGAGCCCAGGATCAATCAGGCAGCAGGCGGAGGCGAACTTGCAGCAGGTTTTATATAGGTTGTAGACTACTACTGATTGTAACCGTGCTCCACTATGGCCTCTGGCTCCACTGTCTAAAGTATTTCCCCTGGCCTCCAACCCCGCCAGTTACAGCTCTGAAGTGACATCTGCACAATCCACACTTGTTCCTGTCTAACTGGGGCTCTGTCACGTCAGTTGATCCCCTGATGTGTGTCCGGCAAGGTCTCCTGCTCTGTCCTCATTCACAGTACTAGTAATGGGAATGTGGACAGAGCAGGAGACATTGCCGGACACACATCAGGGGATCAACTGACGTGACTGAGCACCAGTAACACAGGAACAAGTGTGGATTGTGCAGATGTCACTTCAGAGCAGCAACTGGCAGGGTTGGAGGCCAGGGGAAAAGTTAGAGACAGTGGAGCCACAGGCCTAAGTGGAGCACAGTTAAAAATCAGTAGTAGTTTGAATGTGGATGGAGCAGGAGACATTGCCGTCTACACAGCAGGGGAACAGCAGACATTACTGAACCCCACTAACACAGGAGCTAGTGTGTTTTTCTCTGTGAAGACGGCACTTCTGAACACCAACTAGCATTGTTGGAGCCCAGGATCAATCATGCAGCAGGTGGAGGCGAACTTGCAGCAGGTTTTATATAGGTTGTAAACTACTACTGATTGTAACCGTGCTCCACTATGGCCTCTGGCTTCACTGTCTCTAGTATTTACCCTGGCCTCCAACCCCGCCAGTTACAGCTCTGAAGTGGCGTCTGCACAATCCACACTTGTTCCTGTGTAACTGGGGCTCTGTCACGTCAGTTGATCCCCTGATGTGTGTCCGGCAAGGTCTCCTGCTCTGTCCTCATTCACAGTACTAGTAATGGGAATGTGGACAGAGCAGGAGACATTGCCGGACACACATCAGGGGATCAACTGACGTGACTGAGCACCAGTAACACAGGAACAAGTGTGGATTGTGCAGATGTCACTTCAGAGCAGCAACTGGCAGGGTTGGAGGCCAGGGGAAAAGTTAGAGACAGTGGAGCCACAGGCCTAAGTGGAGCACAGTTAAAAATCAGTAGTAGTTTGAATGTGGATGGAGCAGGAGACATTGGCGTCTAGACAGCAGGGGAGCAGCTGGCGTTACTGAACCCCACTAACAAAGGAGCTAGTGTTTTTCGCTGTGCAGACGACACTTCTGAGCGACAACTGGCTGTGTTGAAGCCCAGGGATTATAGTTCAGGTGGTAGAAACATGAACACAACAGGAGACCTGGATACTGTTGCCAACCAATTATTTATTCGGGAAGAGGACTGGCAAATTCTGGCGAGATCCAGGCCTTGTTCATTTTCAGAAAAGTAAGCCGGTCAACGTTATCGGAAGATAGACGCGTGCAATGGTCTGTTAGTACACCACCTGCGGCACTAAAGACACGTTTCGATAATACACTGGCAGCAGGGCAAACCAGCACCTCCAATGCATACTGGCTAAGCTCTGGCCATGTATCCAGCTTAGAGACCCAAAACTTGAAGGGGGAAGAGCCATCTGGGAGTACACTGACAGGGCAAGACATGTAGTCTGTCACTATCTGACGGAAACGTTGCCTCCTGCTGACTGGAGCCGTCTGTGATGGTGTAGACAATTGTGGCGGACACACAAAACTTTGCCACATTTGGGCCATAGTGGTCTTGCCTTGTGCTGAGGCGCTGCCTTTGCTTCCTCTTTGTGCTGAGTTTCCACCACTGCCTCGACGCACAGAGCTGCTTTGTAAAGCACTAGCACCACTGCTGTCGGGTGGAATGGAAAACATGATGGACTGCACCAGTGTGTCTTGGTACTCCAGCAGTTTATGCTCCTGGGTCAACGGTGGTATGAGGCTTTGTAAGTTGTCCCGGCAGCGAGGATCTAGGATGGTGTACACCCAATAATCAGTCGTGTTGAGAATGTGGTTGATGCGGCGGTCGTTTCTCAGGCACTGCAGCATGAAATCAACCATGTGCTGCAGACTCCCAATGGCCAAAGAAACGCTGTCCCCTGCTTGATGCGTCATCTCTGCCTGCTCTGCATCACCCCACCCTCGCTGTACATACTGACTAGAGGATTGTGTACCTCCCTCCTCTGGAGAGATGTCTTCCTCCTCCATCGACTCCTCCTCATCCTCCTCACAAAGTGTCCCCTGCCTAGGCCTTTGTGAGGAACCACATAGCGCAGACTGTCCAGAAGCAGATGGCATTTCGGACTCCTCATCCTCCACCTCTTCCAAAACCTCCTCCCTTAGTGCTTGCAGTGTTTTTTGCAGCAGGCAGATAAGGGGGACAGTCATGCTGACTAGTGCATCATCTGCACTCGCCATCTGCGTGGAGTAATCGAAGGCTCGCAAAACGAGACAGATGTCCTTCATAGAGGCCCACTCAGTGGTGCTGAAGTGTGACCGGCGCACAGTGCGACTTGTTTGCGCCTGATGCAGCTGGTACTCCATGACTGCTGCCTGCTGCTCACACAACCGCTCCAACATATGTAACGTTGAATTCCACCTGTTGGGTAGGTCACATATGATGCGATGTTCCAGAAGGCGTAATCGGCGCTGCAGAGCAGCAAGGCACGATCTTGCCATGCTGGAACGCCGCAAGTGAGCGCACTCTATGCGGACCTTGTGCAGCAGTGCATCAAGATCCGAATAGTCCCTCAGAAAGCTCTGCACGACCAAGTTCAGCACATGTGCCAGACATGGGATGTGAGTGAGGTTGCCTAGGCCAAGAGCTGCCACCAGATTTCGGCCATTGTCACACACTACCAAGCCCGGCTGGAGATTCGCTGTCAGAAACCACATGTCGCTCTCCTGCTTGATGGCATTCCAGAGCTCCTGCGCTGTGTGGCTTCTATTCCCCAAAGAAATTAATTTGAGTATGGCCTGTTGACGTTTGGCCAAGGCTGTGCTCATATCGGTCGTAACAGGCTCCTGCTGCGCTGTTTCTGAGGAACTTGAGTAGGAGGAGGAGTCAATGTGTACAGACTGGATTCCTGCAATCCTTGGAGTTGGCAGAACACGTACAGCACCACTCTCCATATCTGTACCCGGCTCCACAACATTCACCCAATGGGCAGTGAGGGAAAGGTATCGTTCCTGTCCATGGTTACTGGTCCACGCATCGGTGGTCAGGTGGACCTTGCTACTGACGGCATTTAGTAGCGCATGTTGTATTTTTCCCTCCACATGTTTTTGCAGGGCAGGGACGGCTCGCCTGCTGAAATAAAAGCGGCTCAGCACGGTGTATTGTGGGACTGCCAATGCCATCAAGTCCTGAAAGGTGTCAGTCTCCACCAGCCTGAATGAGAGCATTTCAAGTGCCAGTAGCTTGGCAATGCCAGCATTCAGAGCCTGTGCTCGGGGATGGTTTGCCGAGTATGGCCGCTTTTTATCTATTGCCCGTGCTACCGATGGCTGTAGAGTGGCCTGGGAGTGTGAAGAGGACTGGGAACGTGGTACTGTGGGTGGAAGTTCACTGGGTCTCCGGACAACATTGCCAGAGGTTCTTCCTTGACGATCCTGTGAGGAAGCCGAACCAGCTGTGTGTGAGCTGGAGGAAGAGGCCCCAACATGAGCTGAAGAGGTGGTTGGTGGTGCTGTACGTTGGCCTACGTCTTCAATGTGTCTGTGTAACTCCACCTCGTGCTTGGTCCGCACATGTTTCCACATATCTGTGGTATTGAGGTTGCTGACATTTTTCCCTCTTTTAACTTTCTGATGACACAGCTTGCCAAAGCAAATGTCATCTGCAACTGTGCCAAAAAAGGACCACGCACTGCAAGTCTTTGGAGCTCTCGTTTTGCCTTTTGAACGAGGAATGCTCCTTCCGGGTGCCGAAGTGGAGGCTACAGGCAACCAAGTCTGCCCCCTCCCTCTCCCTCCTGTTTTGGCCGTTCGGGGAATCTCTTCCTCAGAGCTGCTCCCACCACCTTCCTGTTCCTCACGCCATGATGGGTCAAGGACCTCATCATCTACACTCCCCTCTTCAAACACCTGCTTCTCCTGGGTTGCCTCGCCAGTACCGTACGCACCAGAAAGTGGTAACTGAGTCTCGTCATCATCTGATGCGTACTGAGGTGTGTTGACCATAGGCACTGGACCACCCGCCTCTTCAGATTCCGAGGGACAAAGAAGTTGCGCATCACTGCATACTCCCTCTTCTTCACATTCTCCCTCTTTCCAAGCCAACAGATTCAGAGAACAGAAGTAGAGACTGTGATGGCTCCTGTCCAGGGCTCTCTGACTGCCTAGGCACTTTGGCAGGTGGTTAAGAGACAGATGTGTTGTGAGTTCATTTTCCCCTTCACTACTGAGGCCCGAGGAACTCCCTCTTCTGGTAAAGAAAGGTAGTGAGCCTGATTATCAAACACCTGAGTCTGATGATGATGACTGGCTGAGTGGAGTTACTGACTGGATATAAGGCTGCCGACGCCCTTCTGCCCCGCGGGTGATTTCTCTGTGGAATCCTTGGAGACCAGTCTGAATTCCTGCTCCTCTAAAGCTAAGTTTTCTGCTTGGCTTTTTGCATTTGTGCTTAGACTTTGTTTTGCTTTGTTTTTCTGGATTTCTGCCATTCCCTGCTGGGGTGTGCTGAATTCCTTTAGCTCTGTCTTCTGAAAATACCTGAGTGCTGATTTAGTTTTTGAAGCCTAGCTGCTTCAGGGTCTTTTTCATATCAGCTTGTTGGCTTATGTCTTTGATAGGGTTTTCGCAGATTGCAGACAGCAACCTTCCTTTCCTGTTCTGTTTAGCTAGCTTGGGCCCCATCGTTTGCTCAGCCTATCTTTCTATCTGTGTGAGTGTTTTTTCATCTTGCTTCACCGTCATTATATGTTGGGGGCTGCCTTTTACTTTGGGGTCTGCTCTGGGGCAGTTTAGATTTCCTTTTCTGTCTTTAGGCTATTTAGCGCTCCGGCTGTGATCGAGGGGTCTAGGGCATCGTAGGAACCCCCCACGGCTACTGCTAGTTGTGTTGATAGGTTCAGGGGTGTGCAATCTGATAGTTGCCAACTTCTCTGGTTTTCTGGACGTAGCTTCTATTTTTGTGTCTGCCTCCTACGGTGACTCAATCATAACAGAATCACCCGCCATACCGCAGATCCTAGGGTACTCAATAGCAGGAAAGAATTGTATATAAAAAAAAAAAGTGTGTATATTTTTTCCTCTATATCTCTGAGGCCGTAGGGGGAATTTTTTTTTCTCTCAATGGAGATAAAGCAATTGTCTGATCGTGTGGAGCAGCTCGCTGCGGAAGTGTGGGGAATTTCCGCCTACCTTGCTCATTCACATGCTGCTGAACCAAAGATTCCTACACCTGATGTATTTTTTGGGGATCGGTCTAAATTTTTGAATTTCAAAAATAATTGTAAATTATTTTTTGCCTTGAAGCCTAACTCGTCAGGGAGCTCCGCGCAGCAAGTTAAAATTGTCATCTCTTTGCTGCGTGGTGATCCCCAGGATTGGGCATTTTCTTTGAAACCAGATGATCCTATTCTGACTAATGTGAACGCTTTTTTTCAGGCCTTGGGGTTGTTGTATGACGAACCTAATGCCATTGATCAGGCTGAAAAGACCCTGCTGGCATTGAACCAGGGTCGTGATTCTGCAGAATTGTACTGTCAAAAATTCCGAAAGTGGGCAGTACTTACTACCTGGAATGATAATGCCTTGGCTGCTCTCTTTTGGAAGGGGTTGTCAGAAGCCGTAAAAAATACTATGGTGGGATTTCCTGTTCCCTCTGGTCTTGACGATTCTATGTCATTAGCCATTCAGGTTGATCGGCGTTTGCGCGAACGCAAAGCTGCACGAGAGGTGTTGCCACCTGTTGAACAAATGTCTGAACCTATGCAATGTGATAGAGTTTTTTTCAGAGAGCAGCGTCAGGAGTTCAGAAGGCGTAATAAGTTGTGTTTTTTCTGTGGAGATGCCTCGCATATTATTTCTGTCTGTCCTAAACGAGAGAAACGCTTTGCACACGCGTTTTCTGTTGGTGGTGTTCAACCTAAGTTTCTTCTGGCTATTACTCTGATCTGCTCCCTGTCCACATTTTCCGCCAAGGCTTTTGTGGATTCGGGAGCAGCCCTAAACCTAATTGACTTGGATTTTGCTAAACGTTGTGGATTTCCGATGACACCTCTGCAGACGCCTATCCCTTTGAGGGGGATTGATGCTACTCCTTTGGCTAAAAATAAACCTTAGTTTTGGACCCAGGTGGTAATGCGGGTCGCCCCAGACCATCAAGAAAATTGCAGATTTTTGGTGTTGCATAATCTGCATGATACTATTGTTCTGGGGTTTCCCTGGTTACAAATTCATAATCCAGTTTTGGATTGGAAATCTGTGTCTGTGGTGAGTTGGGGTTGTCGGTGTGCCTTTAGTGAGGCTCCAGTGTTTTCCACCTCTCCTCAGTTGCATGATGTTCCTGATTATTTGGCGGACTTTTATGATGTATTTAGTGAGAATGAGTCTGCGTCTCTGCCTCCTCATAGGAGTTATGACTGTGCAATTCAACTGAGCCCGGGGTGTAAATTTCCCAAGGGTCGGCTATTCAATTTATCTGTACCCGAACACGAGGCTATGCGATCCTATATTAAGGAGGCGTTGGAGATGGGTCATATTAGACCATCCTCGTCACCCTTAGGTGCTGTTTTTTTTTTTGTAGCCAAAAAGGATGGATCATTAAGACCTTGTATTGATTATCGTGCCCTCAACAAAATTACTGTTAAATATCAGTATCCGTTACCCCTGATTTCTGATCTATTCTCCAGAGTTAAAGGTGCTTGCTGGTTTACCTCAGGGGGGCGTATAATCTTATTCGCATTAAGCATGGGGATGAATGGAAGACGGCGTTTAATACTCCGGAGGGACATTTTGAGTACCTGGTGATGCCTTTTGGGCTCACTAATGCCCCTTCTGTCTTCCAGTGCTTCATGAATGATATTTTCCGAGATTTTGTCGATAAATTTTTGATTATCTATGTGGATGATATTTTGATCTTCTCCAAGGATTGGGATTCTCATGTGGAACATATTCGGACTGTGTTCCGGATCTTGAGGGAGAATTCCCTGTATGTCAAAGGATCTAAATGCCTTTTTGGAGTACAGAGGATTTCTTTTTTGGGATTTATTTTGTCCCCGTCAACTATTGAAATGGACCCGGCCAAGGTACAGGCCATTTACGATTGGGTTCAGCCCACTTCTTTGAAGGCCCTCCAGAAGTTTTTGGGTTTTGCTAATTTTTATCAGAAATTTATAGCAAAATTTTCTAGTATTGCCAAGCCATTGACTGATTTGACTAAGAAGGGTGCTGATGTGTTAAATTGGTCTCCGGAGGCTGTTTCTTCCTTTCAGGAGCTGAAGCGAAGATTCACCTCCGCCCCGATTTTGCGGCAACCTGATGTCTCACTTCCGTTCCAGGTAGAGGTGGATGCTTCTGAGATTGTGCAGGAGCTGTTTTGTCCCAAAAGGATCCTGTAACATCTAAAATGAATCCCTGTGCTTTCTTTTCCCGAAAGTTCTCTCCATCTGAATGTAACTATGATGTGGGGAATCGGGAACTGTTGGCCATGAAATGGGCATTTGAGGAGTGGAGACATTGGTTGGAGGGAGCTAAGCATCAAGTCGTGGTCCTCACTGACCACAAGAATTTGATTTACCTAGAGTCGGCTAAGCGCTTGAACCCTAGACAGGCTAGGTGGGCCTTGTTTTTTACCCGTTTTGATTTTGTGGTTTCTTTTCTTCCTGGAACTAAGAATGTCAAGGCAGACGCCCTCTCTAGGAGCTTCTTTGCTGATTCTCCTGTGGTGGCCAAGCCTGCTACCATCTTAGGCAAAGGGGTAGTTCTTTCTGACATCTCGCCCGATTTGAGACGTGCTCTGGAAGAGTTCCAGGAGGACAAACCTGAGCATTGTCCCAGTGGAAAGTTGTATGTTCCTGACCAGTGGAAGAAGAGAGTGATGTCTGAAGTTCATTGCTCTGCTTTGGCTGGTCATCCAGGTATTTTTGGTACTAGAGATCTGGTGAGTCTGTCTTTTTGGTGGCCCTCCTTGTCTCGTGATGTCTGGAATTTTGTGCAGTCCTTTGGGACGTGCTCCCGGTCTAAATCGTGTTCTCGCTCTAGTGGGTTGTTGATGCCTTTGCCTGTCCCCAAGAGGCCATGGACCCATATTTCAATGGATTTCATCTCTGATATGCCTGTCTCTCAAAGGATGACTGTTATTTGGGTGATTTGTGATAGGTTCTCTAAGATGGTTCATCTTGTACCACTCCCTAAGTTGCCGTCTTCCTCTGAGTTGGTGCCCCTGTTTTTACAACAGGTGGTTCGCTTGCACGGGATTCCTGAGAACATTGTATCTGACAGAGGAGTCCAGTTTGTGTCTAGATTTTGGAGAACTTTCTGTTCCAAGCTGGGAATTCAGTTGTCCTTCTCCTCTGCTTTTCACCCTCAGACCAATGGGCAGACAGAGAGAACAAACCAGACCTTGGAGTCGTATTTGAGATGTTTTATTTCTGCTGATCAGGACGATTGGGTTTCATTTTTGCCCTTGGCCGAATTTGCTTTAAATAATAGAGCTAGTTCTGCCACTTTGATGTCACCTTTTTTTTGTAACTTTGGGTTTCATCCTCGATTTTCTTCAGGGCAGGTGGAGCCCTCTGCCTGCCCAGGTGTTGACACTGTGGTGGAGAGAATGCACCAGATCTGGGACCAAGTGGTGGATAAGTTATCTCTCTCCCAGGAAAAGGCCCAGCGGTTTTCCAACCGACATAGGACCATTGGTCTCCAGTTTAAGGTTGGTGATATGGTGTGGTTATCATCAAAAAATATTGCTATGAAGGTGGCTTCTCCTAAGTTTAAGCCTAGATTTATTGGACCTTACAAGATTTTGGAGATTATTAATCCGGTCTCTTTTCGTTTGGCTCTTCCTGTCACATTTAAAATCCATAATGTGTTCCATAAATCTTTGTTGAAGAGGTTTGTTGAACCTGTTGTTCTGGGGGTGGCACCTCCAGACCCTGTATTGGTTGAAGGTAACATGGAATATGAGGTAGAGAAAGTACTGGATTCCCGTCTGGCTAGACGGAGACTCCAGTATTTGGTTAAGTGGAAGGGTTATGGTCAGGAGGATAATTCCTGGGTCTCTGCCTCTGATATTCATGCCAAAAGATTGGTGCGTGCCTTTCATCGGGCTCACCCTGATCGCCCTGGTGGCGTGGTTGAGGGTTCGGTGACCCCTCCTCAAGGGGGAGGTACTGTTGTGAGTTCATTTTCCCCTTCACTACTGAGGCCCGAGGAACTCCCTCTTCTGGTAAAAGAAAGGTAGTGAGCCTGATTATCAAACACCTGAGTCTGATGATGATGACTGGCTGAGTGGAGTTACTGACTGGATATAAGGCTTTCGACGCCCTTCTGCCCTGCGGGTGATTTCTCTGTGGGATCCTTGGAGACCAGTCTGAATTCCTGCTCCTCTAAAGCTAAGTTTTCTGCTTGACTTTTTGCATTTGTGCTTAGACTTTGTTTTGCTTTGTTTTTCTGGATTTCTGCCATTCCCTGCTGGGGTGTGCTGAATTCCTTTAGCTCTGTCTTCTGAAAATACCTGAGTGCTGATTTAGTTTTTGAAGCCTAGCTGCTTCAGGGTCTTTTTCATATCAGCTTGTTGGCTTATGTCTTTGATAGGGTTTTCGCAGATTGCAGACAGCAACCTTCCTTTCCTGTTCTGTTTAGCTAGCTTGGGCCCCATCGTTTGCTCAGCCTATCTTTCTATCTGTGTGAGTGTTTTTTCATCTTGCTTCACCGTCATTATATGTTGGGGGCTGCCTTTTACTTTGGGGTCTGCTCTGGGGCAGTTTAGATTTCCTTTTCTGTCTTTATGCTATTTAGCGCTCCGGCTGTGATCGAGGGGTCTAGGGCATCGTAGGAACCCCCCACGGCTACTGCTAGTTGTGTTGATAGGTTCAGGGGTCTGCAATCTGATAGTTGCCAACTTCTCTGGTTTTCTGGACGTAGCTTCTATTTTTGTGTCTGCTTCCTGCGGTGACTCAATCATAACACAGATGGTTGCTCTTCAGTGCTCTGGCCCTGAGAGGACGTGGAAGTCATTGAAGTCGATGTGTTAGCTGCCATCCATCCAACAACGGCTTCAATTTGTTCCTTCCGCAGCAGTGGAGTACGGCGAGGTCCTAGAAAGCTGCGCATAAAGGACTGTTGGCTGGTGAAACTGGGGGATGCTGACTCACTGGTGCCAGCAGCAGGCACAGAATCCTCACGTCCTCTCCCTGCAGAATCCCCACGTCCTCTCCCTGCAGAATCCCCACGTCCTCTCCCTGCTGAAACTCCATGCCCACGCCCACGTGCCTTACTCCCTGCCTTCTTCATCTTGCTAGACTGATAAAGATAGGCAGAAAAGTACAAAGGGGGGCTTAGTGTGCTTATTCCTGAACAGCTGGTTACAGGTATAAGAAACACTAATTTTATGAAGTGTGTGTGTGGACTACACTTTAATAGGAGCTAATGTGGCCTACACAACTGTCAAATGTAGTGTTTGTTGAACTTTATTTTTTTTATTTTTTTTTAAACTAAAAGGATGTGACCAAAGATTTGAAAGTGATAGTATCACAAACTTTTTGGAGCTATTACAATGCAGGCAGGTAACCTACAATGCAAAAGATGAGGCTCCAAAAAAAATTGGGTAATACTAATCTGGCTGCAGCTGAAGGGCACAAGCCAGAAAAAAAGGCTCCTCTATCTACTCCTATATAGTGTTTGCAACCAACCAATGTAGATGGATACGGATGGATGCACACTAATAGGAGAAAAAAAAAGGAGCTGCAATAAAAGAAAAAATGTGTGAGGCAGTGACGCACGCTGAGCGGTCTACAACCAGACGTAGCTGCAGGACACACTACTCAGCATGAGCTGCACTCACACACAGTCAGAGATCTCTCAGACAGCTGTGAACAGTGCATAGAAGTGGGCACTAGCACTGAAATGCTGCAGAAAGGCTCCGCTGTCTACTCCTATAGTGTTTGCAACCACCGTATATGGATACGGATGGATGCACACTAATAGGAGAATAAAAAATGAGCTGCTATAAAAGAAAAATATGTGTGAGGCAGTGACGCACGCTGAGCGGCCTACAACCAGACGTAGCTGCAGGACACACTACTCAGCGTGAACTGCACTCACACACAGTCAGAGACCTCTCAGACAGCCGTGAACAGTGCAGAGAAGTGGGCACTAGCACTGAAAGGCTGCAGAAAGGCTCCACTGTCTACTACTATTGTTTGCAACCAACGTATATGGATATGGATGGAAGCACACTAGATAGAATTTATGAAAAAAAGCAGCTAGAAAAGAAAAATATGTATGAGGCAGCAGTGAAGCACGCTGGGCGGCCTACAACCAGACGTGGCTGAAGGACCCACTAAACAGTGTGAGCTGCACTCACACAGCCCTTGCAGACAGCTGTGAACACTGCTGCTAGGCAAAAGAAAGCTACAGTGGTGGTTTATGTAGCCTGGGTAAAGCACAATATTTTTTGGAGAATCACTATTTCTAACTGTCCCTCACAGTCTTCAACAGCAGCCTGTCCCTAACTGAATTCACAGCAGAGTGAACAGAAATGGCGGCGGCGGCTTTTATAGTGCATCATGACATCATTTCAACAGCCAATCACAGCTATGCCAATAGTTAACATGCCTACATGCCTATCAGGATTTGCCCACACTTCTGAGGATTCCCATTGGCTGAATCAAATCGAGCGGGCTCATAGCATTATGGGAACTTCCGATTTCCGGTATTCAATATGAAAAAAGTATCGGAACTAAGTATCGGAATTCCGATACAGCGAATATCGGCCGATACCCGATACTTGCGGTATCGGAATGCTCAACACTACACACCACACATAGCACTGAACAACATTAAATTAAGGTTTTTCAAGGAGCGTGGCAACATGCCCATCCCCCTACGTAAGTTCACCTTCCAACAGGACAACTTCCCTAAACATATTGCCAGAGAAACAATGGAATGGTTTAGATTAAAGCATATTCACGTTTTTAATTGGCCCAGTCAAAGTCCATACCTAAATCCCATTGAGAACCTGTGGCTAGACTTTAAAATCGCTGTTCACAGACGCCTCCATCCATCCTCACTGAGCTACAGCTAGTTTGCAAAGAATGGGCAAAAATTTCAGCCTCTAGATGTGTAAAGCTGATAAACACATACCCCAAAAGACTTGCAGCAGTAATTGTAGCGAAAGGGGGTCCTACAAAGCATTGGCTTAGGGGAGCTGATTACAAATGCACGTCACAATTTTCAGATTTAAATTTTTTAAATGTTTAGAAAACCATGTATCATTAACTTTACATTAACTCTACACTTCACAAATACTACTTTGTGTTGTTATATCACATAAAATCTCAATAAAATACATTTAAGTTTAAAAATGTGGAAAAGTTCAAAGGGTATGAATACTTTTTAGGGCACTGTATATATCCTGTACATGGTTGAAAGTAATGACATGAATTGCTGTAATAATTTACACTCAGTTCGCATAGACTTCCTTGAGTTTTGGCCGTGTGAGTACTGTACACCCAGGTTGATGTACCATCGAGAACGATGATGTTTTATGTGTTATTTGGTGTTGGGAGCGGATTATTCAGGATACTCTACAAGTGTGTGACAACAGAGCTTCTTTATTCAGAAACAAACAGGAGCAATATATGATAAGCTTAATAGATCAGGAATAAATCACTTGTGTGTCTCTATCTGTGCAGCATCTACATCAGGCTGCTTCTCTCATATACAGATACATGAAAAACAGGAAATACAGTCACATGCTTTCCCTATGTGAGCCTCTGGGAGTTTTTTTTTAACTTTATAAGCAGCATACATATCTAGCAACTGAACACAGGAATGGAGATGTTGCACCAAACATATTGCACCACCCCCACTCAGCAAATACTTATCCTGTTAGTCCCATTGCGGTTCTGAATTCCACAAACTTGGCTCTTGATAATGGCTTTGTCATACCATCAGCCGTCATCTTGTCAGACTTGCAATAAACAAACTCGAGTCTAAGTCACATAAGTGGTGATGCTTTACATGAATGAACTTAGTCCTTGCACTAATTTTCTCACGGCTTGCAAGTTTAATGCATCCTTGGTTGTCCTCATAGATAACTGTTGATTGAGCTAATGGCTTGCTGAAATCTTCCAAAAGTTGTTTCAACCAAATAATTTCTTGACTTGCATAAGCAGCAGACATATATTCAACTTCTGTCGAAGATAATGCAACTGACAATTGTTTTCTGCTGGAACAAGAAATTGAATTTTCTCCTAACTTGGACACTTAATCACTTGTTGATTTCCGATCACTTGAATCTCCAGCCCAATCTACATCCACATAACCACTGAGAGTGAGATCTCCTGATGCAGATATCTTAAGATTTAGCCATTGAGCTTCTTTAAGATATTGAATAATTTATCTTAATTTCATTCCAGTCTCTTTGGCGTGGATTGCTTACACGTCGGCAGTAGAGTTGAGCGATACCGTCCGATACTTCAAAGTATCGTATCGGATGGTATCGGCCGATCTTTAAAAAAAGTATCGGTATCGCCGATTCCGATACCGGAAGTCCCATTCAAGTCTATGGGACTTCCGGTATCGGAATAAGAAAAACCCTTTCCTGCCCTTGTACAGCCTCTCTGGGGTCTGTACGGGCCTTTCGGGGGGCTGTGCCGGCCTGCCAGGGGGTCTGTGCAGGCTCCGGTGGTCTGTGCCGGCCTGCCGGGGGGCTGTGCCGGCCTGCCGGTGGTCTGTGCAGGCTCCGGTGGGCTGTGCCGGCCTGCCGGGGGGCTGTGCCGGCCTGCCGGGGGGCTGTGCCGGCCTGCCGGGGAGCTGTGCAGGCTCCGGGGGGCTGTGCCGGCCTGCCGGGGGGCTGTGCCGGCCTGCCGGTGGTCTGTGCAGGCTTCGGGGGTCTGTGCAGGCATCGTCCGATGGGACTACAAGTCCCATCGGGCGATGCCTGCTACCATGACAGTGATTGACACATTAGCCAATGATGGGACAGTAGTAGTCCCATCATCCGGCTAATGTGTTAAATGTAAAAAAAAAAATAAAAAAAAAAAATTACATGCTACATACATACAACATGCATACTACATACATGCTACATTCATACTACATACTACATACATGCTACATTCATACTACATATATACTACATGCAACATACATACTACATATATACTACATACATACTACATATATACTAAATGCATGCTACATTCATACTACATAAATACTACATGCAACATACATACTACATATATACTACATACATACTACATATATACTACATGCATGCTACATACATACTGCATGCTACATACATACTACATGCTACATACATACCACATATATACTACATACATACTACATACATACTACATGCATGCTACATGCATGCTACATGCTACATACATAACACATATATACTACATGCATGCTACATACATACTACATGCTACATACATACCACATACATACTACATGCATGCTACATACATACTACATGCATGCTACATACATACTACATGCTACATACTACATATATACTACATGCATGCTACATACATACTACATGATACATACTACATATATACTACATGCATGCTACATACATACTACATGCTACATACATACTACATATATACTACATGCATGCTACATACATACTACACGCTACATACATACTACATACATACTGCATGCTACATACATACTACATACATACTACATGCTACATACATACTACATGCATGCTACATACATACTACATGCATGCTACATACATACTACATGCTACATACTACATATATACTACATGCATGCTACATACATACTACATGCATGCTACATACATACTACATGCTACATACTACATATATACTACATACATACTACATACATACTACATGCTACATACATACCACATATATACTACATACATACTACATACAATACATTCATACAATACATACATAGACATACAGTACATATAACATAGAGTAACATACTTACCAATACTTGTCACATTGTTCCCCGAAGCCATTGTCTTTTCCGGAATAAATATTAACATAACAAACCACAAAAATACTCACCCACGATCCGAAGCAGTCCACGAGTGTGTCCCACGACGATCTTGGGTAGAGAACTGCAGCATCAGCTGATGCTGCCGTTCTCTACGGGCTGCAGGAATCCAATGACGGAAGGTAGGTATCCTTCCGCACTGTATTCCTCCGCCACTTAAAAAAAAAAAAAGTCCCTAGTCTCACTTTATGCCATTGCTGTGTGGGAATTTCCTACGCAGCAATGGCATAAAGTGAGACTAGGGACTTTTTTTTTTTAAGTGGCGGAGGAATACAGTGCGGAAGGATACCTACCTTCCGTCATTGGATTCCTGCAGCCCGTAGAGAACGGCAGCATCATCTGATGCTGCAGTTCTCTACCCAAGATCGTCGTGGGACACACTCGTGGACTGCTTCGGATTGTGGGTGAGTATTTTTGTGGTTTGTTATGTTAATATTTATTCCGGAAAAGACAATGGCTTCGGGGAACAATGTGACAAGTATTGGTAAGTATGTTACTCTATGTTATATGTACTGTATGTCTATGTATGTATTGTATGAATGTATTGTATGTATGTAGTATATATGTGGTATGTATGTAGCATGTAGTATGTATGTAGTATGTATGTAGCATGCATGTAGCATGCAGTATGTATGTAGCATGCATGTAGTATATATGTAGTATGTATGTAGCATGCATGTAGTATATATGTAGTATGTATGTAGTATGTATGTAGTATGTATGTGGTATGTATGTAGCATGTAGTATGTATGTAGCATGCATGTAGTATGTATGTAGCATGCATGTAGTATGTATGTAGTATGTATGTAGTATGTATGTAGTATGTATGTAGTATGTAGCATGTATGTATGTGGTATGTATGTAGCATGTAGTATGTATGTAGTATATATGTAGTATGTATGTGGTATGTATGTGGTATGTATGTAGCATGTAGTATGTATGAAGCATGTATGTAGCATGCATGTAGTATGTATGTAGCATGCATGTAGTATGTATGTAGCATGTATGTAGTATATATGTAGTATGTATGTAGCATGCATGTAGTATGTATGTAGTTTTTTTTTTTTTTTTTTAACATTTAACACATTAGCCGGATGATGGGACTACTACTGTCCCATCATTGGCTAATGTGTCAATCACTGTCATGGTAGCAGGCATCGCCCGATGGGACTTGTAGTCCCATCGGACGATGCTTGCACAGACCCCCGGACATCAGCACAGCCCCCCGGCAGGCCGGTACAGACCCCCACAGGGTGCACAGCCCCCCGGCAGGCCGGCACAGCCCCCCGGCAGGCCGGTACAGACCCCCACAGGGTGCACAGCCCCCCGGCAGGCCGGCACAGCCCCCCGGCAGGCCGGTACAGACCCCCACAGGGTGCACAGACCACCGGCAGGCCGGCACAGCCCCCCGGCAGGCCGGTACAGACCCCGGGCAGTCCACACAGCCCCCCGGCAGGCCGGCAGAGACCCCCGGAAGGCCCGAAATGACGGCGCATCATGATGCGCACACACCGCGCATCATGATGACGTCAGTCTGTCAATCAACTTTGAACTTCCGATTCCGATGCCGAATTCCGATATTGAAAAAATATCGGAAGTCGGTATCGGAATTCCGATACAGCAAGTATCGGCCGATACCCGATACTTGCGGTATCGGAATGCTCAACACTAGTCGGCAGAGAATTCTAACTGTGGCTGTGATATCCGGACTAGTTGTGCTTGCTATGTACAGAAGTGCCCCCACTGCTTGTCTGTAACTCTCATTGCTGGGTAGCAGATCTTCTTCTCTTTCCAACTTTAAGTAGGATGGATCCATTGGTGTTGATGCACCTTTGGCTTCTGACAATCCAAACTGGTTTAGTATTGCGAAAGTTTTTGAACTTTGGTTGAGAAGAAAACTCCCATCCTCCTCTCTCTCTGGATTTGGATTCCCAAATAATATGTCACATTTCCAAGGTTCTTAGTCTCAAAGTGCTGTTTGAGAATTTCACCTAGCTTTGCAATTTCTTTTTCATTTTGATGAGACATGATTACATTGTCTACATATAGGAGAAAATACATCCACTTCTTCGCTACATTTTTCGTATACAAACATGGATTAGCTTGAGGTCTTTTAAATCCTTCATCCATCAAATATTTGTTCATTTTTAAGTTCCAAGCTCTCGCGGACTGCTTAAGTCCATAGAGAGATTTTTGAATTTTACAAACAAGGTGCTCTTCACCCTTTTTAATATATCCCTCGGGTTGGCTCATGTACAACTCTTCTTCAATGTCACCATGTAGGAAGGTTGTTTGATGTCAAAATATCTCACTGTCATCTGTTGAACCGCAGCTACAGACATTAAAGTTCTGAAAGTGGTTTGCTTCGCAACTGGAGATAATGTAGCATCATAATCTTCACCTTACTTTTGCAAGTACCCTTTTGCAGCCAATCTTGCCTTATACCGGTGAACTGTACCTTCTGAGTCATATTTGTTCTTGAAGACCCACTTAGGCCTCTTTCACACATCAGGTTTTCGGCATCAGGCGCGATCCGGCGCTTTTGACTAAAACCGGATCCGGCGAAATGCAATGCCGGATCCGGTTTCCCCCCCATTGACTTGCATTAGAGCCGGATCGAGCCGGATGGCCATGCGTTTCATCCGATTTTCGCCGGATCCGGCAATGTGACGCGATCCGGCGTCTGGAAAAAACGGCTACTGTAACGTTTTTTGTCTCCGGCGAAAAAGCCGGACACGCCGGATCCGGCGTGTCCGGCTTTTTCATACAATGAAAGCCTATGAGCGCCGCAATGCGCCTGATCCGGCGACAGCCGGATCCGGCGGCCGGATCCGGTTTCTTTGGTCTGAGCATGCTCAGTAGCTCTGCCCACAGGACATATATAAAAGCAAGACAATGGGACCCTCAGCCACACCCAACATGCCACCCAAGCCAAGAACCAGGAGCAGGAGAAGGCAGCAGACATCTGCAGCAGCAGCACCATCAGCACCACCCCAAATGGAGCAGCATGCTGAACAACGGGAGGGGAGTCCAGCAGCAGATGAGAGACGGTAATTATCAAATCCCCCATTCCTCCAAACTATTGCTATGGAATATCAAGATATTCATTGGCCCTTTGTTTCTCTTTATTCAACAGCCGCCCAATAGATGCAGCAGCAGCAGCATCAGCAGCAATGGCAGCAGCAGAAACACCACCCACAGCCATGGAGTCTGGCCATGAGGAAGACAGCACATCTTCTGGGAGCCCTCCCTCGCATCGTCAGCGTTTGACGGTAAGTTTTTATTTCCAAAATCCATCATCTCTGTAATATATGTGTATTCATTGCCTTTTATTTCAAAACAGGAATCACAAGATGAAGAGGAGCTCCCAGAAGAAGAAGGAAGGGGTGGACAGACACTTGGAGTGGGTTCACAATTGGTAAGTTTTTTGCATCAAACGCAGAAACACAACATCACACTACACACAACACATAGAAAACAATGTTCTGCAGACCACACACAGCAAACAAATGCCTACATCCAAAGACATAACATTTTTTGTTTTCTTCTCTAGTCTTCCCAATCTGGTGCTCGGCCAAGAGGTCCTCGCAGTGCCTCCCAGGGTCGTCGGCGACAGCAACGCGGCGGTCACCAGCGTGTAAGTATAAATATTTTTGCTTTGTTTTTTTTGCACTTTTTATTTCATTTCTTTTGTGGAGGCTAATTATGTTATTTTTGTCTTTTTCTTTAACAGCCTTCACAGCGTGCTCCCGCTCTGGAATATGGCTGACCGCCGCCATGCTGACCTGATCGTTACCCGACGACTCTGGGAGGAAATCTGTTCGCTCCTTGTGGACCGCTGGGAGGACCTCGAAGCTCGGGCCCAGATTAAAGAGCGTAAGTATATACAGTACCGGTTGCTTGATTTAAACCAGTGTTTCCCGAACTCCAGTCCTCGTGGTCCCCACGGATCATGTGTTCAGGATTTCTATTTACTTTGGAAATCCTGAAAACATGACCACTGGGGACCATGAGGACTGGAGTTTGGGAAACACTGATGTTGTATACTAACCACTTTGTCCTTTCTCGTTTCAGGGGAGAGAATTGTGAAGCCGTGGCGGTCTGTGAGGGATCGTTTCAAGAAGGAGTTCAATAAAGAGATGCGGGCCCTGAGTGGATCTGGAGGACGCAGGAGCAAGTACAAGTACGCACGAGCCCTGTCGTTCCTCCGGAAGACAATGCTCACCAGAAGGTAAATGTTACACACCACATGTGACAAAAAAATGTTTAGATGTAACTTTTTTTTTTCAGCCAGGGCCATACCATGTCACTATTTTAATTGTTTTTTTTTCTCTTTATTCCACAGCACGGTGAGCAGCACTCGGGAGCCTGCACGATTGGACCCTTCTGAGGCGATCCCTGAGGAGACCGGCACCGAGGGACACTTTGACCGCCCCGGTACATCTGCACCTTCCCAGCCTTCCCACACATTCGACCCATCTGTCCCATCCACCAGCACAGGAGCATCGTGGCCGCCTACATTACATGAAGCTGCTGGTGAGGAGATCGCTTTCCCTTTACCCCACCCTTCTGCCCCTGCCACCTCTAGTACACCTGCGGGTACTGGGCGGCAGCGGCAGAGGGGTCAGGAAAAGACTTATGCGCCAGAGTTCTTGCATCTGAATGCATCTTTCCAGAACTGTCTAAAAGTCTTGTCAGAGCAAATCTCCGCAGGCTATCAGCAGATCAACTCCAGCATTCTGGAGGTGAAGACACTTCTGCAAACCATGCATTCAGAAGCAAGATCTTCGCCAAACCACACCTTTTTCAGGTCTGTTGTGGAGCGCATGGAAACGCTCTCTCCTGCCCAGCAGATGCATGTAATGCATTCATGCCACGCTGCTCTCCAGCAAGTTACCTCCCAACCTCCTCCTCCCACCACAGTAGTTCCTCCACCTGCACCCCCTCCAGCCACTTTCCATCCTCCCCCTCCTATTACATCTACACCCCCTCCAGCCACTTTCCATCCTCCCCCTCCTATTACATACCATCCACCTCCCCAGCACCAGCAACCTCCCCAGCACCAGCAACCTCCCCAGCACCAGCAACCTCCCCAGTACCAGCAACCTCCCCAGTACCTGCAAACTCCCCAGTACCAGCAACCTCCCCAGTACCAGCAACCTCCCCAGTACCAGACATCTCCCCACTTCCAGCAACCTGCCCCGTACCAGACATCTCCCCACTTCCAGCAACCTGCCCCGTACCAGACATCTCCCCACTTCCAGCAACCTGCCCCGTACCAAACTCCTTCCCCATACAACTTGCCATCAACATCATCTGCTCCTACAGTCCCTGCCCAACCCTCCACTCCACCACCCACCACCTCTTCTGCTTCCCACATGTCCACCCATTCTGAAGTTTTTTCCACACCTTCACCTCTAACTGTTCCTTCCCCACCACGATCCCAGTCCTCTCTCCACACTCCCAGTGTCGAAGTGTCCCGCAGCCCCTCCAGCAGTATTTCCACCACACACTACACAGATTTATAATGTGTGTATTTAAATAAAAATGACCAGTTTTATGGTTTCAAAGCTTTATTAAACAAGTTTATTAAAATTTTAAAAAAGTTTACTAAAAAAAACATTTTTCAATAAAAGTTAAATTATTTTACACTGGTTGTCTGTCATTTCTTTCTGCGGCGAAAAAGGTTAAATACAGGGTATTTAAAAGGTGAAATGGTATTCAAAACTAGGTATATAACTGTGGGTAAATTTTAGCTTTTTGCCACAGTTGTGTTCCTGGTTGTGTTTGAAGCAAAGTATTTCACCTAAAAAGTTGTGTTTATTGTTGGTGATTTCCTAACAATGTACACAACTTTTGTTAAAAGGTGAAATACTTTGCATAAAACACAACCAGGTACACACCTGTGGCCTAAAGCTAAAAATATAGACCATGACAAGATAGCCAACTTTGGTTGGCAAAGGTATATACTGTTGGTACAGAAGGTACACAAGTTTGGTTAGGGCACAAATCTTTCACACTCTGTCATCCTGCCAGTGTACTCTGCCTTGAGGTGACATAAAGTATAGTGCAAAATTGTCCCTCATTACTGAAACCGTCACAGAACTTCTAGTGGTAATGTCATGGTAATCTTGCAAGGTGGTTTCTTCAGAGGTGTCCTCAATGGAAATGGGTTCCTTGCAGATAACAAAATTGTGGAGTACCACGCACGCTTTGATCACCTCGTCCACAGTTTCTGTCTTGAGGTTGATCGCAGTCAATAGGACCCGCCATTTGGCTGTCAGAATACCAAAGGTACATTCAACCATTCTTCTTGCTCTTGTGAGGCGGTAATTAAAAATGCGTTTTGGTCTTGTCAATCCTCTGCTAGAGTACGGTTTCAAAAGGTGTTCTGACAGCTGGAAGGCTTCATCCCCTACACAGACAAATGGCATAGGTGGACCAGATGTTTGCGGCAGCGGTCTAGGTGGTGGGAACTGGAAGGTGTTTCCATACAGTTTACGCCCCATGGCAGACAGTTTGAAAACTTGAGAGTCATTGGAGCGGCCATAGGCCCCAATATCAACCGCAATAAATTTGTATTCCGCGTCAGCGATGGCCATGAGGACAATTGAAAAATATTTCTTGTAATTGAAATATTCCGATCCCGATCCAGCTGGCTTTACAATGCGGATATGTTTCCCGTCCACAGCGCCCAAGCAGTTGGGAAACTGACATATCTGTTGAAACTTATCAGCAATTTCAATTCACCTCTCTGTTGTGGGCTCTGGTAAAAACTCTTCAGCTAAGGAGTCCCACAGTGCACGGCATGTGTACTTCACAATTCCAGATATGGTGGAAATCCCGAGTCTGTACTGGAAATGCAGTGACGAAAGTGATTCTCCAGTTGCAAGAAATCTGTGGGGAATTAACAAACAATAAATTAATTTTAAATCACAGCATTACATACCAAAACTGACCTAACACTTGGAGATACAAATTACCACCAACAAGATTGCAGTGAAAGTGTGCTCTGATGCGATCACATCCAATAAATGTGGCTTACCTTAAAGTCACCATCAGACGCTCTGCGGGTGAAACAGAGAAGCGGCAATAGGTGTCCGCTTTTCTTATGAGGTGTGCAATGCGCTCCACCAAGTAATCAAAATTCTCCATTTTCATCCTAACATATCCAAAAAATGTATCCGGGTTTCGTCGAAGGTCCATGCAGAGTGTAGAATAGACCCCACGCGTCATTCTCTTGGCTGTGATGGGGTGGATCCACAAACGTCGTCTACGATGCCTGATGCGCTGCTGTCTCGCTCTCTCCTTCTCCAGAACAATCACCCTCAAACGATTCGCCTCCGCTATAAAATCCGCCAAATTCTTCAAAATATTTCCAATGACAACATCCATCTTCGCCAGTAACTTGCTCTTCTCTCCAACCTGCACTTTCTCCTCTACAACCTGTCAAAGAAGGGCTGTAGGAACATGCTATATATACACTCACTGGCCACTTTATTAGGTACACCTGTCCAACTGTGTGTTAAGACTTAATTTCTAATCAGCCAATCACATGGCGGCAACTCAGTGCATTTAGGCATGTAGACATGGTCAAGACAATCTCCTGCAGTTCAAACCGAGCATCAGTATGGGGAAGAAAGGTGATTTGAGTGCCTTTGAACGTGGCAAGATTGTTGGTGCCAGAAGGGCTGGTCTGAGTATTTCAGAAACTGCTGATCTACTGGGATTTTCATGCACAACCATCTCTAGGGTTTACAGAGAATGGTCCGAAAAAGAAAAAAAATCCAGTGAGCGGCAGTTCTGTGGCCGGAAATGCCTTGTTGATGCCAGAGGTCAGAGGAGAATGGGCATACTGGTTCGAGCTGATAGAAAGGCAATAGTGACTCAAATTGCCACCCGTTACAACCAAGGTAGGCAGAAGAGCATCTCTGAACGCACAGTGCGTCGAACTTTGAGGCAGATGGGCTACAGCAGCAGAAGACCACACTGGGTACCACTCCTCTCAGCTAAGAACAGGCATCTGATGGCTACTTTCAGCAGGATAATGCGCCATGTCATAAAGCTCGAATCATCTCAGATTGGTTTCTTGAACATGACAATGAGTTCACTGTACTCAAATGGCCTCCTCAGTCACCAGATCTCAATCCAATAGAGCATCTTTGGGATGTGGTGGAACGGGAGATTCGCATCAGGGATGTGCAGCCGACAAATCTGCGCCAACTGTGTGATGCCATCATGTCAATATGGTCCAAAATCTCTGAGGAATGCTTCCAGCACCTTGTTGAATCTCTGCTACGAAGAATTGAGGCAGTTCTGAAGGCAAAAGGGGGTCCAACCCGTTACTAGCATGGTGTACCTAATAAAGTGGCCAGTGAGTATAGTTTTCCAGTAGCCAATCCCTTTCGGAAGGCCACAAGGGTCAATTTTAAAAACCGGATCCGGCGTAATCCATCGAAAAATGGATAGAAAAACGGATGAACCGGATGAGACGGATCCGGTTTTGTCTGTCAAGAAAAAGACGGATCCGGCAGAAAACCGGATACGTCACATCCGGTTTTACTAAACATTTGCCGGATCCGGCGTTCCGGCACGACGCCGGATCGCGCCTGACGCTGAAAACCTGATGTGTGAAAGTAGCCTTACATCTGATAGCTCTTTTTCCTTGTGGTAGCTCAGTAAGCTCCCGTGTCTGGAGTTGGTGAAGGGACTCCATTTCCTCATTAGCGGAATTTATCCACTTCTGCATCTCGTGAACAGGCAGATTTTGCATCTCTTGTCATGACTGTGGCTCTGGTTCAGGAAGTGTTCTGACCATATAAGAAAGACATCTAGCTGTGATACATTTATTTGGCCTTTCTGATCTCCTGACTGAAGGTTGACTTGGTTCTTATGTGTTCTCCTTGGTGGCTTCAGAGCTTATCCACACTTCATTGTTTTTCTTTTCGGCATCTGGGTTTGGTGATTGAGATTCTTGTTCTTGCTTCTTACGTTGAAAAACTGGTGTAACTTCATGGAATTTGAGCGATACAGAATTTTCATCAATCACTACATCTCTGCTGATTGTTACTGTGTTGGTCTCTGGGTGCAGGATTCTGTATGCCTTTTTGAGTTTCGCTATAGCCCACCAGTACTCCCTGCTTTTCATGTGATTCCCACTTGGAACATTTTTCTTTGGGAACATACACAAACATTTTGTTTCCAAATATCCTGAGGTGCTTCAGGTTACGCTTCTCACAGTTCCATAGCTCATATGGAGTTTTATTTGTGGCTTTACCTGGCCCTCTGTTTTGAAGATAGCAAGCTGTCAAGATTGCTTCTCCCCAATACGTTGTAGGTAGAGTTGAGCGAAACGGGTCGAAAAATTTCAAAAGTCGCCGACTTTTGTCAAAGTCGGGTTTCATGAAACGAAACCCGACCCTAGGATGAGGTCGGCCACGAGGTCGGCGACTTACGCGCCAAAGTCGCGTTTCAAAAGTTTGTTTTGCGCTCTTTTTCAGCCAATCAGGATCCACGGACACTGTGGGCAACGTGATGACATAGGCAGGGGTCACCACCATCTTTCAGAAGGGCATGCAAGTGATTGGCTTGCTTTGGTGGGCGTCACAGGGGGTATAAAAGGGCGTGCACGCCGACCGCCATCTTACTTCTGCCGATCTCAGTATAGGGAGAGGTTGCTGCTGATTCTGTAGGGAGAGCGTTAGGCAGGGAAGAAGACAAAAAAACTGCTTCTGCTGCTAGCGATTTGGCCTGCACAACACACCAGTCACTGTGTGTGCAGTGCAAGGGGAGGCTATATAGTGGTGTATCAGTGGTGTTGGTTGTTGGGCTGCCTTCTAAGGCTTCCTGACATTCCTGCATTGCTGTTTACCCACTGCTCCGCAAACTGCTTTTTTAAAAGCAATCCCAATTTTTTTTTTTTGTCCTGCTGAGAAGAAAAAAAAACTGCTTCTGCTGCTAGCAATTTGGCCTGCACAACACACCAGTCACTGTGTGTGCAGTGCAAGGGGAGGCTATATTGTGGTGTATCAGTGGTGTTGGTTGTTGGGCTGCCTTTTAAGGCTTCCTGACAGGCTGGCATTGCTGTTTACCCACTGCTCCGCAAACTGCTTTTTTAAAAGCAATCCAATCTCCCTTATCCTCTAGTCACTTTTGTCACAGCTGTGCCATCGAGCCTGTGACATAGCGCTCAGATATCAGTGGGCCTCACACAATCCAAAAGTGTCCAGTGTCCAAAAGTGTGTGCAGAGATTCAAAATCTCCCTTATCCTCTAGTCACTTTGGTCACAGCTGTGCCATCGAGCCTGTCACATAGCGCTCAGATATTCATTGGGCCTCACACAATCCAAAAGTGTCCAGTGTCCAAAAGTGTGTGCAGAGATTCAAAATCTCCCTTATCCTCTAGTCACTTTGGTCACAGCTGTGCCATCGAGCCTGTCACATAGCGCTCAGATATTCATTGGGCCTCACACAATCCAAAAGTGTCCAGTGTCCAAAAGTGTGTGCAGAGATTCAAAATCTCCCTTATCCTCTAGTCACTTTTGTCACAGCTTTGCCATCGAGCCTGTCACATAGCGCTCAGATATTCATTGGGCTTCACACAATCCAAAAGTGTCCAGTGTCCAAAAGTGTGTGCAGAGATTCAAAATCTCCCTTATCCTCTAGTCACTTTGGTCACAGCTGTGCCATCGAGCCTGTGACATAGCGCTCAGATATCAGTGGGCCTCACACAATCCCAAAGTGTCCAGTGTCCAAAAGTGTGTGCAGAGATTCAAAATCTCCCTTATCCTCTAGTCACTTTGGTCACAGCTGTGCCATCGAGCCTGTCACATAGCGCACAGATATTCATTGGGCCTCACACAATCCAAAAGTGTCCAGTGTCCAAAAGTGTGTGCAGAGATTCAAAATCTCCCTTATCCTCTAGTCACTTTGGTCACAGCTGTGCCATCGAGCCTGTCACATAGCGCTCAGATATTCATTGGGCCTCACACAATCCAAAAGTGTCCAGTGTCCAAAAGTGTGTGCAGAGATTCAAAATCTCCCTTATCCTCTAGTCACTTTGGTCACAGCTGTGCCATCGAGCCTGTCACATAGCGCTCAGATATCAGTGGGCCTCACACAATCCCAAAGTGTCCAGTGTCCAAAAGTGTGTGCAGAGATTCAAAATCTCCCTTATCCTCTAGTCACTTTGGTCACAGCTGTGCCATCGAGCCTGTCACATAGCGCTCAGATATTCATTGGGCCTCACACAATCCAAAAGTGTCCAGTGTCCAAAAGTGTGTGCAGAGATTCAAAATCTCCCTTATCCTCTAGTCACTTTGGTCACAGCTGTGCCATCGAGCCTGTGACATAGCGCTCAGATATCAGTGGGCCTCACACAATCCAAAAGTGTCCAGTGTCCAAAAGTGTGTGCAGAGATTCAAAATCTCCCTTATCCTCTAGTCACTTTGGTCACAGCTGTGCCATCGAGCCTGTCACATAGCGCTCAGATATTCATTGGGCCTCACACAATCCAAAAGTGTCCAGTGTCCAAAAGTGTGTGCAGAGATTCAAAATCTCCCTTATCCTATAGTCACTTTGGTCACAGCTGTGCCATCGAGCCTGTCACATAGCGCTCAGATATCAGTGGGCCTCACACAATCCCAAAGTGTCCAGTGTCCAAAAGTGTGTGCAGAGATTCAAAATCTCACGTATCCTCTAGTCACTTTGGTCACAGCTGTTCCATCGAGCCTGTCACATAGCGCTCAGATATTCATTGGGCCTCACACAATCCAAAAGTGTCCAGTGTCCAAAAGTGTGTGCAGAGATTCAAAATCTCCCTTATCCTCTAGTCACTTTGGTCACAGCTGTGCCATCGAGCCTGTCACATAGCGCTCAGATATTCATTGGGCCTCACACAATCCAAAAGTGTCCAGTGTCTAAAAGTGTGTGCAGAGATTCAAAATCTCCCTTATCCTCTAGTCACTTTGGTCACAGCTGTGCCATTGAGCCTATGACATAGCGCTCAGATATCAGTGGGCCTCACACAATCCAAAAGTGTCCAGTGTCTAAAAGTGTGTGCAGAGATTCAAAATCTCCCTTATCCTCTAGTCACTTTGGTCACAGCTGTGCCATCGAGCCTGTCACATAGCGCTCAGATATTCATTGGGCCTCACACAATCCAAAAGTGTCCAGTGTCCAAAAGTGTGTGCAGAGATTCAAAATCTCCCTTATCCTCTAGTCACTTTGGTCACAGCTGTGCCATCGAGCCTGTCACATAGCGCTCAGATATTCATTGGGCCTCACACAATCCAAAAGTGTCCAGTGTCCAAAAGTGTGTGCAGAGATTCAAAATCTCCCTTATCCTCTAGTCACTTTGGTCACAGCTGTGCCATCGAGCCTGTCACATAGCGCTCAGATATCAGTGGGCCTCACACAATCCCAAAGTGTCCAGTGTCCAAAAGTGTGTGCAGAGATTCAAAATCTCCCTTATCCTCTAGTCACTTTGGTCACAGCTGTGCCATCGAGCCTGTCACATAGCGCTCAGATATTCATTGGGCCTCACACAATCCAAAAGTGTCCAGTGTCCAAAAGTGTGTGCAGAGATTCAAAATCTCCCTTATCCTCTAGTCACTTTGGTCACAGCTGTGCCATCGAGCCTGTGACATAGCGCTCAGATATCAGTGGGCCTCACACAATCCAAAAGTGTCCAGTGTCCAAAAGTGTGTGCAGAGATTCAAAATCTCCCTTATCCTCTAGTCACTTTGGTCACAGCTGTGCCATCGAGCCTGTCACATAGCGCTCAGATATTCATTGGGCCTCACACAATCCAAAAGTGTCCAGTGTCCAAAAGTGTGTGCAGAGATTCAAAATCTCCCTTATCCTCTAGTCACTTTGGTCACAGCTGTGCCATCGAGCCTGTCACATAGCGCTCAGATATTCATTGGGCCTCACACAATCCAAAAGTGTCCAGTGTCCAAAAGTGTGTGCAGAGATTCAAAATCTCCATTATCCTCTAGTCACTTTGGTCACAGCTGTGCCATCGAGCCTGTCACATAGCGCTCAGATATTCATTGGGCCTCACACAATCCAAAAGTGTCCAGTGTCCAAAAGTGTGTGCAGAAATTCAAAATCTCCCTTATCCTCTAGTCACTTTGGTCACAGCTGTGCCATCGAGCCTGTCACATATCGCTCAGATATCAGTGGGCCTCACACAATCCAAAAGTGTCCAGTGTCAAAAAGTGTGTGCAGAGATTCAAAATCTCCCTTATCCTCTAGTCACTTTGGTCACAGCTGTGCCATCGAGCCTGTCACATAGCGCTCAGATATTCATTGGGCCTCACACAATCCAAAAGTGTCAAGTGTCCAAAAGTGTGTGCAGAGATTCAAAATCTCCCTTATCCTCTAGTCACTTTGGTCACAGCTGTGCCATCGAGCCTGTCACATAGCGCACAGATATTCATTGGGCCTCACACAATCCAATAGTGTCCAGTGTCCAAAAGTGTGTGCAGAGATTCAAAATCTCCCTTATCCTCTAGTCACTTTGGTCACAGCTGTGCCATCGAGCCTAGTCACATAGCGCTCAGATATTCATTGGGCCTCACACAATCCAAAAGTGTCCAGTGTTTAAAAGTGTGTGCAGAGATTCAAAATCTCTCTTATCCTCTAGTCACTTTTGTCACAGCTGTGCCATCGAGCCTGTCACATAGCGCTCAGATATCAGTGGGCCTCACACAATCCAAAAGTGTCCAGTGTCCAAAAGTGTGTGCAGAGATTCAAAATCTCCCTTATCCTCTAGTCACTTTGGTCACAGCTGTGCCATCGAGCCTGTCACATAGCGCTCAGATATTCATTGGGCCTCACACAATCCAAAAGTGTCCAGTGTCCAAAAGTGTGTGCAGAGATTCAAAATCTCCCTTATCCTCTAGTCACTTTGGTCACAGCTGTGCCATCGAGCCTGTCACATAGCGCTCAGATATTCATTGGGCCTCACACAATCCAAAAGTGTCCAGTGTCCAAAAGTGTGTGCAGAGATTCAAAATCTCCCTTATCCTCTAGTCACTTTGGTCACAGCTGTGCCATCGAGCCTGTCACATAGCGCTCAGATATCAGTGGGCTTCACACAATCCCAAAGTGTCCAGTGTCCAAAAGTGTGTGCAGAGATTCAAAATCTCCCTTATCCTCTAGTCACTTTGGTCACAGCTGTGCCATCGAGCCTGTCACATAGCGCTCAGATATTCATTGGGCCTCACACAATCCAAAAGTGTCCAGTGTCCAAAAGTGTGTGCAGAGATTCAAAATCTCCCTTATCCTCTAGTCACTTTGGTCACAGCTGTGCCATCGAGCCTGTCACATAGCGCTCAGATATTCATTGGGCCTCACACAAACCAAAAGTGTCCAGTGTCCAAAAGTGTGTGCAGAGATTCAAAATCTCCCTTATCCTCTAGTCACTTTGGTCACACCTGTGCCATCGAGCCTGTCACATAGCGCTCAGATATTCATTGGGCCTCACACAATCCAAAAGTGTCCAGTGTCTAAAAGTGTGTGCAGAGATTCAAAATCTCCCTTATCCTCTAGTCACTTTGGTCACAGCTGTGCCATCGAGCCTGTGACATAGCGCCCAGATATCAGTGGGCCTCACACAATCCAAAAGTGTCCAGTGTCCAAAAGTGTGTGCAGAGATTCAAAATCTCCCTTATCCTCTAGTCACTTTGGTCACAGCTGTGCCATCGAGCCTGTCACATAGCGCTCAGATATTCATTGGGCCTCACACAATCCAAAAGTGTCCAGTGTCCAAAAGTGTGTGCAGAGATTCAAAATCTCCCTTATCCTCTAGTCACTTTGGTCACAGCTGTGCCATCGAGCCTGTCACATAGCGCTCAGATATTCATTGGGCCTCACACAATCCAAAAGTGTCCAGTGTCCAAAAGTGTGTGCAGAGATTCAAAATCTCCCTTATCCTATAGTCACTTTGGTCACAGCTGTGCCATCGAGCCTGTCACATAGCGCTCAGATATCAGTGGGCCTCACACAATCCCAAAGTGTCCAGTGTCCAAAAGTGTGTGCAGAGATTCAAAATCTCACGTATCCTCTAGTCACTTTGGTCACAGCTGTTCCATCGAGCCTGTCACATAGCGCTCAGATATTCATTGGGCCTCACACAATCCAAAAGTGTCCAGTGTCCAAAAGTGTGTGCAGAGATTCAAAATCTCCCTTATCCTCTAGTCACTTTGGTCACAGCTGTGCCATCGAGCCTGTCACATAGCGCTCAGATATTCATTGGGCCTCACACAATCCAAAAGTGTCCAGTGTCTAAAAGTGTGTGCAGAGATTCAAAATCTCCCTTATCCTCTAGTCACTTTGGTCACAGCTGTGCCATTGAGCCTATGACATAGCGCTCAGATATCAGTGGGCCTCACACAATCCAAAAGTGTCCAGTGTCTAAAAGTGTGTGCAGAGATTCAAAATCTCCCTTATCCTCTAGTCACTTTGGTCACAGCTGTGCCATCGAGCCTGTCACATAGCGCTCAGATATTCATTGGGCCTCACACAATCCAAAAGTGTCCAGAGTCCAAAAGTGTGTGCAGAGATTCAAAATCTCCCTTATCCTCTAGTCACTTTGGTCACAGCTGTGCCATCGAGCCTGTCACATAGCGCTCAGATATTCATTGGGCCTCACACAATCCAAAAGTGTCCAGTGTCCAAAAGTGTGTGCAGAGATTCAAAATCTCCCTTATCCTCTAGTCACTTTGGTCACAGCTGTGCCATCGAGCCTGTGACATAGCGCTCAGATATCAGTGGGCCTCACACAATCCAAAAGTGTCCAGTGTCCAAAAGTGTGTGCAGAGATTCAAAATCTCCCTTATCCTCTAGTCACTTTGGTCACAGCTGTGCCATCGAGCCTGTCACATAGCGCTCAGATATTCATTGGGCATCACACAATCCAAAAGTGTCCAGTGTCCAAAAGTGTGTGCAGAGATTCAAAATCTCCCTTATCCTCTAGTCACTTTGGTCACAGCTGTGCCATCGAGCCTGTCACATAGCGCTCAGATATTCATTGGGCCTCACACAATCCAAAAGTGTCCAGTGTCCAAAAGTGTGTGCAGAGATTCAAAATCTCCCTTATCCTCTAGTCACTTTGGTCACAGCTGTGCCATCGAGCCTGTCACATAGCGCTCAGATATTCATTGGGCCTCACACAATCCAAAAGTGTCCAGTGTCCAAAAGTGTGTGCAGAGATTCAAAATCTACCTTATCCTCTAGTCACTTTGGTCACAGCTGTGCCATCGAGCCTGTCACATAGAGCTCAGATATTCATTGGGCCTCACACAATCCAAAAGTGTCCAGTGTCTAAAAGTGTGTGCAGAGATTCAAAATCTCCCTTATCCTCTAGTCACTTTGGTCACAGCTGTGCCATCGAGCCTATGACATAGCGCTCAGATATCAGTGGGCCTCACACAATCCAAAAGTGTCCAGTGTCCAAAAGTGTGTGCAGAGATTCAAAATCTCCCTTATCCTCTAGTCACTTTGGTCACAGCTGTGCCATCGAGCCTGTCACATAGCGCTCAGATATTCATTGGGCCTCACACAATCCAAAAGTGTCCAGTGTCCAAAAGTGTGTGCAGAGATTCAAAATCTCCCTTATCCTCTAGTCACTTTGGCACTTTGGTCACAGCTGTGCCATCGAGCCTGTCACATAGCGCTCAGATATTCATTGGGCCTCACACAATCCAAAAGTGTCCAGGGTTCAAAAGTGTGTGCAGAGATTCAAAATCTCCCTTATCTTCTAGTCACTTTGGTCACAGCTGTGCCATCGAGCCTGTCACATAGCGCTCAGATATCAGTGGGCCTCACACAATCCAAAAGTGTCCAGTGTCGAAAAGTGTGTGCAGAGATTCAAAATCTCCCTTATCCTCTAGTCACTTTGGTCACAGCTGTGCCATCGAGCCTGTCACATAGCGCTCAGATATTCATTGGGCCTCACACAATCCAAAAGTGTCCAGTGTCCAAAAGTGTGTGCAGAGATTCAAAATCTCCCTTATCCTCTAGTCACTTTGGTCACAGCTGTGCCATCGAGCCTGTGACATAGCGCTCAGAAATCAGTGGGCCTCACACAATCCAAAAATGTCCAGTGTCCAAAAGTGTGTGCAGAGATTCAAAATCTCCCTTATCCTCTAGTCACCTTGGTCACAGCTGTGCCATCGAGCCTGTCACATAGCGCTCAGATATTCATTGGGCCTCACACAATCCAAAAGTGTCCAGTGTCTAAAAGTGTGTGCAGAGATTCAAAATCTCCCTTATTTTCTAGTCACTTTGGTCACAGCTGTGCCATCAAGCCTGTGACATAGCGCTCAGATATCAGTGGGCCTCACACAATCCAAAAGTGTCCAGTGTCCAAAAGTGTGTGCAGAGATTCAAAATCTCCCTTATCCTCTAGTCACTTTGGTCACAGCTGTGCCATCGAGCCTGTCACATAGCGCTCAGATATTCATTGGGCCTCACACAATCCAAAAGAGTCCAGTGACCAAAAGTGTGTGCAGAGATTCAAAATCTCCCTTATCCTCTAGTTACTTTGGTCACAGCTGTGCCATCGAGCCTGTGACATAGTGCTCAGATATCAATGGGACTCACACAATCCAAAAGTGTCCAGTGTCCAAAAGTGTGTGCAGAGATTCAAAATCTCCCTTATCCTCTAGTCACTTTGGTCACAGCTGTGCCATCGAGCTTGTCAGATAGCGCTCAGATATTCATTGGGCCTCACACAATCCAAAAGTGTCCAGTGTCCAAAAGTGTGTGCAGAGATTCAAAATCTCCCTTATCCTCTAGTCACTTTGGTCACAGCTGTGCCATCGAGCCTGTCACATAGCGCTCAGATATTCATTGGGCCTCACACAATCCAAAAGTGTCCAGTGTCTAAAAGTGTGTGCAGAGATTCAAAATCTCCCTTATCCTCTAGTCACTTTGGTCACAGCTGTGCCATCGAGCCTGCGACAGAGCGCTCAGATATCAGTGGGCCTCACACAATCCAAAAGTGTCCAGTGTCCAAAAGTGTGTGCAGAGATTCAAAATCTCCCTTATCCTCTAGTCACTTTGGTCACAGCTTTGCCATCGAGCCTGTCACATAGCGCTCAGATATTCATTGGGCCTCACACAATCCAAAAGTGTCCAGTGTCCAAAAGTGTGTGCAGAGATTCAAAATCTCCCTTATCCTCTTGTCACTTTTGTCACAGCTGTGCCATCGAGCCTGTGACATAGCGCTCAGATATCAGTGGGCCTCACACAATCCAAAAGTGTCCAGTGTCCAAAAGTGTGTGCAGAGATTCAAAATCTCCCTTATCCTCTAGTCACTTTGGTCACAGCTGTGCCATCGAGTCTGTCACATAGCGCTCAGATATTCATTGGGCCTCACACAATCCAAAAGTGTCCAGTGTCCAAAAGTGTGTGCAGAGATTCAAAATCTCCCTTATCCTCTAGTCACTTTGGTCACAGCTGTGCCATCGAGCCTGTCACATAGCGCTCAGATATTCATTGGGCCTCACACAATCCAAAAGTGTCCAGTGTCCAAAAGTGTGTGCAGAGATTCAAAATCTCCCTAATCCTCTAGTCACTTTGGTCACAGCTGTGCCATCGAGCCTGTCACATAGCGCTCAGATATTCATTGGGCCTCTCACAATCCAAAAGTGTCCAGTGTCTAAAAGTGTGTGCAGAGATTCAAAATCTCCCTTATTTTCTAGTCACTTTGGTCACAGCTGTGCCATCAAGCCTGTGACATAGCGCTCAGATATCAGTGGGCCTCACACAATCCAAAAGTGTCCAGTGTCCAAAAGTGTGTGCAGAGATTCAAAATCTCCCTTATCCTCTAGTCACTTTGGTCACAGCTGTGCCATCGAGCCTGTCACATAGCGCTCAGATATTCATTTGGCCTCACACAATCCAAAAGAGTCCAGTGACCAAAAGTGTGTGCAGAGATTCAAAATCTCCCTTATCCTCTAGTCACTTTGGTCACAGCTGTGCCATCGAGCCTGTGACATAGTGCTCAGATATCAATGGGCCTCACACAATCCAAAAGTGTCCAGTGTCCAAAAGTGTGTGCAGAGATTCAAAATCTCCCTTATCCTCTAGTCACTTTGGTCACAGCTGTGCCATCGAGCTTGTCACATAGCGCTCAGATATTCATTGGGCCTCACACAATCCAAAAGTGTCCAGTGTCCAAAAGTGTGTGCAGAGATTCAAAATCTCCCTTATCCTCTAGTCACTTTGGTCACAGCTGTGCCATCGAGCCTGTCACATAGCGCTCAGATATTCATTGGGCCTCACACAATCCAAAAGTGTCCAGTGTCTAAAAGTGTGTGCAGAGATTCAAAATCTCCCTTATCCTCTAGTCACTTTGGTCACAGCTGTGCCATCGAGCCTGTGACAGAGCGCTCAGATATCAGTGGGCCTCACACAATCCAAAAGTGTCCAGTGTCCAAAAGTGTGTGCAGAGATTCAAAATCTCCCTTATCCTCTAGTCACTTTGGTCACAGCTTTGCCATCGAGCCTGTCACATAGCGCTCAGATATTCATTGGGCCTCACACAATCAAAAAGTGTCCAGTGTCCAAAAGTGTGTGCAGAGATTCAAAATCTCCCTTATCCTCTAGTCACTTTTGTCACAGCTGTGCCATCGAGCCTGTGACATAGCGCTCAGATATCAGTGGGCCTCACACAATCCAAAAGTGTCCAGTGTCCAAAAGTGTGTGCAGAGATTCAAAATCTCCCTTATCCTCTAGTCACTTTGGTCACAGCTGTGCCATCGAGCCTGTCACATAGCGCTCAGATATTCATTGGGCCTCACACAATCCAAAAGTGTCCAGTGTCCAAAAGTGTGTGCAGAGATTCAAAATCTCCCTTATCCTCTAGTCACTTTGGTCACAGCTGTGCCATCGAGCCTGTCACATAGCGCTCAGATATTCATTGGGCCTCACACAATCCAAAAGTGTCCAGTGTCCAAAAGTGTGTGCAGAGATTCAAAATCTCCCTTATCCTCTAGTCACTTTGGTCACAGCTGTGCCATCGAGCCTAGTCACATAGCGCTCAGATATTCATTGGGCCTCACACAATCCAAAAGTGTCCAGTGTCCAAAAGTGTGTGCAGAGATTCAAAATCTCCCTTATCCTCTAGTCACTTTGGTCACAGCTGTGCCATCGAGCCTGTGACATAGCGCTCAGATATCAGTGGGCCTCACACAATCCAAAAGTGTCCAGTGTCCACAAGTGTCTGCAGAAATTCAAAATCTCCCCTGTCCTATAGACACCTTGTACCTTGTTTTACATTACTATATAGTTTGTTGGATTTTGTCTACATTTCTACCAAAAATGAGGAAGGCTGGTGGAAGAGGCCGTGGAATTGGGCGGGGGTTGGCAGCTGGTAATGATGGTGTTGGTGGTGGATCTGATGGTAGTGGCAAGTGCAAAATAGGACCGAATGCAGGAGGTGTTGAGCCTGCGTCATCGTCTGGCTACATAAGGCCTCGAACGCTTAGTTTTCTAGGAGTTGGCAAACCGCTTTTAAAGCCAGAGCATCAGGAAAAAGTTTTGTCTTACATTGCTGACTCAGCCTCCAGCTCTATCGCCTCCTCTTCTTCAGTTGTAAAAAGTAAAAGCACTGAGTCGTCATTGGAGGCTCATGTTCATGAACCACACCTTTCCTTGTGTCCTTCACCCCAACCAAGATTGAAGGATGACGCAGGCCATACTACTGATTACTCCATGGAGCTGTTTTCACATACCATGCCTGGATTATCAAGTCAAATGGTGAATTACCCAGGCCAAGATGAATCTGACATGGAGTGCACTGATGCCCAGCCGCTGATGGATGATTCTGCTGGTACATTCACTCAGAGCACTACATTGTCCTCGCAGTGTACAGAGCCAGATTCTGACCCTGATGAGACTCAGGTGCCCCTTCCCACACACTATACCACCATACACGGTGACACAGAGGAAGGTGCACATGACATAGAAGAGGAGGTGATGGATGACCCAGTTGTTGACCCAGATTGGCATCCATTGGGGGAAGAGGGTGCTGCTTCCAATAGCTCAGATGAGGAGCATCCACAGCAGACATCGACATCGCAACAGCTGTTATCTGGCAGGCCCGGAGCACTCCAAAGACAGGTTCCAAACATCAAAAGAGTTGCTGGACAGCTTGTCCAGAGGATCAAAAGATCACAGCGTGCTAGGCCGCAAAATGTCTGCCAAAGTAGGAAGAGTGCAGTGTGGCACATTTTTGTACAAAATCCTCATGTTCAGGCCAAGGTTATCTGTAAGAAGTGCGCAAAGACCTTTAGCCGAGGGAAAAATCTGAAAAATTTGAATACCAATTGCATGCTTAGACATTTAACCAGCATGCACTTGCAAGCGTGGACACAACACCAAACCTCAAGTGCCACATGTGCAACTGATCACAACGAAGGTAGTCAGCAACGCTACATTGTTTCCCCCACTGTAAGCCCACCGGTTAGCACAGCAGCAAATGTTGAGGTGTCGTTGCAAGGCCACAGCAGTCAGGGAATCCCACTGTTATATCAACGAAAGACTGATTCTAGGCCATCAGAAAGAACACCAACTCCATCACCATCATCAACCCTCTCTCAGTCCGCCCTGTCCACCGCTATTTCCACCATATGCAGCTCTCAAGTCCAGCTCACCCTCCCAGACACTATGAGTAGGTCAAGAAAGTACTCAGTCTCTCATCCGCGTACACTGGGTTTGAACGCCCACATTGCCAAACTAATCTCGTTTGAGATGATGCCCTTTCGGTTGGTGGAAAGCACAGCTTTCCGCGAACTCATGGCCTATGCAGTACCACGCTATGACCTACCCAATCGCCACTTCTTCTCTCGCAAAGCCATCCCAGCCCTCCACCATCATGTGAAAGACCGCATTGTCCATGCACTCAAGCAGTCAGTGAGCGGAAAGGTGCACCTCACAACTGATGCATGGTCCAGTCGACATGGCCAGGGCCGTTACGTGTCCATCACTGCGCACTGGGTTAATGTGGTGAATGCAGGGTCCACAGGGGACAGCGGTGGTGGGACAGTGCTGCCTAGCCCACGGTATAGGAAACAGTTGCCTGTAGGCGTTCGACCCTCCTCCTCCTCCAGAAGCGAAAGCTCGTCCACAGAGCGCAGTCGTACGAGCACTCCATCTGCAGCTGCCACTGTTGCACACGATGTGTCCCCCTATCGAGCAGCTAGTGGAAAGCGTCAGCAGGCTGTGTTGCAGATGATGTGTTTGGGCAACAGACACACCGCCGAGGTGCTGGCCGAGTACTTGAAGCGACAAACTGAGTCATGGCTGGGCAGTGTACATCTTGAGGCAGGCAAGGTAGTTAGTGATAACGGCCGTAATTTTGTGGCAGCCATAGTCCTTTCAAAACTCAGCCACATACCTTGCTTGGCTCACACCTTGAACCTGGTGGTGCAGTGCTTCCTCAAAAATTATCCGGAGTTAACAGCCCTGCTCCAGAAGGTGCGAAGACTGTGCGCGCACATCCGCCGGTCGCCTGTACACTCCGTTCATATGCAGAAGCTGCAGCGATTGCTCCACCTTCCCAACCACCGCCTCATTATCGACATTGCAACAAGGCGGAACTCCACCCTGCACATGGTGGAGCGGCTGTGCGAGCAGAGGCAGGCCATAATGCATTTGTGGGAGGATACACGGCCAGGCACTTTGAGAGCAGACATGGAGTTGACAGGTGTGCAGTGGTCGAAGCTGAAAGACCTCTGTAAAGTCCTTCAGTGTTTTGAGGAATGCACACGGCTGGTAAGCGCAGACGACGCCATCCTAAGCATGAGCATCCCACTTATGCGTCTGCTCATGCAAACTTTGACGCACCTTAAGGAGCAGGCGTCTGCAGCCAATGTTGATGAGGAGGAAGAGGAGGAGGGAATCCTTGATGACATTCAGCCATTGTCTGCTCAGGGACCTCTCCTGGACGAGGTGGAGGAAGAAGAGGAGGAGGAGGATGATGATGGGGATGATTACTTAGGGGAGGAGGATGCATCTCGTGGGGCAAGTGAAAATGTTGGCGTGGCAAGGTCTGGTACAGGGTTTGTGCGTGACTGGAGGGATGTGGATTTGCCAGAAAGTGCTCCTCCACCCAGCACTCGCAGTGAATCATTGACACCGGGTACATTGGCCCACATGTCAGATTATGCCTTGCAGATCCTAAAAAGGGACCCCCGCATTGCCAAAATGATGAACGATGACGACTACTGGTTGGCCAGCATCCTGGATCCACGCTATAAAGGCAAATTACAAAACATCATGCCACAGGAGAACCTTGACCTAATATTGGCTAATAAACAAGCAACTCTGGTAAATCGGTTGCTTGAGGCTTTCCCAGCACACAGCAGCGGTGATGGTTCTCACACGAGCCGTACGGGCCGGGGGCAGCTTGGCAGAGGTGTTCGTGGTGCACACAGCAGAAGTGGCGTTGGAGACAGGGGTTTCATGACAATGTTGTGGACTGATTTTTCAAATACCGCTCACACAACTGGTAATACTGCATCGATGGAAAGTGACAGGAGACAGCAGTTGTCAACTATGGTTACAAACTACTTTTCCTCCCATATCGATGTTCTCCCACACAGGTCATTCCCCTTTGACTATTGGGCCGCTAAACTGGACACCTGGCCTGAATTGGCCCAATATGCCTTACAGGAGCTTGCTTGCCCAGCTGCAAGTGTGCTATCGGAAAGAGTCTTCAGTGCAGCTGGATCAATCCTGACAGAAAAAAGGACCCGTCTGTCAACCCAAAATGTGGATGATCTAACCTTCATTAAAATGAACCATGCATGGGTTTCCAAGGATTTTGTCCCACCTTCCCCTGATGACACATAGGGTGACAGAAAAATGGCTTGCTTTGGTCCACCTCTTCCTGGGACTTCACCTATTTCGCCTTTTGCATCAGCTGAATGTCCAACATCAACATATGCCACTTTCTAAAACTCCCTAACTGTGCTGCCTCCCCCCCCATGGCCGGGGTCACCACCTAGCGCACGACACCGTGCGAGTGCCGTTGCCCTGGACAGGTGGGTAGGCCGACTCTTGGGCGCGGGCACTGGCACAGGGTCCCTCATAGTGCAATCAAGTGTCTCTGACGGTGGTGGTGCACACCCGCCGTCAGACACACCGCTGTACTATGAGGGGCCCAGTGCCAGTACCGACGCCCACGAGTGGGACCCCCTTGCTTGGGCAGGGCCCCAGCATTTGCAATCTTTACCTCTCCCTGCTCCTCCGCTGTGTAATCTGGGCCGTCAAATCCATACTGTGCCTGACACCGTCTGAGCCTGCCTCCTGATGTATAGACATATATTTTGAATGTGTACGCTATCCATACATGTTATCCGGGGACACGGTACCCTTTCTAACCTTTGTGCAATCACGTGCAATCCATACTGGGCCTAACACCGTCTGAGCCTGCCTCCTGAGACATATATTTTGAATGTGTACGCTATCCATACATGTTATCCGGGGATACGGTACCCTTTCTAACCTTTGTGCAATCACGTGCAATCCATACTGGGCCTAACACCGTCTGAGCCTGCCTCCTGAGACATATATTTTGAATGTGTACGCTATCCATACATGTTATCCGGGGAAACGGTACCCTTTCTAACCTTTGTGCAATCACGTGCAATCCATACTGGGCCTAACACCGTCTGAGCCTGCCTCCTGATGTATAGACATATATTTTGAATGTGTACGCTATCCATACATGTTATCCGGGGATACGGTACCCTTTCTAACCTTTGTGCAATCACGTGCAATCCATACTGGGCCTAACACCGTCTGAGCCTGCCTCCTGAGACATATATTTTGAATGTGTACGCTATCCATACATGTTATCCGGGGATACGGTACCCTTTCTAACCTTTGTGCAATCACGTGCAATCCATACTGGGCCTAACACCGTCTGAGCCTGCCTCCTGAGACATATATTTTGAATGTGTACGCTATCCATACATGTTATCCGGGGAAACGGTACCCTTTCTAACCTTTGTGCAATCACGTGCAATCCATACTGGGCCTAACACCGTCTGAGCCTGCCTCCTGAGACATATATTTTGAATGTGTACGCTATCCATACATGTTATCCGGGGAAACGGTACCCTTTCTAACCTTTGTGCAATCACGTGCAATCCATACTGGGCCTAACACCGTCTGAGCCTGCCTCCTGAGACATATATTTTGAATGTGTACGCTATCCATACATGTTATCCGGGGAAACGGTACCCTTTCTAACCTTTGTGCAATCACGTGCAATCCATACTGGGCCTAACACCGTCTGAGCCTGCCTCCTGATGTATAGACATATATTTTGAATGTGTACGCTATCCATACATGTTATCTGGGGATACGGTACCCTTTCTAACCTTTGTGCAATCAGGTGCAATCCATACTGGGCCTAACACCGTCTGAGCCTGCCTCCTGATGTATAGACATATATTTTGAATGTGTACGCTATCCATACATGTTATCCGGGGATACGGTACCCTTTCTAACCTTTGTGCAATCACGTGCAATCCATACTGGGCCTAACACCGTCTGAGCCTGCCTCCTGAGACATATATTTTGAATGTGTACGCTATCCATACATGTTATCCGGGGATACGGTACCCTTTCTAACATTTGTGCAATCACGTGCAATCCATACTGGGCCTATCACCGTCTGAGCCTGCCTCCTGAGACATATATTTTGAATGTGTACGCTATTCATACATGTTATCCGGGGAAACGGTACCCTTTCTAACCTTTGTGCAATCACGTGCAATCCATACTGGGCCTAACACCGTCTGAGCCTGCCTCCTGAGACATATATTTTGAATGTGTATGCTATCCATACATGTTATCCGGGGAAACGGTACCCTTTCTAACCTTTGTGCAATCACGCGCAATCCATACTGGGCCTAACACCGTCTGAGCCTGCCTCCTGATGTATAGACATATATTTTGAATGTGTACGCTATCCATACATGTTATCTGGGGATACGGTACCCTTTCTCACCTTTGTGCAATCACGTGTAATCCATACTGGGCGTGAGAACGGCTGGCGAGCTGTTAAGCAAGCTACAGCACCTGTGGTTTGCACACGTAAGTTTTTCATTTTTTCAGGAATGACGGTTAGGCCTAATTCCGGAACTGCGGTTGACCTGCACTTACTGGGAAATCATTGTTCGCGGGTAATAATTGTAATCAGTGATCCCCATCACTAACGTTGTTCAGCGGGTTATCTGCACCTGTAAGCGACAAACGCTGGCCTTTTCAGTGTAGCGCACATGCAGCCACGGACATGTAAGGGCATGACACACCACTTATTGGCCAATCTCATGTGCCAGAGCCTCACGTGTCCCTCTAGTAAGGCGGACTCGGACCGCGGGGCATGACGGAGTCTCGTTCGTTAACGGAATTAAGCTTGCAATGTGTGCATCTGTTCTGTAGCTGGCATGGTTGAGGTTTCCCAGGTGGAGTCGAATTTAACCGTAGGCTCCACTCCTGGTGGTGCCCTTCTGGACATTCCTTTAAGGTTCAGCTTTGCAACCATACTGCCCACGTAAAACAAACACTTTGCCTTCATGAACGCTGTTTGGAGGGTCATGACTCGTGGGAATAACGCCGCCCAATCAGTTAACCTGCTAGAGAGATCCTTCGTTGCTCCCAAGCATGACATCACACTCCCTAGGAAGAAGGTAATGCCACTGTGGCGACCGTACTCCTGGGGGCGACACAAGTGCACTGATGCCCAGCCACTGCTCGATGAATCTGCTGGTACATTGACCCAGACCACTACATTCCCCTCGCACGCTACACGACCTGAATCTGACCATGATGAAACTCAGGTTACCCTTTCCATAAACAGTTCCATCTTACACGGTGACAAAGAGGAAGCTGCAGATGAAAGTGCAGGTTCGGCCCACCCGCCATCAGACACACCACCGTACTATCAGGGGCCCTGTGCCAGTGCCGTCGCCAACGAGTGGGCCCCCCCTGCTTGCCCAGGATCACAGCACTTGCAAAGTTGAAATACTGTGCAGTGAGATGGAAGATGGGGACGACGAGGAGTCCAGACAAGTACAGGGATTCCCTAGCGAGGAGACTTATTTGATTGTTTTCAATGTTGGGACAGCAATTTTTGGGGAGCACTATACTCTGGAGAATGATAGATGGGGCCCACCATACACTGGAACATTCCAAAGGTGGACATCAGACACTGGAGCAGCATTTACAGGGCCCATTATACACTAGAGCATTAGAAATGGGGCCCATTATGTTTGGAGCATTATTTGGGCCCATAAGACAGTGGAGCTTCATCCATGGGGACCAACATATACTGTAGCATTATGTGGAGCTCATCATATACTGTTTCAAACATTATATGGGACCAATGATTCTGTATGGAGAAATAGATGGGCCTCGTCATGAGATGTAAAAAGTGAGGTATTTTTCATTGTACTATACCGCTATTTCTCTGCCGTATCGGAGCATGATGAGTTGTGGTATGTGTTAAAGGGGCGCTCTTTCGCCCAGGGCACATGAAAACCTGCAGCCAGCCCTCCCCCCCCACAACTTTAGCCAAATAACCCCCATTTTTCAGTGCGTAACTTGTATTATGAAGTTAATTAAGGTTGACAAGCTTAAGTAAGAAGAACTGATGCTTTTGGCATTCAAATGGGCACTGTAGGTGTGTTTCCTGTCCTCCTCTCACTGCCGACTTTTATTCCCCATTGACTTACATTGGGTTTCGTGTTTCGGGATGACCCCGACTTTTCCCTATAATCGGACGATCTTGCTCGACCCGACTTTTGGAAAAGTCGGGTTTCACGAAACGAAACGCGACCCTAAAAAAACAAAAGTCGCTCAACTCTAGTTGTAGGTAGATTCACATCAAACAACATACTTCTTCTACTTTCACAGAGAGTACGGTTCTTTCTCTCTGCAATGTCATTTTGTTCTCGGTTGTATGGAATGATAGTCTGGAAAATGATTCCATTCTTTTTCAAAATGGTTTGCACCTTACCACTTGTATGTTCTGTCCCATTATCTGCAATCAGGGCTTTTGGCATTCTTCCAAATTTGTTAAACACTACAGCAAGACATTCTTCAAGTTTCTGTGGAACTTCATCCTTACTGTGAAGCAGGTAGGCGACTGTACATCTGGAGTAGTCATTAATAAAGGTGAGAAAATATATCTTCTTGCTAGGAGTTTTAACACTCATTTGGACTGCATACATCTGTATGTATCAGATCCAGTGGCTGTGCAGATCTAGTGGTGCTTATTTTAGAAAAGGATTTTCTGGACATTTTCACTTTAAGACAGCTAGTGCACTTCTTCATTTGACTACACTGGTTAATTTCAATACCATTTGCAAGTTGAGCAAGCTTCCTTACTGCTTCTGTGTCTCTGTGCCCAAGACGTCTGTGCCATACATTTATTCAGCAACAAACAGGAACAATATATGATAAGCTTAATAGAGCAGGAATAAATCATTTGTGTGTCTCTAGCTGTGCAGCATCTACAGCAGGCTGCTTCTCTCATGCACAGACACAGGAAAAACAGAAAATACAGTCACATGCTCTTCCTGTGTGAGGCTCTGGGAGTTTTTTTTTAACTTTATAAACAGCATACAAATCTAGCAACTGAACACTCATGGACAGGAATAGAGTTGTTGCACCAAACATATTCCAACATTTGGTCCCTCCTTTGACAGTGCCATCTCACTATCATAAATAGCTCCATTTCCAGTAGGTTTTCTGAGGAAAGGCACAAAGCAACAGTTTTGCAACAGGGTTAAAATGAAGCCTGTGTGGATAAAATCAACTATACATGCAGTACGAGCTGTAATATACCCATGTACATGAGTCCATACATTTTTCTCACCCTGCAGAGACATTATATTGCTAAGGGAAAAATATCCCCAGATATTACCGTATATACTGGTGTATAAGCCAAGATTTTCAGCACATTTTTTGTGCTGAAAATGCCCCCTCGGCTTATACATGAGTCATTGTGCAGAAACCAGCGGGAGAGGGTGAGAGGCGGCAGGAGCCGGTGGCTGGTACATCATACTCACCCTCCTGTGCCATCGCTGAACGTCCTTGCATCCTTTGTTGTCCCAGGCTGGCAGCTTCTTCATGTGTTGAGTGGTCAGAGTGTACCACTCATTAAGGTAATGAATATGGATGTATCTCCACTCCCATAGGCGTGGCATGCATATTCCTTACCTTACTGAGCAGTACCATGTGACCGCTCAACACAGGAAGAAGCTGCTAGCCCTGGGGCAACAGAGGATGCAGGGACGTTCAGCGATGGCACAAGACGGTGAGTATGACGGAGGAGGACAGGGGGGAGCAAGGAGGAGGATGGGGGAAGCACGGCAGGGATGGAGGAAGCACGGGGGAGGACAGGGGAGCATGGAGCACAATGGGGGCACGGAGGAGCACAGAGGAGGATGGGGGAGCACTGAGGAGGACGGGGGAGCACGGAGCAGGATGGGGGAGCATGGAGGAGCACAGAGGAGGACGGGGAGAGCACTATGGAGGATGGGGGAGCACTGAGGATGGGGGAGCACTGAGGAGGACAGGGAAGCACAAAGGAGCATGGAGGCGCACAGAGGAGGATGGGGGGAGCACTGAGGAGGACGGGGGAGCACGGAGGAGCATGGAGCAGGATGGGAGGAGTACAGAGGAGGAAGGAGGGAGCACTGAGGACGGAGGAGGACAGGGAGCTGAGCCATACATGGAAGGATGGGACAGGGGAGCCGAAACTTGCATACTGGGAGGGGGAGAGACAAACTGAGCAGTACAGGGATGAGGGGACAATGCACACCCAACTTATACTTGAGTCAATAAGCTTACCCAGTTTGCCGTGGCAAAATTAGGGGCCACGGCTTATACTTGGTTCGGCATATACTCGATTATATACGGTACTTAAAACCCTTCACGCACAAAATCAATATATGTCTAAACTCTTTAGCTTGTCTACGCTAATACACATAAGCTGGATACAGTTCTGACAAATACTTTCCTTTGTGGATCCTAATGGTTAAATTATTGATGCTCATGTGTAAATAAGCAATTCCGAAGGAATGCATACTTGCATTGCTGCAATGTATTTTAAGTGTATGTAAATGGACCAAATTACTAAATTACTAAATGATTGTACCTACAACTTACATATATCAGTATAATAATGCACGTGGAAAGCATTCTAGCTTTACAAAATTTACTCTACCTTTTTTATAAAGACAAGTGGACGCCCCCTTGAAATGGCGCTGGATGTTGGCTGTGGGACTGGACGTTACACCTTACCTCTAGCTCCTTACTTCAAGAAGGTCATGGGACTAGATATCAGTGAATCCCAAGTAAATGTGGCTAAAAAACTGACCATGGCAAAAAATGTGTCGTACATGTGAGTACTAAACTGGATTTCCTAATTCTGCTGGTGTAATGAATGGATTAGATGGTATAAATGACACTGACAATCGTTTGTCCTTTGTCTGTAGGGTAGCTCCAGCTGAGAAGTTACCTCTGAAGGATGCTTCTGTGGACCTGGTACATGCTGGACTTGCTGCACATTTTTTCACGAATGAAAAGTTTGTCGATGAGACAGTTCGAGTATTGAAGATGAGAGGATGCTTTGCTGCACACGGTTTTGAACCATCTGGTGTGCTTGAATACAAAAATTTGTCAGATGACCTGAATGTAGTGATGTCAGAGGTGAGTAAATGATTACATAACGTAGGTAGCATCTGTGACATTTGATGGAGCAGCTCAGAGGAGAAAAGACTACTAAGACTACTACTAAGCGTAGTAAAATTGAATTTATATAAATTAAAAAGGTTGAGTTGTAAATGAAACTTGCTCACCTGATATGGTTGTGCAATTTGAGGCTCAACTCCCACTTTGATTTGGATTTGTTTGCAATAGACTGCAGCCAACCTGGTAGAGCAGGGGTAACTGCTTCCAGGAGTTTCCCACAGTGTCAAGACCAGGTAGGTAGCATCTATATTCATTTCTCATTGTTCAGTAGAACTGAATTCTAATTGAATATTGGCAAAATGTGGATTTTTGGGTGGTTAATTCTCTTCCGCACAGATTCAACTAAATGATTGGCACTGGCTGCCATATTGCTAAACTGCAAATGGGCATAAAAAATAAAAAAAATCACTTATACTCACTTTACTGCTCACCTTTATAGGTAATCTGTCAACTTCCAGATGCTCCCTTAACCACCAGCAGTTTTATCTGTATATGTAGACTCACTGCCTAACAGTCCCTGTGTTACATTACATACATATATATAGATCTTTAGAAAAAGTATTTCTACAATCTATTTATGATTTGTAAATATGGGCTTTGACTAGTTGAGAGGGCATTAGTGTCCACAGACTAGTTGGCCCACTAGACATGATATTACATCCCTGTGTTGTGTGATAACAACTTAAAAGTGCCAGCGACGTCACAGGAAAAATATTATCCATTGGATTCCGGTCAGATGCTCCTCATACAGGCAAACCACTTCTCAAACTTTGCACTGATGAGGGGCAGTATCCTGAAATACAGTGTCTGCAAATTGAGATTCAAATTTTGGCTTTTACCTGAAGTCACGTGAGAAGGCTCATTGGAGAATTAATATTGACTTTTAGGATTGCTACTTCCTATAGGTGGCACTAGAGTTCTCGGCCATTTCCTCTCTGAAGAGACAATTTGCATATTTCCTAGAGTATCATTGTGGCTTAAAAGTCTCCTCACCTTGGCATGCCTGACATGTCACTCTACGCATGGAGAAACGTTACTCCTTGGATTCCGATGTATGTAATATAACACAGCTGCTGGTGGTTCTGGGGGCATGGGACACCTGACAGGTTGCCTTTAAAGCTTGTCACATCCACTGCCAAGCAATGACTTCCCAGGCCACATCACATTACGCCTGGACTTTTGGTTTGAAGAGGTCTGGGATGGTTCTTTGAATGCGCACAGAAGGGCATGGGGCACATCATGGCAACCTGATCTTATGAGCGCTTACCCAGAAAGGTCCTCAGCCTGGCTTGAAGAGGTCCATGGATTCAGCACGAGCGAGAAGGTTAATAAGTTGTGAAGAGCAGAGGGGCCAGTAAAGTGAGTGTAAGATTTTTTCTTTTAGATCTTATGTTTATTATCCTATATTTATTATGGGGTCTGGAGACATCCCAGGGCATAATACGGGACATTCAATAACTTTTCTGCAAATCAAATTTCCTGTAAAAATTTGTGCAAACAGGCAAATTCAAAGTTTGCCTGATCTGTTCTTAGTGGCATTATTAGAGTCCGATGGGCCCTAGTGCAAAATTTGGACCTGGGCCATGCCCCGCATGTTGATCACTTGTATGGGCCATTGTAACATTCTAAATGTTATAAGGACATACGTGTTATAACCTCTTTCCTATTATGTGGTAATGCCCCTCATCCTGCACTAATGTTCACCATTTTGGGCCCATCCTGGTATATATGTCTCCCATCCTGGTATATATAGTATATGAGGCCTTCATGGTAAGATGTCAGTCATCCTTGTATATATATGTGTCTGTCCTCAGACGCGCATCCAGTTGAAATATGTTCTGGCGGGCCGCCCTATCATACGGCCATAGTTGCACCATCTGCAACTGCGATTGTTATGTCCATGCCTGCTCATCTCTACTAGTGTCCAATTCCTTCTCTAAAATACTGTCCAACAATCTCTGATGATGTGATCTTTATGCTAAAAGTAGTTCCATAAAATTTTAATTTTCCTCTCTGTCTCTCCCTCCCTCTCTTTATTTCTCTCTCCCCCTCTCTCTCTCTACCTTTCCTATGAAATAGACTTAAAGGTTTATTGCCATCTTCATAGCTTGGTGTTTGTAAAAGCAAGCACTTTTGCAATTTAATGCTTATTGAAATTTTCAGCCATTCTTTGGGTATTAACAATATTTTTATGTACAGCTCATTTACCAACCATAGCTGCTGTCTACATTGTATGAGCGGTGCTGAAGCTAATTAATAAACAGACAATCCCTGCATATGGTGCGGCTGTCTAACAGCAGCGAAACATGCAGCCGCCGGGACTCAAACATATTACTCGAGTACGCCCGAGATACTCCTATAACACCTGAGCATGCTCGTTCACCACTAATTGTGGCCAATCCGACCATGTTAAAAACATTATCAGTATTTTATGTTTTTTGCAGGTGTGGGATACATTGGTACAGCATTCTGAAAGAAGTACACATGAAATGATTGCTCGGTACCAAAATTTATTTGAGGCTGTTACACTAAAAGACAAGGAACAGTACGTATTTTTGTTTAATGTCCACTCGTCCATTCATGCACAAAGGTTTTATAAAGTAAACAGCAAAATAGCTTTAGAAATTTAGGAAAATTACACGTGAGATATTTTCCTAAATTTCTAAAGCCATTTTTCTGGTCACGCTTCACGTATTTCACATTGACATGCTTTAACATGATTGAGTGCAACCATTTTCCTATTTTGAGATGTTAGTTATTTTTGGTATGCCTCTGTTCAGACTAGTTCTTGGTGTTTCAGTCAGTTTTTTTTGTTATTCAAAGGTTTTATAAGCTTGTTTTTTAGATATACGGGTAGAATTATTTTTATGTTTGTATTAAAATTCAAGTCACAATGTTCAGCAAACTTTTTACATATTTGGACTTTCCATAGACAAACTGAATACATTGTAACAGTAGCCACATTATTATTATGCCTCAAGATTAGAGATGAGCGAATTTGATTCGGTCCCTGTTTATTCGGCACGCTATAGCGCTTACCCAGTAAGCTGCAGAGGGATACATGGAGTGCTCCGACTGATCAGCTGTTTGGCTCCGCAGCTGCGTGTGTCGTGGCTTTGTCATAGTCACAACACATGCTTGGTGAGCCCAACACACAGATTCTCCATGCATGTGTTGTGACTGTGACACAGCCACATGCAGCTGCGGAGCTGAACAGCAGATCAGCCGGCACGCTCCAGGTATCCGGGTTCCCTCTGCAGCTTATTTGGTAAGCACTATAGCTTGCCGATTAAGCAGGAACCCAATCAAATTCGCTCATCTCTACTCAAGATCACAAAACATGATGCAATGAAGAAGGATAAAGAGACAGGCTGAAGTCACAGACCTGAACAACAGTTTTCTCTCTGCAGATTTTCCTAGAACTTATGTGTTTTAGATGGATTTTTCTGCAGATTTTCTACATATCTCACTGTTTACATTGCATAAGTTAAAAAAAATTGAATTGTCTAAAGTAATTTTTTTTTTACTACTTATGGATTTCAAGAGTTGTACTTTAAATAGTAGAATATTTTAGACCACAATCAACAACTAAACTCTAATTTAATATAAATAAAATACTAGTTTCTTGACAATTCAATTATTCATCCTATTTAAAGGGAACCTGTCAGCAGAATTGTGCTGAGTAACCTACAGTGTCAAGTTGGCGCTGTTATACTGATTAGGCCGGAGTCACACTAGCGTATGGCATCCAATGCGAGATGACCCTAATGGGAGCGTGAGCCGAGTGCTATACAACTGTGCTCCGATTCTCTCACACAGCTGCGTGATTTCTCCATCCCTTCCGCTACCGGCGTCTGCGTATATCGCACAACACTCGAATGATATCCAAGTACTGTGGGTTGTGTCACTCGCATCTATAAACTTATATGGGTATGAGTGAGCCGAGACTCGCTGCCAATTGCAGCATGCAACGATTGTTCTCGCATGCCAATTCGGCATGAAAAAATAATCACAGATCTGAGTTGCCCCATACAGTAACATTGGGCCGAGTGCTACGCAATGTTTTATCGAATAGCACTCGGCTGAACTGTACGGTAGTGTACCTCTGGCCTTAAAATGATACCTGGGTTAATGAAATCTGTCTTGTGGTTCTTGTTTAATCTGTAGTTGTAGTTTTCAGTTAATGACATTCTCGTGCTTCAGGGCTGAATGGTGGGGACCAGGTTTTTTTGTGGTGCTCTGCTTACATATGCATCTGTATGGCTTATGACAGATAACGGATCCCTCACATACAGTATATCTTATTGTTTGGAAAAAAAATTACATTCATCAAGCAGGCGGCGGTGCCTGTGCTATAGCATGATCAGATCTATAATATCCATATATTCATTTTATTTAGTGATACAAATTTCTTGAAAAAAAAAACAAAAACTTCCTCAACATGGTGCCAGTAACATTTATCGGATTTCCGATAGATGCTATTGTACAGGTGCAGCTGGCGCAATCTTGGTGGGGACAATTTTTTTTTTTTATGTAGCAAAATGGCGCCGATGGTGGCACCTGCGCAGCAGCATCTATTGCGCTCCGAATTATGCTACTACACAGGCGAGGCCGGCGCCATTTTGAGGGAGAATTTTTTTTTTTTTCTCAAGAAAATTTTTTAGCATTAAATAAAATGAATATAGATAGATCCGATCATGATACAGCGCATGTATAGCCGCCGGTGTCTGCATGATGAATGTAACTTTTTTTTTCCAGAAAGAAAAAGATATACCTTATGTAAAATAGGGGGCAGGTCACTGTGTTTCTGCAAAGTGTTCACCCATTCAAAAGAAAGAGGGGGAATTAAATGTGTAAACGAGAAGAAAAGCACATACGGTATGTAAAGAAGCATTTTAACTCCCAATACATGTATTTTTGGTGCAGAATGTTCCGCTGCTAATATTAAATGCGTTCTCATAAATGAGGTCAAAATGCTCAGAGTATTAACTGAATGGAGCAAAGAGCTGAGAGCAAAGACTTGTCACTGACTGCCTAAACACACTTTGTCATTAATTTTGTTATTTTACCATGGTGATTACACATATTTAACTTTGTGTCCTTTGCCCAATAAAATGTCTCACAAACACCTATTCTTCTCTTCCAGTATCACAGACATACCGATCAAGATTCAGATGTCTATTCCAGAAATTATAGGATTTATGCAGTCAGTTGTCGGATTTCAGCAATTCAAAGAAAAAGATGTGAAAAGAGCAGAGCAATTTGTATCACTTACTGAAAAAAGGTGCAATAGAAATCAATTAATTGTACTAAAGAAGAAACACATGGAATAGCACAAATGTTCCTTATAACACAGTTTTCAGGGACTAGAAATATTAAACGTATAATGTGTACTATAAAACTACGGAGGTCCATGAAAACAAGTATTCTGAATTTACGCTAAATTCTTTTGACTAAATTCTAGAGCCGTACTGATAACGGAGAATTACACAGGGAGTCCCTAAAGCCTGGACACATAGGCAAAAATGCATATTTTCAAGAAATTTAATTTATTAACCACATTATATTCCATTGGAATATAAAATAACTTCTTCAATATGAATTCCATCATTTGCGATGCAAAGGATGATGCGCATTGCAAAATTCACGTGAACGCAACGTAATAAATCCACATTGCCGTCAATTTTAGCACTTTCATCCTAGTTAATGAGAATCCTATGTGTCCAGGTTTTAGGGACACCCTTTATTTAAAGCGGCTGTCTGGGACTGATATAAGATTAAACATTAATGTGAGATCGGTAGGGGGCTGTCAAGAGGCATTTAGACAGGAAGATTATTGTGAACAAGCATTGATAAAAACGCCTGATTATCTTACCGTGTAAACAGGCTGCAGATCATCCAATGAGCAATCAAAACAATTGTTCATCAGGGGAAGTTATCACAAAAGATAATAATTTTGGTGGTGCATGGTCCTGTGTAAAGAGAACACGTGCTGCAGAGAACCATGGCAACCAACAAAACCCAATAAATATAATTAAGGCAAAAACTCAAAATTCAATTCATACACCACAAGACATGAGTCTAAATTGCCAAATGTACAAATTTTATTAAATGCAATAGCATAATATACATTACTCAATAAAGAACATAGATAAAATAAGGACACTGCTATCCAAATAGGGAGCCTATATTGTACAATTGCCCAAAACAGTATATACTAGTAGAATAAGTGCATGAAGACATCATACATATGCTAAACAAAGGTTACATCCATAAAAATGCATCTGAACTGAAAAGAACTTTCCACAGTGGAAACAGGCATAACCAATTAACAAGTTCATATGGATTCTAGGTATACATTTTGTATTACTCAGCTATTACTAAGTACCTCGACCATATAGCATTACAGTATGAACCCAAGCAAAGTTTAGTAAATAAATGGATGTTTCCAAAAAAAGCACTTACATAGTTAAAGTGTGTGGCACTGGCTTCCCTGTCGCCCCAACGTGCGTTTCGCTTCTTCGTCAGGAGGCGTGTCTAAGGGCTTGTTGGATGGGCGTTATATACTGTGGACAGCCAATCACATAGAAACAACCGTCCTCGTCACTAAGTCGCGATGTAGCGCATCCCAACTACGTGTCTCCACTTCCTGCCCCATGGCGCATGTGCTGCTGACATCACCTTCCTTAAACAAAGAGACTACCAGTTCGCCGACTTGGAGTAGGAGCGGCGATGCGTCACTATAGCAACCGCGCAAGCGCACTCCTCTCCTAGTGTCTGCTTACCGGACAGTCGGAGCTGACAAAGCCAGACATGCGCACTGGGCAACAGTGGTTAGATTGTCATATACAAGGAACTATATAATGGATCAATTAAGCTATGTGTGAAAAATATAAAGTGACTTGGTGTATAGCTTATAATAATGAAATTACAACTAGAATATATAACCATTATTTGTGAAAATAACAAAATAGTATATTATTATAATTATTAATATCGATTATAGTGATATTCGATTATAATACATAATAGAGTGAAAAACACCCTGAGAAAGTGCATACATATACTTAAAAATTATACACATGAAAAAACGTGACATTAAAGCAGACGTCTTACTAAATACAAAAATTAATTAAAAAAATTTTTTGCAAAATTTCTTGTGCATTTCATGAAGTCCCTTGTAATACAATCCATGTTGTTTATGTCTCGCGTTCCTAAGGGATAACCTAGTGAAAAAATATCCGTCCATTTATAATAGAACCTAGACAGCAAAATGGAAAAACATGAAAATTAAAATCAAATAAAATAATATATAATAACCAGCCCTCTAAAACCCAGAAAATATATTATAGAAAAGAACTAAACCCAAAACTCTCATTTAACCCAAAGGGGGTAATAGAATGCAATCTATATATCCACCTACTTTCGACCTGGGATAAACTTTTGAATAAATCACCCCCCCAGGACCAAGGGTCACCTGATCAATCGCTTTGTCCACAAGCTTACTTGAATCCGAATTATGATGATCTTTAAAATGTTTCTCAAGAGTCTTCAACGTATCCGTGGGATCTGAGTTCTTTGCCTTTTCGATATCACGTACATGTTCCCGTACACAAATTTTTAATTCTCGAGTAGTTATTCCTACATAAATCAATCCACAAGGACATTGAGCGTGATATATGACCCCTGTAGATGAACAAGTGAGGCGATGCAAAATTTTAAAAATGCGGGACCCATCAAAATTGGAAAAGTCTTTACATTTCACTAGATTTCTGCAAGCTTTACAAAGCCCACAAGGAAAAAAGCCCTTTATGGACTGACTAGCCGAATTAGTTCTAGAACGCTCATAGTGACTTCTCACAAGTAAGTCACGCAAATTTTTTGATCTTTTGGTAGTAACTAATGGGGACGGGGGAATAAAGTTTTTAATAATGGGATCCATTTTAAAAACGTCCCAATGTTTCTGAAAGATCCCTTTCAAATCCTCCCATTGATTGTTAAATGGAGTGATCAATCTAACCGGTAGGTTAACATTTTTATCCTTACTAGAGGACTTATATAACAATTCATTCCTTGTTACCCCACTTGCTCTCTGGTAACCTCGCCGAATGGTTCTATGGCTATATCCACGTTCACGAAATCTAGAATATAAATCCCTAGCCTGATATTCAAATGTTTCTTTGGTCGAGCAGATTCTTTTAATTCTAAGATGCTGACCAATCGGGATACTGCTGAACCATGGCAGTCTATGTACACTGAGCGATCTCTCCAGATCAGTGATCATTGTTTACTTTTGTCTGCCTGTGTAAACATTCAAACAATCAGTGGTCGTATCGTGCCGCCGGTAAGGGCCCCGTTACACGCTTCAATGTTCCAGCGATCCCACCAATGATCCGACATGGATGGGATCACTGGGACATAGTTAGCTGATCGCTGGTGAGCTGTCACATAGGCAGACTCCCCAGCGATCAGGACCTGCAAGCACGCAGGTATCCAGGGTAAACAGCAGGTATCTAAGCGCTGCGCGGCGCTTAGTTACCCGCTGTTTACCCTGGATACCAGCTCCCAGCGTCTGCTATATGGCGCTGGGAGCTCGCTGATCGTTGGTCTCTCGCGGTCACATGCAGCGATGTGTGCTGCCCAGTGGGAGACCAACAATAGATTTATGGCCCAGACCATTAGGCAACGATTAATGATCAACCAACTGATTGTTGCTACGTGTTACACGCAACAATGTCATTTTGACATCGCTGCAACATCACCAAACTGGTGACGTTGCAATGATATCGTTCACAATATCGTTGTATGTAACGGGGCCTTAAGTCCATGTAAGCGGACCTTCAGTGATGCATCTCGGGGGATACTACTGCTCTATACATGGTTTACTAGCCGCTGCTGAGAACTGCAGTTTTACCCCATTTATCTTTATGTCAGTGTTCGAAAACTCTTTAATCACAGCAGTTACTTTGCTGAATTCTAACAGATTTTCAGCATTTTCTTTCAAAGAATGCAATAGTGTGTCAGGGTATACTTCTGGGGTCTTCATCAGGTATTATAGAGTCAGGCTCCTAGTACCAGGAAAAGTCTATTTATTGTTCTCACACATATGGCCCCATTAAAGCCACAGCATTCTACAACCATAATCACAGTCCCCATTGGGGCTCACAATGTAAATTCTCTATCAGTATGTCTCTAGAGTAGTGGGGTAGTGCTTTTTGTAGCAATTTACAGCGTATTACAGTATGAAGTTTATTAAGAACACATACGTCTTATAAAGCATTTACCACCTTTCTATAATGTTGTTAAATTTATCTTATTGTTACAGATTCCGAGAGATCCTTAGAGGAGAGGCTGATTCTGCCCGAATGAACATGCACCTCAAATATTACTGTGTCTTTGCTTGCAAGCATTAACGTGGAGACCTGTTAGATCCAAATATTCAGAGTAGTGTGTTGGGTGGATTTTTTTTTTTTTTTAAATTTAAAATCATGCTAAATCTCTAACGTTAATCTGTAAATTAAACAAGAATACCAATTCCAAAATATTAATGTACCCATATAGTTAACGACTCACAACAATGTGCAAAACGAGGAGAAACAGAGTCAAAATAAGCTAAAAATGTAAAAAAAATTATTACTATTACAAAAAATTCCAAAAAAATACATAAACAATATTGGATTTGTATGGGTACAGTGTGACTTGATCCATAGGTGAAAAAAGAGGCCAGAGAATTGGTCAGGAAATAGTGGCAATATGCGAACATCTAAATAGTTTTATCCAATTTAAAAAATTCACACGAGATATCTATATCAACTGATACTCTTAAATTCAGTTACTACTCTGTGAGAAATGGTAATAGGAAGACAATCCAATAGAGGAGCAGTGCTGTGATGTTTGTCATGAAGTATTGATGAATAGTTGCTCATCTCAATATATATGAGAGAAGTGAGTAGAATCAATAACAAGAATAATTACCCATTGTGTTCGTAAGTCCTGCCAATACTGCGGTCACATTCCTCAACGCGTGTTTTGCGCTAATATCACTTACTCAGGGGGCGTGGCTTGAGAGTGGCAGCTGTCCAATATAAATATCGCACTGTTCCGGTCACATTACCAGTCAGCAACCTATCGATTGTTTTGTTTGTGGGCATGCGCATGCGCCCGTCCTGGACCCCAAACTCCTCCCATCCGCTCCCTCGCCCGCGTCATGGTCATGTGAGGTGGTCGGCTCCAGGCCGCACATCAGGCAGACACAGACGTGACAACGAAAGGGATGCAATAAGCGGGAATCCGAGATGCGGCGCATGCGTACCCGGCATGTGAGATGAAAGGAAGTGAAGTGATGTGTTAGCAGCAAGTGTTCTGAAAAAGTGAAATTGCCTTATTCAATTTACCAACATATTATAAATGTGACAATGTGATAAAATATATTCTTGCGTAACGTGCAGAAGTGTCATGTACTATTTAGCGAAGGATATGATATCCTAATGTGCTTGGTTATATTGTGGACATCGCATAATCACTATAATTGACATGCGGTGTCCTTATATATGTGAAAGACATAAAAATGCGCTAATAACATTAAACGCCTTGGATTATCCTGCAGAGAATGCAAAAAATACAACACACAATAAAGGAAAACAGGAGGAAAAATTGGCGTGCATGTAAATGAGTCATATTACCTTTATGGCATACAGCAGAGAAATATTGAAGAGCTTTATATATGAATAGTACTTATGTACATGTATATATATACTGGAATAAAAGCACACCGATATTACATGCAGCAAAATAGATTCCAACTACATAAGAAGTAGATCAAGAAAAACAAAACATATTAATAACATAATAAATGGACTAAAATGTAAATTAAAATAATCTGATAGGTTATAGATGGAACAGAAAAGGAAAATGTCTTTCAAAAAACCAGGAACAGAATCCCATGGTTGTATTAGGGATTCTATAGAAAAGAGGACAATCCCAGTGCTTCGTTAAGGCCATTAGATGTCACTGTGCCCAGGATTGTAATCCACGTGCATTCATTTTTGGCAAAGAGGTGTTGCCCAGCTTATTTCATCCCCTGGAGCTGGCCGCCTCACATGACCATGACGCAGGTGAGGAAGGGGATGGGAGGAGTTCGGTGTTCAGGATGGGCACGTGGCCATGCGTGCCTAAAACACAATTGATAGGTTGCTGACCGGTCATGTGACCGGAATAGCACAATATTTATATCGGACAGCTGCCACACTCAAGCTAAGCCCACTGAGGAAGCGATATTAGCGTGAAATGTGCATTGGGGAAGGTGACCGCTGTCTTGGCAGGACTTACAAGCACAATAGGTAATTACTAGTGATGAGTGAATATACTCGTTACTCGGGTTTTCCCGAGCACGCTTGGTTGACCTCCGAGTATTTGGAAGTGCTCGGATATTTAGTTTCTGTCGCCATAGCTGCATGATTTGCGGCTGCTGCACAAGCTGAATACATGTGAGGAATGCCTGTTTGTTAGGAAATTCCCACACGTATTCAGGCTGTCTACAAGTCGTAAATCATGCAGCTGCTTCTACAAAAACTAAATCTCCGAGCACGCCAAAATACTCGGCGGACACCCAAGCATGCTCAGGAAAACCCGAGCAAAGAGTATACTCGCTCATCACTAGCAATTACTCTTGTTATTGATTGTACTTTCATATGTATTGCGTTGAGCATATATTCATTGATACTTCATAACAGACATCACATTACTGCTCCTCTATTGGATTGTCTTCCTATAACCATTTCAAATAGAGTAGAACCTGAATTTAAGAGTATCAATTTTTTTAATTGAATAAAACTGTTTTGTGTTCGCATATTGCCACTATTTCCTGACCAATTCTCTGGCCTCTCTTTTTTCACCTATAGATCGTCACACTGTACCCATACAAATCCAATATTGTAATATTAATAAAATAATTACATTTTTAGTATACTGTTTGACTTTAATCTGTAAATGTAATGTCATTAAGAAGATTACATTCACAAACTGCTTACCCATGTAAAGTCTCAGTCTTACATAAAATCTCTTTGCAAATCACCAAAACTTACAAGCTAAAGGATGACTTTTGAACACCCTCCTGCAACATTTAGTTTTAGTATCCCTGTCGTTGTTTGAGCTATGGTAAATTTTAGGTTGATATGTTAAGCATTTTTAAAAAAAATACATAATCTGTATATTTCAAACTCAATATTTGCATGACACTATATAAGGGGGCTGCATTATACCCTATGAGAGGGCTACATTATATTCTATGGGGGGCTGCTTTATATTTTAATAGGAGGGCTGCATTATATTCTATGGGGAGGGCTACATTATACCCTAATAAGGGGCTGCATTATACTCTATGAGCGAGCTGCATTATACTCTATGAGGGGGCTACATTATATTCTATGGGGGGCTGCATTATACCCTATGAGGGGGCTACATTATACTTTAATAGGGGGGCTACATTATATTCTATGAGGGGGGCTGCATTATATTCTATGGGGAGGGTTACATTATACCCAATTTGGGGGCTGTATTATACCCTATGAGGGGGCTGCACTATACTCTATGAGGGGGCTACATTATATTCTATGGGGGGGCTGCATTATACTCTGAGGGGGATGCATTATATTATATGAGGGGGCTACATTATATTCAATGAGGGGGCTACCATAACCTCTGCTATATCATTAAGACATGTAATTCCTTATATTATACCGTTCTCTCCTGGTTCTCCTCCTATCTCTCTGACCGCTCCTTTACTGAAACTTTTGCTGGCTTCTCCTCCTCTCATCTTCCCCTTACTGTTGGGATTCCTCAAGGATTGGTTCTAGGCCCCCTCCTTTTCTCTTTGTACACTGCCCCTGTTGGTCAAGCAATCAGTAGATTTGGGTTCCAGTCCATCTCTATGCCGATGACACCCAATTATACACTTCTTCTCCTGATATCATGCCTGCCTTGTTGGAAAACACCATTGATTGTCTTACCACTGTCTCTTACAACATGTCCTCCCTCTATCTAAAACTGAACCTGTCAAAAACTGAACTCATGTTTCCTCCCTCTACTAACCTACCTATGCCCACCATTGCCATTTATGTGTGTGGTTCCACCATTACTCCCCAGCAACATGCCCGCTGTCTTGGGGTCATACTTGATTCTGAGCTTTAATTCACCCCCCCACATCTGATCACTGTCTCGCTCTTGTTATCTGCACCTCAAAAACATTTCTAGAATTCGACCCTTTCTTACTTTCGACTCTGCAAAAACTCTTACTGTTTCTTTTATTCATTCTCGTCTGGATCTGGACTATTGTAACTCTCTACTAATTGGTCTCCCTCTTACCAAACTCTCCCCTCTCCAATCTGTCCTGAATGCTGCAGCTAGGATCATATTCCTCACCAATCGTTATACCAATGCTTCTACCTTGTGCCAGTCCTTACACTGGTTACCCATCCACACCAGAATTCAGTATATACTTATTACCCTCACCCACAAAGCACTCCATGGCTCAGCACCACCGTATATCTCCTCCCTCGTCTCAGCCTACTACCCTACCTGTGCCCTCCGTTCTGCTAATGACCTGAGGTTAACATCCTCAATAATCAGAACCTCCCACTCCCGTCTCCGAGACTTTTCACGTGCTGCGCTAATTCTTTGGAATGCACTACCCAGGATAATATGATTAATCCCCACAGTTTTAAGTGTGCCCTAAAAATGCTTTTGTTCAGACTGGCCTATCGCCTCAATGCATTAACTTAAATATCCCTGTGTGGCTCATTCAATTTTCTACCATAACCAGGTTCCTCGCATCATGTTCTCACTTGCTTTATGCATTTAATAGCCCTCTGTGTCTGTACGGTTACTTATTTAGACAGTTAACTGGTTCATGCAGCAACAGGAACACCCAATTCTTACACTATGGCTGGTCCAAACAATAAAAGCAATTGTTACTATCCACATTTTGTGTTTCCCCTTTTCCCTTATAGATTGTAAGTTTGCGAGCAGGGCCCTCATTCCTCTTGGTATCTGTTTTGATCTACCGTATGTGTTTATTGTTATGCTGTAATGTCTATTGTCTGCACAAGTCCCTTCTATAATGTAAAGTGCTGAGGAAAATGTTGGCGCTATAGAAATAAAATTATTATTATTATACCGTGAAATTAGCACATTTTACCACACAATTGGTGGTCTTGTATTTATTTCTATGTAGCTACATAGCCTCAAAAATTTCTCTGGTGGGCCCAAGGTGCTCAAATCCGACGCTGTATATGGGTTAAACCCCTTATGATATCACAACATAATTAACATATATTACCGTAACATTGAAGAAGATAAAGATAGAATAATCGACATAGAAAATGGAAAAAGGGTCCAAGACAAATATCACATACTACATTTTAGGTTGCTAAATATATAGCGAACGTAGGGATGATATTAGAATATATTGCATTACATAGAATGTGACCAGTAAGGAAAATCTGTTACATCATGGTCGCGTTTTGTGTCTGAATAAAAAACAGAGAGGAATTGTTCAGAGGTAATTTATAGATGTTACAATAAACACCAAAGGAAAGATCACTTTCTCTAGGTATGTCTAAAGGTCCCGTTACACACAACGATATTGTGAATGATATCGTTGCAATGTCACCAGTTTGGTGACGTTGCAGCGATGTTGAAACGTCATCGTTGCGCGTGACGTGCAGCAACGATCAGTTGGCTGATCATTAATTGTTGCCTAATGGTCTGGGCCATAAATCTATCGTTGGTCTCCCGCTGGGCAGCATACATCGCTGCGTGTGACAGTGAGAGACCAACGATAAGCGACGCTGGGAGCTGGTATCCAGGGTGAACAGAGGGTAACTAAGAGCCGTGCGGCTCTTAGATACCCGCTGTTTACCCTGGATACCAGCGTGCTCTCTGGTCCTGATCGCTGGTGAGTCTGTCTATGTGACAGCTCACCAGCGATCAGCTAACTATCTCCCAGCGATTCCATCCGCATCGGATCGTTGGTGGGATCGCTGGGACATTGAAGCGTGTAACGGGGCCCTAAGAGTATACAAAAAGTATCATTAACTAAATCAAGCGATCTAATGAGCATTTACAATCAAGTCTCAAATTACGAAGCAGTGTAATAGGGAATATATGAAAAATAAATAAATAAAAGAAAGACAATTCAAAATAAAAAACCTTATCACAGTATATAACTTCACCATTCACAAAAATTAGTCTTCGGCTAAACTGCATACATCAGGGGTGGGGAACATATGGCCCGTGGGCCGTATACGGCCCGCCATATAATTTGATCAGGCCCGCAGCTGCTCCAGAGCCGCGATCGGGTACCTTGTTGCAGGAGCCAGAGGAGCAGAGGAGCACTCTTGCTCTACTTCCTAGCCCCGCCCGCTGGATACTGCTCACTGATACGTGCACGCACAGATGGGGACTGAGCACACCCCGCTGGACCCCAGCGGCCCCGCGCACTGATACTAATGAAGAGGATGAGTAACCGCGCACCAGAGTGTGAGCTGCGCTGGACTGGTCTGCGGCCTGCCTCCCCAACCTGCCTTCGTCATCACCCCAGCCTGCCATCTTCATCACCCCAGTCACCGGTGCGGTGGTGACCGTGTCCTGCTGTGTGTGCGGGGCCTGGGTGCCATTCAGGAGTCACTGTGTTCAACAGCAGGTCAGTATGTGCTGTCTAATGGGGACCTGTGCTGCTTAATGGGGACATGTGCTGCCTAATGGGGACATGTGCTGCCTAATGGGGACCTGTGCTGCCTATTGGGGAGATGTGCTGCCTAATGGGGACCTGTGCTGCCTTTTGGGGAGATGTGCTGCCTAATGGGGACCTGTGCTGCCTAATGAGGACATTTGCCTGCCTATTGGGGACCTGTGCTGCCTAATGGGGACCTGTGCTGCCTAATGGGGACATGTGCTGCCTATTGGGGACCTGTGATGCCTAATGGGGACATTTGCCTGCCTATTGGGGACCTATGCTGCCTAATGGGGACATGTGCTGCATATTGAGGACCTGTGCTGCCTAATGGGGACATTTGCCTGTCTATTGGGGACCTATGCTGCCTAATGGGGACCTGTGCTGCCTATTGGGGACCTGTGCTGCCTATTGGGGACCTGTGCTGCCTAATGGAGACATTTGCCTGCCTATTGGGGACCTATGCTGCCTAATGGGGACATGTGCTGCCTAATGGGGACATGTGCTGCCTAATGGGGACATGTGCTGCCTATTGGGGACCTGTGCTGCCTAATGGGGTCATTTGCCTGCCTATTGGGGACCTATGCTGCCTAATGGGGGCCTGTGCTGCCTAATGGGGACATTTACCTGCCTATTGGGGACATTTTCCTGCCTATTGGGGACAGTTACCTGCCTGTTGGGGGACCTGTGCTGCCTATTGGGGACCTCAGAGATTTAGTTTTCGTCGCCTCCGCTGCATGGTTTATGGCTGCTGGACAGCCTGAATACATGTGAGGAATGCCTGTTTGTTAAGGAATCCCCACATGTTTTCAGGCTGACCAGCAGCTGCAAATCATGCAAATGCGTTGACAGAAACTAAATCTCCGAGCACGCCAAAATACTCAGAGGACACCCGAGCATGCTCGGAAAAATCCGAGCAATGAGTATACTCGCTCATCATTATTAATAATTTTATCCGGCCCCCGAACGCTATTATAAAACTCCAAATGGCCCTCGGCAGAAAAAAGGTTCCCCACCCCTGGCATACATGATGGAACTGTGCTATAACAGTTTTGCAATACTATGGTTTAAAATACAGTTTACAATGTAACAAAAATACCACGATCAAATCTGGAAAATATGTCATGGTTTGTTAAATCTTGCCCAGACAAGCGATCAAGTCCCGATAGCAGTGTGAACAATACGAAGGGGTCTGCCACAAAAAAAGAGTCGGTTCTGTATCTGGAAAGCAAGAGTTTCATTAATGAGCTTATTTTGAATGAAAGGAGGAGTTACCAGTATGAGACATTGAGACATGTAATGTCTGACAGTCTGTTCTCCTATTTTCACTGGAGAGCGGTATGTGATTATAACTAAAAGGGCAGCAGAAGTGTATTTTGTCTCTATACAGACATACTGTATTTGCAGCTTTAGTTGTCCACTAATATAGTACTTCAGCTTCGATTTCACAGGCAGCCAGTTTTGAGGAAACGGCAGTACTGCAGAGCCGACTGCACAGTGAGAAAGCTACTGTGCTGTATGTAATGAGTCAATGTTCAATTCTGCTATACTGTTTTAGTTGTACTCTGGCACATTGTTGGAAAAAGAGTTAACAATTCTTACGAAAGAATGTACGGGGCATTGCACAAGTAAAAGAGATGATACAGAAACTTGCTCAATGCACTTTACAGGAACTTGTCTTGTCGCAACAACTACACAGTTGTTTCTTTAAGGGACTGGGCTTGCAGCTGTAACCTCAAGAAAGTTATGCATGTCTCATTTAGATCCTTTGCAAAAACAGCATATAAGGACATATAAGAACTGCTTATATTGTGTCTGGCAGACTTCCCCTTGAAGTAGCCATTGTTTGTGTTGTCAATAAACGACCTCATGCTTAATTCAGATGATTCGGGTCCCGATTTGGTTGAACAAACTTCTGTAACACTATAATCCTTCATGTCGGAATGCAACAAACTCACATCTGATGCAGAAGTGGGCAGAAACCATGCACAGTGAATTTCAGGACTTCTGAAGGTAAAGACCTCTGGCTGAATTGCCATTAAACAGAGGCCGGTCCACCTGGCCAGACGTAAACTAAAGGCTTGATAGTTTTAGTCAGGTTCAGACTGGCCTATAGAGTAACAGGGGAATCCCCCGGTGGGCCCCTGTGCAGATCTGGGCTCTCAACCCCACTATATGGGCAGCACTTATCATAATTCAATTAATTCAATCTATACAGAAAAAATCTGCATCTCATCATTCTTTAACCAAACTACCAATTTTATTGTTATATAGAGATATAGGTAAATTTGTGAATGAGGGTAGTGTAATATTTGTATGCAGGTGAAAAGTGGGCCCCCAAGTCAATGCTACTGGTGGGCCCTTAGCACCCCAGTCCATCACTGGTTTTAGTCCTTGGAGAATGGACTGTTCATTTGAATTAAAGGGGTATTCCCATCTCCAAGATCCTATTCCAATTTGTAGTAGGTGTAATAATATTAATAACAATATTACTAGCAAATAGCTCCAATCAAAAATTTAGTATAGTTTTTTATTCGCTATGAATCTTTCGTCATGTGCAGTCATTGCAAGTAGAGTTGAGCGACTTTGGTCGGATCGGGTTTCATGAAACAAAATTTGTTTCAGATGAAACTGGTCCGACTAGGGCAAAAATGCAAGTCAATGGGAAATAAAAGTCGGCATTGAGTGGATGACATTCATCCACTCAATGCCGACTTTTATTCCCCATTGACTTGCATTGGGGTCGGGTTTTGGACGAAACTCCGACTTTTTTTGCTCTAGTCGGACCAGTTTCATCTGATACAAATTTTGTTTCATGAAACCCGATCCGACCAAAGTCGCTCAACTCTAGTCATAACCAAAAGTCCTTAAGTCCTAAAGTCCTGCAAAGCCTGCACATAAGGAAAGAGGTATAGTGAATCTAAAAAACGATACTACATTTCTAATTGGATGGATTTGCTAATATTATTATTATTATTATTACACTTACTACATATTGGGATAGAATCTTGGAGATGGGAATATCCCTTTAAGGTAAGATAAAACATTTGTGTAGGATATCTACAGTTGTGTGAAAAAGTGCTTGCCCCTTCCTGATTTCCTATTCTTTTGCATGTTTGTCACACTTAAATGTTTCAGATCACCAAACAAATTGAAAAATTAGACAAAGATAAAACAAGTAAACACAAAATGCCGTTTTAAATGAAGATCTTTATTATTACATAAAGAAGAAATCCAAACCTACAGGGTCCTGTGGGGAAAAATTGATTGCCCCTAAACCTAATAACTGGTTTGTCTACTCTTAGCAGCAACAACTGCAACCAAGCATTTGCGATAACTGGCCATGACTCTTACATTGCTCTGGAGGAATTATCCACTAATCTGTGCAGAATTGTTGTAATTCAGCCCCATTGGAGGGTTTCCGAGCATGAACTGCCTTTTTAAGGACATGCCACAGCACCTCAATTGCGTTAAGGTCAGGACTTTGACTAGCCCACTTCAAAGTCTTAATTTTTGTTTTTCAGGAGGTGGACTTGCTATTGTATTTCAGATCATTGTCCTGCTTCATAACCTAAATATGCTTCAGTTTGAGGTTACGAACAGACAGCCAGACATTCTCCTTCAGGATTTTTTGGTAGGCAGCAGATTTCATGGTTTCATTTACCACAGCAAGTCTTCCAGGTCCGGAAGCAGCAAAACAGTCCCAGACAATTACACTACCCCCACCAAATTTTACTGTTGGTATGATGTTTTTTTCTCAAATTCTATGATACTTCTGCACCAGATGTAATTGGACATACACCTTTAATAAAGTTCAACTTTTGTCTCCTCAGTCCACAGAGTATTCTCCCAAAAATCTTGAGGATCATCAATATGTTTTCTGGCAAAACTGAGATAAACCTTTATGTTCTTCTTTCTTAGCAGTTGTTTTTCATCTTGGATCTCAGCCATGCTGGCCATTTCTGCCCAGTCTCTTTTTTTATGCTGAAGTCATGAACACTGACCTTAATCAGGCAAGTGAGGCCTGCAGCTCTTTGGATGTTGTTGTAGGGTATTTTTGACCTCTTGGATAAGTCATCGCTGCATTCTTGGGGTAATTTTGGTTGGCTGGTCACTCCTGTGAAGGTTCACCACTGTTCCATGTCATTTGTAGATAATGGCTTTCACTGTGGTTCGCTGGAGTCCCAAAGCTTAAGAAATGGCTTTGTAACCTTTTTGCTGACTAACAGGTCTCAATTACTTTGTTTATCATTTGTTCCAAAAGTTCTTTGGATCGTGGCATGATATCTATCTATTGAGGATCTTTTGATCTACTTCACTTTGTCAAGCAGATCCTATTTAAGTGGTTTCTTGATTGAGAACAGGTGTGCCAGTAATCAGGTCTGTGTGTGGCTAGGGAATTTCTACTCAGATTCACAAAGATGCGATAAACCACAATTCATTTTTTTTTTTTTGGGGGGGGCAATCACATTTTCACACAGAGCCTGTAGATTTGGATTTATTTTTGCATTAGTAATCAAGACCTTCTTTTAAAGACTGCATTTTGTATTTACTTATGTTATCTTTGTCTAATATTTAAATTTGCTTGGTGATCTGAAACATTTAAGTGTGACAAACGTGCAAAAGAATAGGAAATAAGGAAGGGGGCAAACACTTTTTCACACAACTGTATATGGGTTTAACAGAACAAGAATAGTAACAAAGTAAATGTATAAAAATTTTAGATTCTTGAAACTTTTGTCTGTTGAAGTTTAATCCATAGTCTATATGAGAAGTCAACAAGAATATATAACTCAGTGTGCACGATAAAGACTTAAAATGGGAACTAAATTTCGTATTGTAAAGAGATTGTAAAGAAATTGTATTGTAAAAAAATGTTTACATGGAATGTCTGTTTTGTATCACTTCAATATTTTTACGGAGAAATAGCTATCCAAATTGGAGTAATTGAATATTAGAAAAGGTTTGTTCCTCTACTAAAAAAAATAGATTCAGAGTTATAGGGCATTGGCAAATTTTGACTGTAAGAGCACACGCTGTTCCACTACCTGAGGCAACTGGAAAAACCTACAGGCAAATAGAAAGGGATAATATTTACCTACCACCTGGGACTATAGAGAGTCAATTTGTACATGTTAGGAGTTAACATTAGGATGTACTAGATAGATAAAATACTGTAACCCTGTGTTTTGTCATAGTCCTGAATGTTGCAAAAGTAAGAGTTGGGACAGTCTCTTACAAATCCAGTCAGGGTCACTCTGGGTGAACGAAGTACTGTCCTAAGACTTTGTTTTGGTAAGCAGCTCTGTGAGTACAAGGTGCAATTAGCACTAAAGTACAGGGAGAATGTTTTGGTAAGCGGTTCTCTATCTCGTATCTTGAACACAGCGAGCAGAGATATTCGCAAACTTAATGTTCAGTCACCTATGAGGATCTCTGAATAAATTGAGTGAGTATGTGCAAGATTATACGGAATAATGAATAAATCCCTGAATGAATAAAGGATGTCATTAGATTTGAAGACTAACCTTGTGAGACAGTGAGGGGAATCATATGTAAGGGCCATTATGTATCTCCCAGACTGTGCTTAGGAGCATACTTAAACGCTGAAGTGCCTGGTAATCACTGCCACAGCTGTGGTTACCATGCAAAATAAAAGTAAATGTTGACTAGGTCAAGTTATTTGACCAAGTTAGTTTAGTAAAGCCTGTCTTGGACTTTTATTATTGAACAGTTCTGTAGGATGGTAGTGATACGGATTTCTCCCTTCAGTCCGGCTCTTACAAGTGGCCCATGGCAATGATTTTCACAATTTTTTTGATTTTCCTGCACTTAAGGTTTGGGTGTGTCTAAAACAGTCCAGGGCCAGCAATGTGGGAAACCATGATAGCACCTGACAACCTTAGGGGGGGGCGAGTGCCAGGGGCACTAGGCTTTTATTACGTGTTCCTGGCTGCGATCCGGAGTTGAAAAATGTTCATTATGAGTGCAGTATTTGGACACTAAAGGTCAATGAGTTTAACTTGCCTGGGTCTCTGCCTCAGTAAATTCTTTGGTGGAAGCGCCGCTACCTTACATGTGGTGGAAAATGAGAGCAACGTGAATTGCAACATGCCCCCAGAATACTGAATCCATGGACTGTGGGTTTATCCAATGGGTATCTTTGTATGTCCAGACTGCCTGCACTGCGGACATAGACACCAAACAAAGTGAATCACTTTTGTGCCAGATATGCATTAATGGGTACCAGAAAGAGGCTCCCTTGGACACAGGGAGCCTGGTGACACTGACAGTGACACTGATAGCTGATTGAGAGACTGGGACATGCCCGGTACTTCATGAAGCTCGATCAAACCAAGGGTTACTGGCAGATGCCTCTGACAGAGTTGGCCAAGCAAAAGACTGTCTTCATTACCCCAGAGGATCTCTATCACTATGGCATCTTAACTTTTGGGTTACATGTGTGAAAGGCCACATTTCAGAGGCTGATGGGCATAGTGTTAAAGCCCCACCGGAGTTATGCATCTGCATACTTAGATATCATGATTTATATTAGCGACGGGCATATCCACTTGTCCCAAGTGCAAGTGGGTCACCCTCCCAGGGCTGTGGGGTACTTGGTAGCCGGGCCCGATGAGCTTCAATGGGAGATGTCACGGCAGCTGAGATCCGGCCCGTGGCCCTGGGCGCCAATTGTAAAAAGGGGAATGTTCAGTGTGCTTATGATGAGTGATTTGTGACGCCACCTGTGGTGTTCGGCAATAGAGGTGTAAGCCGACACTGCAGACAAATCCTCTGGGACAGATGGTGTGGTGCAGCAGTGATGTTATAGCCCTCCACAGGCAGGGCTGTAGTCCCAGGGCTGTGTAGGTGAAGTGACACTTAGATGGTGTAGTGTCAGGCGCAAGGGATGTAGCAGTGCTGGGCAGGTTGGCACAGGAATAAGTGGAGGACACCAGGGCATGTAGTTCCAAAGCTTTACTCACAGTCTGCAGGTACAGGTGCCCGCATCCATGCCGTGTCCTCCGGGTCAGGAGCTCAGCTGTTGTGAGTTCATTTTTCCCTTCACCACTGAGGTCTGATGAACTCCCTCCTCTGGTGAAGGAAGGTAGTGAGGCTGATTACCCAACACCTGGGCAGCTAGATGATGACTGGGTGGCTGGAATTGAGGACTGAATATAAGGCAGCCGACGCCCTTCTGCCTTGCTGGTGATCCTACTGGATTCTTGGAGACCAGTCTGATTCCTGCGTCTCAAAGCTACATTTTTCTGCTCTGCTTTGTACACTTCAGTTTTGTTTTTGTTTTGCCTTGTTTTTTGGGAGTTCTGCCATCCCCGGCCGGGGGGTGAGTTGAATTCCATTTTTGTCTCTGATCTATTGATCTTTTGCTCTGTCTTCAGAATATACCTGAGTGCTGATATAGTCTTTTGAAGCCTAGCGACTTCAGGGCCTGTTTTTCCTATCAGTCGGTTGGCACATTTTGGATAGGGTTTTTGTGGATGGCAGACAGCAGCTTTCCTATCCTGTCCTATTTAGTTAGCTTGGGCCCCATCATTTGCTCAACCTATCTTTCTATCTGAGTTAGTGTTTTCATCTTGCTTCACCGTCATTATATGTTGGCGGCTGCCTATTGCTTTGGGGTCTGCTCTGGGGCAGTTTAGCTTTTCCCCTTTCTGTCTTTAGGCTATATAGTTCTCCGGCTGTGATCGAGGGGTCTAGGGCACCGTAGGAACCCCCCACGGCTACTGCTAGTTGTTGTGGATAGGCTCAGGGGTCTGCAATCTGATAGCTGCCAACCTCTCTGTTTTTTTCTGGACTTAGCTAGTATTTTTTTTTTTCCTCCTTCGGTGACTCATCATAACACTCAGCCAACTTCCAGGCAAGATGAAGTACTCCCTTCCAACACTCTGCCAACATATGTGCCTTTTCTGAATGTCTCCTCTTATAGCGCCTTTGAGTGAAGTACTCCTAGTACTGAGTTACACTGGAGTTCCTCCTGTCAGATGTTCCTATGAACGCTACTTGTTCGGCAGACAGCTGTAGCCTGCTTCGGGGACTCCTTGCTACTAAGTCCTGGCTCACTAATATGTTGCTGTTGTGCCCCCAAGTCTTGTGTGGGAATAAAGTGGTCACTACTTCTATTCCTCTGGTGTCTGCTGCAGGACCATTAGTATCCGTACAACCTCGGGGACCGGACCCCGGCCTTGCGCTTAGAACTTGAAAAGGGTTCTCCTCTAACCCTGGTCCTTGTTCTCTTTTTTTCCTCACGTTCCGTACTAATCCTTCTTCCCAATGGAGAATCAAGCTTCCTTTCTCTGTCTCTTTCCTGTGCCAGCAGACCCAGATCACTGTGGCCTGCTGCAGCACTTCCTTCTTCCATCCCTCTCCCGGGGATCTTCTCTGTCTAACACTCTGTCCTTCTACATCCTCACTCACTGACTGAATGAAAGACTGACTCAACTCTTCCTGCTCTTTTGTGTGAACTCACTCCACCCGCCTCCCAGCATGTTTCGTGTTCCAAGCAGGGAGCCACCAATGGGTGCTTTGCTATACTCCAAGCAGGGAGCCACCGAAGGTGCTTTGCTACACTACTTTGTGGTGTGGGCTTGCAGGTGTTGGAGCGTGGTCAGGTGTCTCCACCTTACCTGGATAGTGGGGTACCACACCTCAGGAGGAGGTGCATTACCTCTGCGGCGACTGAACCCTCAGGGGCGCCACACAAGTGGTAGTGAATTCACTCAGAGTCGTGGGCTTGATGGCAAACCCCCAATATTGTAAATATGTCTTGAGGTAGCCCGGTATTTGGGGTACATGATTGGCTGTGGGATTATCAATCCCCAAATAAATAAATTCAAAACTGGCTGCGGCCTCTTACTACGAGACAGGTGAGAGCATTCCTCAGTATCAATGGATATCGTAGATGGTTTATACCTAATTTTTCTGGTAGATCGGCACTAGAGTTGAGCGACTTTTTGGTTTTTTAGGGTCGAGTTTCGTTTCGTGAAACCCGACTTTTCCAAAAGTCGGGTCGAGCAAGATCGTCCGATTATAGGGAAAAGTCGGGGTCGTCCCGAAACACGAAACCCAATGTAAGTCAATGGGGAATAAAAGTCGGCAGTGAGAGGAGGACAGGAAACACACCTACAGTGCCCATTTGAATGCCAAAAGCATCAATTCTTCTTACTTAAGCTTGTCAACCTTAATTAACTTCATAATACAAGCTACACACTGAAAAATGGGGGTTATTTGGCTAAAGTTGTGGGGGGGAGGGCTGGCTGCAGGTTTTCATGTGCCCTGGGCGAAAGAGCGCCCCTTTAACACATACCACAACTCATCATGCTCCGATAATGTAAAATACTTCACTTTTTACATCTTATGACGAGGCCCATCTATTTCTCCATACAGAATCATTGGTCCCATATAATGTTTGAAACAGTATATGATGAGCTCCACATAATGCTACAGTATATGTTGGTCCCCATGGATGAAGCTCCACTGTCTTATGGGCCCAAATAATGCTCCAAACATAATGGGCCCCATTTCTAATGCTCTAGTGTATAATGGGCCCTGTAAATGCTGCTCCAGTGTCTGATGTCCACCTTTGGAATGTTCCAGTGTATGGTGGGCCCCATCTATCATTCTCCAGAGTATAGTGCTCCCCAAAAATTGCTGTCCCAACATTGAAAACAATCAACTAAGTCTCCTCGCTAGGGAATCCCTGTACTTGTCTGGACTCCTCGTCGTCCCCATCTTCCATCTCACTGCACAGTATTTCAACTTTGCAAGTGCTGTGATCCTGAGCAATCAGGGGGGGCCCACTCGTTGGTGACGGCACTGGCACAGGGCCCCTGATAGTACGGTGGTGTGTCTGATGGCTGGTGGGCCGAACCTGCACTTTCATCTGCAGCTTCCTCTTTGTCACCGTGTAAGATGGAACTGTATATGGGAAGGGTAACCTGAGTTTCATCAGGGTCAGATTCAGGTCGTGTAGCGTGCGAGGGGAATGTAGTGGTCTGGGTCAATGTACCAGCAGATTCATCGAGCAGTGGCTGGGCATCAGTGCACTTGTGTCGCCCCCAGGAGTACGGTCGCCACAGTGGAATTACCTTCTTCCTAGGGAGTGTGATGTCATGCTTGGGAGCAACGAACGATCTTTCTAGCAGGTTAACTGATTGGGCGGCGTTATTCCCACGAGTCATGACCCTCCAAACAGCGTTCATGAAGGCAAAGTGTTTGTTTTACGTGGGCAGTATGGTTGCAAAGCTGAACCTTAAAGGAATGTCCAGAAGGGCACCACCAGGAGTGGAGCCTACGGTTAAATTCGACTCCACCTGGGAAACCTCAACCATGCCAGCTACAGAACAGATGCACACATTGCAAGCTTAATTCCGTTAACGAACGAGACTCCGTCATGCCCCGCGGTCCGAGTCCGGCTTACTAGAGGGACACGTGAGGCTCTGGCACATGAGATTGGCCAATAACTGGTGTGTCATGCCCTTACATGTCCGTGGCTGCATGTGCGCTACACTGAAAAGGCCAGCGTTTGTCGCTTACAGGTGCAGATAACACGCTGAACAACGTTAGTGATGGGGATCACTGAGTGATTACAATTATTACCCGCGAACAATGATTTCCCAGTAAGTGCAGGTCAACTGCAGTTCCAGAATTAGGCCTAACTGTCATTCCTGAAAAAATGAAAAACTTACGTGTGCAAACCACAGGTGCTGTAGCTTGCTTAACAGCTCGCCAGCCGTTCTCACGCCCAGTATGGATTACACGTGATTGCACAAAGGTGAGAAAGGGTACCGTATCCCCAGATAACATGTATGGATAGCGTACACATTCAAAATATATGTCTATACATCAGGAGGCAGGCTCAGACGGTGTTAGGCCCAGTATGGATTGCACGTGATTGCACAAAGGTTAGAAAGGGTACCGTATCCCCGGATAACATGTATGGATAGCGTACACATTCAAAATATATGTCTATACATCACGAGGCAGGCTCAGACGGTGTTAGGCCCAGTATGGATTGCACGTGATTGCACAAAGGTTAGAAAGGGTACCGTATCCCCAGATAAAATGTATGGATAGCGTACACATTCAAAATATATGTCTATACATCAGGAGGCAGGCTCAGACGGTGTTAGGCCCAGTATGGATTGCACGTGATTGCACAAAGGTTAGAAAGGGTACCGTATCCCCAGATAACATGTATGGATAGCGTACACATTCAAAATATATGTCTATACATCAGGAGGCAAGCTCAGACGGTGTTAAGCCCAGTATGGATTGCACGTGATTGCACAAAGGTTAGAAAGGGTACTGTATCCCCAGATAACATGTATGGATAGCGTACACATTCAAAATATATGTCTATACATCAGGAGGCAGGCTCAGATGGTGTTAGGCCCAGTATGGATTGCACGTGATTGCACAAAGGTTAGAAAGGGTACTGTATCCCCAGATAACATGTATGGATAGCGTACACATTCAAAATATATGTCTATACATCAGGAGGCAGGCTCAGACGGTGTTAGGCCCAGTATGGATTGCACGTGATTGCACAAAGGTTAGAAAGGGTACCGTATCCCCAGATAACATGTATGGATAGCGTACACATTCAAAATATATGTCTATACATCAGGAGGCAGGCTCAGACGGTGTTAGGCCCAGTATGGATTGCACGTGATTGCACAAAGGTTAGAAAGGGTACCGTATCCCCGGATAACATGTATGGATAGCGTACACATTCAAAATATATGTCTATACATCAGGAGGCAGGCTCAGATGGTGTTAGGCCCAGTATGGATTGCACGTGATTGCACAAAGGTTAGAAAGGGTACCGTATCCCCAGATAACATGTATGGATAGCGTACACATTCAAAATATATGTCTATACATCAGGAGGCAGGCTCAGACGGTGTTAGGCCCAGTATGGATTGCACGTGATTGCACAAAGGTTAGAAAGGGTACCGTATCCCCGGATAACATGTATGGATAGCGTACACATTCAAAATATATGTCTATACATCACGAGGCAGGCTCAGACGGTGTTAGGCCCAGTATGGATTGCACGTGATTGCACAAAGGTTAGAAAGGGTACCGTATCCCCAGATAACATGTATGGATAGCGTACACATTCAAAATATATGTCTATACATCAGGAGGCAGGCTCAGGCGGTGTTAGGCCCAGTATGGATTGCACGTGATTGCACAAAGGTTAGAAAGGGTACCGTATCCCCGGATAACATGTATGGATAGCGTACACATTCAAAATATATGTCTATACATCAGGAGGCAGGCTCAGACGGTGTTAGGCCCAGTATGGATTGCACGTGATTGCACAAAGGTTAGAAAGGGTACCGTATCCCCAGATAACATGTATGGATAGCGTACACATTCAAAATATATGTCTATACATCAGGAGGCAGGCTCAGACGGTGTTAGACCCAGTATGGATTGCATGTGATTGCACAAAGGTTAGAAAGGGTACCGTATCCCCAGATAACATGTATGGATAGCGTACACATTCAAAATATATGTCTATACATCAGGAGGCAGGCTCAGACGGTGTTAGGCCCAGTATGGATTGCACGTGATTGCACAAAGGTTAGAAAGGGTACCGTATCCCCGGATAACATGTATGGATAGCGTACACATTCAAAATATACACTCACTGGCCACTTTATTAGGTACACCATGCTAGTAACGGGTTGGACCCCCTTTTGCCTTCAGAACTGCCTCAATTCTTCGTGGCAGAGATTCAACAAGGTGCTGGAAGCATTCCTCAGAGATTTTGGACCATATTGACATGATGGCATCACACAGTTGGCGCAGATTTGTCGGCTGCACATCCCTGATGCGAATCTCCCGTTCCACCACATCCCAAAGATGCTCTATTGGATTGAGATCTGGTGACTGAGGAGGCCATTTGAGTACAGTGAACTCATTGTCATGTTCATGAAACCAATCTGAGATGATTCGAGCTTTATGACATGGCGCATTATCCTGCTGAAAGTAGCCATCAGATGTTGGGTACATTGTGGTCATAAAGGGATGGACATGGTCAGCAACAATACTCAGGTAGGCTGTGGCGTTGCAACGATGCTCAATTGGTACCAAGGGGCCCAAAGAGTGCCAAGAAAAAATTCCCCACACCATGACACCACCACCACCAGCCTGAACCGTTGATACAAGGCAGGATGGATCCATGCTTTCATGTTGTTTACGCCAAATTCTGACCCTACCATCCGAATGTCGCAGCAGAAATCGAGACTCATCAGACCAGGCAACGTTTTTCCAATCTTCTACTGTCCAATTTCGATGAGCTTGTGCAAATTGTAGCCTCAGTTTCCTGTTCTTAGCTGAGAGGAGTGGTACCCGGTGTGGTCTTCTGCTGCTGTAGCCCATCTGCCTCAAAGTTCGACGCACTGTGCGTTCAAAGATGCTCTTCTGCTTACCTTGGTTGTAACGGGTGGCAATTTGAGTCACTGTTGCCTTTCTATCAGCTAGAACCAGTCTGCCCATTCTCCTCTGACCTCTGGCATCAACAAGCCATTTCCGGCCACAGAACTGCCGCTCACTGGATTTTTTTTCTTTTTCGGACCATTCTCTGTAAACCCTAGAGATGGTTGTGCGTGAAAATCCCAGTAGATCAGCAGTTTCTGAAATACTCAGACCAGCCCTTCTGGCACCAACAATCATGCCACGTTCAAAGGCACTCAAATCACCTTTCTTCCCCATACTGATGCTCGGTTTGAACTGCAGGAGATTGTCTTGACCATGTCTACATGCCTAAATGCACTGAGTTGCCGCCATGTGATTGGCAGATTAGAAATTAAGTCTTAACACACAGTTGGACAGGTGTACCTAATAAAGTGGCCAGTGAGTGTATGTCTATACATCAGGAGGCAGGCTCAGACGGTGTTAGGCCCAGTATGGATTGCACGTGATTGCACAAAGGTTAGAAAGGGTACCGTATCCCCGGATAACATCTATGGATAGCGTACACATTCAAAATTTATGTTTATACATCAGGAGGCAGGCTCAGACGGTGTTAGGCCCAGTATGGATTGCACGTGATTGCACAAAGGTTAGAAAGGGTACCGTATCCCCGGATAACATGTATGGATAGCGTACACATTCAAAATATATGTCTATACATCAGGAGGCAGGCTCAGACAGTGATAGGCCCAGTATGGATTGCACGTGATTGCACAAAGGTTAGAAAGGGTACCGTATCCCCGGATAACATGTATGGATAGCGTACACATTCAAAATATATGTCTATACATCAGGAGGCAGGCTCAGACAGTGTTAGGCCCAGTATGGATTGCATGTGATTGCACAAAGGTTAGAAAGGGTACCGTATCCCCAGATAACTTGTATGGATAGCGTACACATTCAAAATATATGTCTATACATCAGGAGGCAGGCTCAGACGGTGTTAGGCCCAGTATGGATTGCACGTGATTGCACAAAGGTTAGAAAGGGTACCGTATCCCCAGATAACATGTATGGATAGCGTACACATTCAAAATATATGTCTATACATCAGGAGGCAGGCTCAGACGGTGTTAGGCCCAGTATGGATTGCACGTGATTGCACAAAGGTTAGAAAGGGTACCGTATCCCCGGATAACATGTATGGATAGCGTACACATTCAAAATATATGTCTATACATCAGGAGGCAGGCTCAGACGGTGTCAGGCACAGTATGGATTTGACGGCCCAGACTACGCAGCGGAGGAGCAGGGAGAGGTAAAGATTGCAAATGCTGGGGCCCTGCCCAAGCAAGGGAGGCCCACTCATGGGCGTCGGTACTGGCACTGGGCCCCTCATAGTACGGCGGTGTGTCTGACGGCGGGTGTGCACCACCACCGTCAGAGACACTTGATTGCACTATGAAGGACCCTGTGCCAGTGCCCGCGCCCAAGAGTCGGCCTACCCACCTGTCCAGGGCAACGGCACTCGCACGGTGTCGTGCGCTAGGTGGTGACCCCGGCCATGGGGGGGGATGCAGCACAGTTAGGGAGTTTTAGAAAGTGGCATATGTTGATGTTGGACATTCAGCTGATGCAAAAGGTGAAATAGGTCAAGTCCCAGGAAGAGGTGGACCAAAGCAAGCCATTTTTCTGTCACCCTATGTGTCATCAGGGGAAGGTGGGACAAAATCCTTGGAAACCCATGCGTGGTTCATTTTAATGAAGGTTAGATCATCCACATTTTGGGTTGACAGATGGGTCCTTTTTTCTGTCAGGATTGATCCAGCTGCACTGAAGACTCTTTCCGATAGCACACTTGCAGCTGGGCAAGCGAGCTCCTGTAAGGCATATTGTGCCAATTCAGGCCAAGTGTCCAGTTTAGCGGCCCAATAGTCAAAGGGGAATGACCTGTGTGGGAGAACATCGATATGGGAGGAAAAGTAGTTTGTAACCATAGTTGACAACTGCTGTCTCCTGTCACTTTCCATCGATGCAGTATTACCAGTTGTGTGAGTGGTACTTGAAACATCAGTCCACAACATTGTCATGAAACCCCTTTCTCCAACGCCACTTCTGCTGTGTGCACCACGAACACCTCTGCCAAGCTGCCCCCGGCCCGTACGGCTCGTGTGAGAACCATCACCGCTGCTGTGTGCTGGGAATGCCTCAAGCAACCGATTTACCAAAGTTGCTTGTTTATTAGCCAATATTAGGTCAAGGTTCTCCTGTGGCATGATGTTTTGTAATTTGCCTTTATAGCGTGGATCCAGGATGCTGGCCAACCAGTAGTCGTCATCGTTCATCATTTTGGCAATGCGGGGGTCCCTTTTTAGGATCTGCAAGGCATAATCTGACATGTGGGCCAATGTTCCCGGTGTCAATGATGCACTGCGAGTGCTGGTTGGAGGAGCACTTTCTGGCAAATCCACATCCCTCCAGTCACGCACAAACCCTGTACCAGACCTTGCCACGCCAACATTTTCACTTGCCCCACGAGATGCATCCTCCTCCCCTAAGTAATCATCCCCATCATCCTCCTCCTCCTCTTCTTCCTCCACCTCGTCCAGGAGAGGTCCCTGAGCAGACAATGGCTGAATGTCATCAAGGATTCCCTCCTCCTCTTCCTCCTCATCAACATTGGCTGCAGAAGCCTGCTCCTTAAGGTGCGTCAAAGTTTGCATGAGCAGACGCATAAGTGGGATGCTCATGCTTAGGATGGCGTCGTCTGCACTTACCAGCCGTGTGCATTCCTCAAAACACTGAAGGACTTTACAGAGGTCTTTCAGCTTCGACCACTGCACACCGGTCAACTCCATGTCTGCTCTCAAAGTGCCTGGCCGTGTATCCTCCCACAAATGCATTATGGCCTGCCTCTGCTCGCACAGCCGCTCCACCATGTGCAGGGTGGAGTTCCACCTTGTTACAATGTCGATAATGAGGCGGTAGTTGGGAAGGTGGAGCAATCGCTGCAGCTTCTGCATACGAACGGAGTGTACAGGCGACCGGCGGATGTGCGCGCACAGTCTTCGCACCTTCTGGAGCAGGGCTGTTAACTCCGGATAATTTTTGAGGAAGCACTGCACCACCAGGTTCAAGGTGTGAGCCAAGCAAGGTATGTGGCTGAGTTTTGAAAGGGCTATGGCTGCCACAAAATTACTGCCGTTATCACTAACTACCTTGCCTGCCTCAAGATGTACACTGCCCAGCCATGACTCAGTTTGTCGCTGAAAGTACTCGGCCAGCACCTCGGCGGTGTGTCTGTCGCCCAAACACATCATCTACAACACTGCCTGCTGACGCTTTCCACTAGCTGCTCGATAGGGGGACACCTCGTGTGCAACAGTGGCAGCTGCAGATGGAGTGCTCGTACGACTGCACTCTGTGGACGAGCTTTCGATTCTGGAGGAGGAGGGTCGAATGCCTACAGCCAACTGTTTCCTATACCGTGGGCTAGGCAGCACTGTCCCACCACCGCTGTCCCCTGTGGACCCTGCATCCACCACATTAACCCAGTGCGCAGTGATGGACACGTAACGGCCCTGGCCATGCCGACTGGACCATGCATCAGTTGTGAGGTGCACCTTTCCGCTCACTGACTGCTTGAGTGCATGGACAATGCGGTCTTTCACATGATGGTGGAGGGCTGGGATGGCTTTGCGAGAGAAGAAGTGGCGACTGGGTAGGTCATAGCGTGGTACTGCATAGGCCATGAGTTCGCGGAAAGCTGCGCTTTCCACCAACCGAAAGGGCATCATCTCAAACGAGATTAGTTTGGCAATGTGGGCGTTCAAACCCAGTGTACGCGAATGAGAGACTGAGTACTTTCTTGACCTACTCATAGTGTCTGGGAGGGTGAGCTGGACTTGAGAGCTGCATATGGTGGAAGTAGCGGTGGACAGGGCGGACTGAGAGAGGGTTGATGATGGTGATGGAGTTGGTGTTCTTTCTGATGGCCTAGAATCAGTCTTTCGTTGATATAACAGTGGGATTCCCTGACTGCTGTGGCCTTGCAACGACACCTCAACATTTGCTGCTGTGCTAACCGGTGGGCTTACAGTGGGGGAAACAATGTAGCGTTGCTGACTACCTTCGTTGTGATCAGTTGCACATGTGGCACTTGAGGTTTGGTGTTGTGTCCACGCTTGCAAGTGCATGCTGGTTAAATGTCTAAGCATGCAACTGGTATTCAAATTTTTCAGATTTTTCCCTCGGCTAAAGGTCTTTGCGCACTTCTTACAGATAACCTTGTTCTGATCATGAGGATTTTGGTCAAAAAAGTGCCACACTGCACTCTTCCTACTTTGGCAGACATTTTGCGGCCTAGCACACTGTGATCTTTTGACCCTCTGGACAAGCTGTCCAGCAACTCTTTTGATGTTTGGAACCTGTCTTTGGAGTGCTCCGGGCCTGCCAGATAACAGCTGTTGCGATGTCGATGTCTGCTGTGGATGCTCCTCATCTGAGCTATTGGAAGCAGCACCCTCTTCCCCCAATGGATGCCAATCTGGGTCAACAACTGGGTCATCCATCACCTCCTCTTCTATGTCATGTGCACCTTCCTCTGTGTCACCGTGTATGGTGGTATAGTGTGCGGGAAGGGGCACCTGAGTCTCAACAGGGTCAGAATCTGGCTCTGTACACTGCGAGGACAATGTAGTGCTCTGAGTGAATGTACCAGCAGAATCATCCATCAGCGGCTGTGCATCAGTGCACTCCATGTCAGATTCATCTTGGCCTGGGTAATTCACCATTTGACTTGATAATCCAGGCATGGTATGTGAAAACAGCTCCATGGAGTAATCAGTAGTATGGCCTGCGTCATCCTTCAATCTTGGTTGGGGTGAAGGACACAAGGAAAGGTGTGGTTCATGAACATGAGCCTCCAATGACGACTCAGTGCTTTTACTTTTTACAACTGAAGAAGAGGAGGCGATAGAGCTGGAGGCTGAGTCAGCAATGTAAGACAAAACTTTTTCCTGATGCTCTGGCTTTAAAAGCGGTTTGCCAACTCCTAGAAAACTAAGCGTTCGAGGCCTTATGTAGCCAGACGATGACGCAGGCTCAACACCTCCTGCATTCGGTCCTATTTTGCTCTTGCCACTACCATCAGATCCACCACCAACACCATCATTACCAGCTGCCAACCCCCGCCCAATTCCACGGCCTCTTCCACCAGCCTTCCTCATTTTTGGTAGAAATGTAGACAAAATCCAACAAACTATATAGTAATGTAAAACAAGGTACAAGGTGTCTATAGGACAGGGGAGATTTTGAATTTCTGCAGACACTTGTGGACACTGGACACTTTTGGATTGTGTGAGGCCCACTGATATCTGAGCGCTATGTCACAGGCTCGATGGCACAGCTGTGACAAAAGTGACTAGAGGATAAGGGAGATTTTGAATTTCAGCAGTCACTTGTGGATACTGGACACTTTTGGATTGTGTGAGGCCCAATGAATATCTGAGCGCTATGTGACAGGCTCGATGGCACAGCTGTGACAAAAGTGACGAGAGGATAAGGGAGATTTTGAATTTCTGCAGACACTTGTGGACACTGGACACTTATGGATTGTGTGAGGCCCACTGAATATCACAGCACTATGTCACAGGCAGAAATTGGCTAGTGTATCACAAACTACAAGGTGTATGTAGAATTGGGCAGAATAGGAATCTCCCTAAAGTGCAGGTCTGTAAGAACGGAACATGTCCTCGTTTTATTCTCACAGAGTGACACACTGATAGCTTCACTGTGGCTGTGATAACAGCCGTTACACGGTACTGTGTGAGGAGCGTACACCGCTGTATGGTGTGAAAAAATGCACGCTCAGTACCTCAGCAGGACAAAAAAAAAAAAATTGGGATTGCTTTTAAAAAAGCAGTTTGCGGAGCAGTGGGTAAACAGCAATGCAGGAATGTCAGGAAGCCTTAGAAGGCAGCCCAACAACCAACACCACTGATACACCACTATATAGCCTCCCCTTGCACTGCACACACAGTGACTGATGTGTTGTACAGGCAAAATTGCTAGCAGCAGAAGCAGTTTTTTTTTCTTCTCAGCAGGACAAAAAAAAAAATTGGGATTGCTTTTAAAAAAGCAGTTTGCGGAGCAGTGGGTAAACAGCAATGCAGGAATGTCAGGAAGCCTTAGAAGGCAGCCCAACAACCAACACCACTGATACACCACTATATAGCCTCCCCTTGCACTGCACACACAGTGACTGGTGTGTTGTACAGGCACAATCGCTAGCAGCAGAAGCAGTTTTTGGTGTCTTCTTCCCTGCCTAACGCTCTCCCTACAAAATCAGCAGCAGCAGCAGCTCTCCCTATTCTGAGATCAGCATGAGTAACATGGCGGTCGGCGTGCACGCCCTTTTATACCCCCTGTGACGCCCATCAAAGCAAGCCAATCACTTGCATGCCCTTCTGAAAGATGGTGGTGACCCGTGCCTATGTCATCACGTTGCCCACAGTGTCCGTGGATCCTGATTGGCTGAAAAAGAGCGCAAAACAAACTTTTGAAATGCGACTTTGGCGCGTAAGTCGCCGACCTCGTGGCCGACCTCATCCTAGGGTCGGGTTTCGTTTCATGAAACCCGACTTTGCCAAAAGTCGGCGACTTTTGAAATTTTTCGACCCGTTTCGCTCAACTCTAATCGGCACCACTAATTGACCTCTTAAAGGAACGAAAGTCAATCATGGTCCAGTGGAAACCTCAGGCAGAAGATGCCTTCCAGTCCATGAAGTTGACGCTGTGCGGAGAACGTGTCCTTATCAGTCTTAAATTTGGAACAGATTTATTGTGCAAACAGATGCCTCTGATGTAGGACTACGAGCAGTTTTGTCGCAACAGGTGAAAGGAGAAGAACATCTTGTCACAGTCATGATCACGTGTGTCAGGACGCAGATGATACCGCAAGGCGGACCCATAACACACGTGACCCTGGATACACCGCCTCCAGTGGGGCGCATTTAAATAATAAAACGTGCAGGTGGATACGCCGCCTCCACCTGGCGAATTTAGGTATTACACGTTATACATACAATAATCAAATAATAAAGGGGGAACCTGGGAAACTTTAACAATGGTGGGCCCTGCGATAGGGAATGGGGACATGGAGACCTCCTAAGCTCCCCTGAGCCAGTGTCCCTGCACTCCTTACATTCCCTAAACAGGCTCCGCACCTGTCGCCGCACGCGTACCTTAACGCCCTTGCTCACCCTGACCCTAAACCCTCACTAGGGAATGGGTCGGTGCGGAGAATAATCCCACCACTGCACTAATAACACACATGAGGAAAGAGACAATACAGGGGAAACACCACTTAGCTTTGCTCTGTTGCATGCGCTCCTAGCAACAGAGCCCTCCACCTGAGTGCATCTTCTCCTCCACCTGGATCCATCACCATAACAGGATCCTTCACCTTAGTGCAGCCTTGGAGCAGAGTCCAACACCAGTTGCAGCTGCTTAGTACCAGAGTCCCAAGGAAGTGTTCAGCTTCTGCCATGAAGTCAAGCATGCTTGAGTCCAGCTCAGCGGCCAAGTCCCACATGGTGAGTGCCACTCTCCACAGTAGCCACTCCACCAGACCATGCAGACACTTCCCGCTGACTCCATCACTGCGACCCCACCACGCCATGCGAGCCCTTCGTCCAGACACCATAGCTGCAACACATCCCCCCTGGCTAAGCTGCGCAGGACTCCTCACCAGCTCCATCCTTCCTCCAGGCCCTCCAAACCAGAGTGAAACACAAACTCACAATATCACAGGCAGTGATTACACACCCCTAGCACACCTTTATAGGGTGTCACACCTGATCCCTAATTAAGTGCACAAAAACCTAAAGTGCGATACCGCTAACCACCACCGGGGACAGTCAAGACACCTTGGAACTTTCCAAAGTAAAAAAAGTTCACCCAGTGCAATTTAAAACTGTCAGATCATGACAGTCACCTACTTAAGCAGGAAAGTTACTCCAGCAGAGAAATATCATAGTGTAGCGAAGGAGTGCTTGGCCATTAAGTGGGCCTTGGAGTCCCTACGGTATTATTTACTGGTCTGGATGGCAAATGCTAAGGAAAGGAATGCTCAGGTCACCAGAGGGTCTATGTCCTTGCAGTATATTTTAGTTTTTCAGTGAAACATTGAGCTGGGAAGTCGCAAGTGCCTGTTGTTGGCACCCTGTATTGTAACAGGTGTTCAACCCCACAAGTTTGAACAGAGGAGGGATAGGGGAATCATATGTGAGGGCCATTATGTATGTAACAAAAATTAGTGCAGGATGTGCCATTAATGAGGAGAGCCTGTCAGCTGAAATCAAGTGGAACCAAAGTGTACTGGAAGATTTGCAGGGGGGAAGGATCTTGTGTGCTGGACCAGATCAGGTGACCCTCTGTAAGGACTTCCCTCATAAAAAAGCCCTGCGCGTCAAACCACAAGGAGATTTGGTGCCAGGGAAGAGAGAAGGCCAGACGTGCTCCAGAGACACCGGTGAGACCAACGTGATGTCATGATCCATGCTGGATCATGTCAGATAAGAGCACTGGTAACCTTTTTTTTTCTCTCTAAGCTTTGTGCTTAGAGATAGTTTTTCCCCGGTGGCCAGTATGGTCATTGCACTGGTGTTTTTAGAGATCGTTTTGCCCTCGGTGGTGGTTAGTGTAATTGCACGGGAATCACTAACAGGTGTGTTTATTCAATAAAGGTGTATCAGTTGTGCTCACTGACGTTGGTGATATTATTGTTGGTCTTTTCCAACCAGCCTGGGTGAAGGATGGAGCTGGAGGAGAGTCCAGGACAGCTCAGAGTCCTGGAGTGGCAGCTATGGTGTCAGCGAGGAGTTCGTGTAAAGCATGGTGGAGTGGCAGCTATGGTGTCAGTGAAGAATTCTTGCAAGGCTTGCTGGAGTGGCAGCTATGGTGTAGAGCTGCACTCAGTTTGCTGGACTCTGTTACGGGAAAGTTGCACTCAGGTGCTAGACTCGGTTGCTGGACAGTTGCACTCAGGTGCTGGACTCTGTAGCTGGACAGCTGCACTCAGGTGCTGGACTCTTTTGCTCCAAGGTGGCACTCAGTGCTGGATGCTGTTGCTGTAAAGCTGCACCCAGGTGTTGGACACAGTGGGAGGAAGATGCACTCAGGTGTTGGACTCTGTTGCCAGGAGCAAGTGCATCAGAGCAAAGCTAAGTGTTTCCCTGTTTGTCACTTTTCCTCATGTTGGTGTTAGTACAGCGGTGGGGCCAGTGCCTGCACCACCCAGCTCCCTAGTAAGGAATAGGTGTAGGGTGTGCTAGGGTGACAGGTATCCGATCGGCGACAGGTGAGGAGCCTGTATAGGGAACGTTAGGAGTGTTAGGGACTCTGACTCAGGGGAGTGCAGGAGGTCTCCACGTCCCCCATTCCCCATCGCAGGGCCCTCCATTGTAAATATTTCCCTATCTCTTGTGTCTTGTTGTATTAGTTACCGGCCTGCGGGCCGCATCACACTGGACAATTACACGTGCCGTGTCCTGTTGTATTAGTTACCGGCCTGCTGGCCGTGTCATACAGGACGGGGCACGTGACTTTATCACCAACCATTTTTTTTTTCTGGTGAGCCTCGGGCCATGTTCAGACCTGTGAGCATTTGCTGCTGGGCCTCACAGAGGTGAGTGGGGAGCTGCATGGTGTGTAAGCAGTTCCAGCAGCAGTAATCAGGGTCTGTTGCCTTCCCTCTGACTCAACCGGAAAATCAAATAGTGACACGTGATAGGCCTCAATGGTGTTAGGCGTTGGGTTTCTGTAGCTGCACAGCAGAGCCTTGCATTTGACAGTCTCCATTTCTCTCCAGCCGCAGAGGAGGCTGCTCAGCAGTCTCGTCGATCCAGGCACTCTGCTCAGACCAGCTCTGTAGGTTTGGTTGCTGCTGCCACCTCTGGTCCAGCTATAGCAACGCATGCTGGTCAGCAGCGAGCTACTCCAGGGACTAAGTCCTCCTTTCGGTCCACTGAGCATGCTCTTGGGACGATCTCTCATTGGAAATCGGAGGTCACATGCTCAGGTCCTTCTCCAGCTGGGACAGGAAGGTCCCGGAAGGACGCTGCTATGAAAGCCGCATGGTGCACGGTCATGCGCTAGTATTGACTCTAATACTCATGGTGTTTATGATGATGGATGCATGCATCTGGTGACTGACTCATTGGAGACCCCTACCCTTGGTTGTGTTTATCATTAGGGATTCGGAGTTAAATTCAGTGCCAAAAGGTCGCTGTGCTCTCGCCACTGTGCGCCAAGTCACAGCACACTTAACGCCATATTTTGCCCTTCAGCACAAGGCAACTCAGTACAGTACCGCAGTAAGTAGCTGCAACTGCCAGTGCGGTGCCATGCGCAAGTCATGCGCTTTCCGTGCCCTAGTCAAGGAGGTTAGTGGCGTCCATCAGAGCGGTGCAGTCTACACTGAGTGCACATTTCCTCCAGCTATTGTCCTGCTGGCACCGCAGCTGTGGTGCTGAGCACTAGCATGTCTAGAGGGAGTCTAACCCAGTGTCTCAGGGGCAGAGTCCTGTGACTATACGCTAGCGCTCACACTGCCGAGCTCTGTGAGTACAAACAGGCTGTGGCATTTATTATTTGGTGGTTGTGCGGCTCTGTGAGGTAACAGAGTCCGCCTTTGTACACACTGGGTTTGTTTAACCCCGTGTGTCCCTTTTTTATACCGCCATATCACGTCCGCCATTACCGAGCAGCAGTTAACACCTCTGCACGGTGGATCCCAGGCTGCAAACGCACCTAAATACCATCTTCATTATTTGGTGCGTTCCGCCAGCCCCTAACATTATACTAGTGCCAGGGTCTGGCTAGTAATGGCGGACGAACAGCGCCTGCTGCAGTACATCCGGCAGCTGCAGGGCAGGTTGGCGGCTCTCCAGCCTTCAGCCTCAGCTGCGTATGTTCCTGCAGTCACTGTTCAGGCAGCCACGGAGGCTGTCTCCTGTGTGACCACTGCCATCCCTGCCCCGACTTTGTCCCGCCTCCAGCTGGCCGAGAAGTTCTCGGGCGATAGTGCTTCTTGTAGAGGTTTTGTGAGCTGGTGCTCTATACAGCTGGAGCTGCTGGCAGCACGATTCCCCTCCGAGCGGGCTAAGGTGGGATTTATTATTTCCCTCCTGTTGGGCAGGGCTTTGGAGTGGGCCACACCACTGTGGGAGCGTGGTGATCATGTGGTGCAGAGTGCCTCGCAGTTCTTGGTCACTCTGAAGCAGGTTTTCCTGGGACCGCAAGTCACCCTTGACACAGCACTCCAGCTGCTGGCATTGTCACAGGGCTCATACATGGTCAGCCACTTTGCCATGCAGTTCTGGACGCTGGCCTCGGAGTTAGAGTGGCCAGATAAGGTCCCCAGTCCGGCATTCTGGAGAGGTTTGGCTGACCATGTGAAGAACGCTCTGGCCACCAGGGAGATTCCCGCTACACTGGAGGAGCTTATCACCGTCTCCACCCGTATAGACCTTCGCTTTGCCGAGCGAAGGTTGGAGCGGTCCCAGTGTAGGCAGAGTTTTAGGCTGGCACCCAGTTTTGCTAAACCTCTGGAACCTCCCGATCGGGCATCCAAGCATCAGGGGGCTTCCTGTGAGGGATCCAGGCCCCGGTCTGCTTGAGCCCCTGTGATCTGTCATGGTTGCCGGCAGTCTGGACATCTTGCCAACCGGTGCCCACAGCAGCTGGGAAAACGCTCGTGCCTAGTGGCCGTAGGGGGCGGCTCACTAGAATCCGCTGCGTTTTTGTCCAAGTTGTCCTTTAAGGGGACACTTGAGTTTGGTTCTTCCACTCTGGCAGTGGAGGTTTGAGTGGATTCTGGAGCAGAGGGCAATTTTATGTCATCTGCCTTCGTTCAATGGCACGCAATACCACTGGTTACCGTCAGAGTAGTGAACGGCGCGACTCTGCCCTCACAGATTACCCATCAAACTGCTCCAGTGATACTCTCGGTGTCTCCATCAGGAGACGATATCCCTCCTCGTCATGCCCGAGCGTATCGACCAGGTCCTTCCAGGGGTCCCCTGGTTGCGGTATCACTCTCCCCATATAGAGTGGTCCTCGGGGAGAATTCTTGGCTGGAGTAAGTCATGTGAGGGTAGATGTCTGAGGGAGTGCGTTCAGGTTGCCCCCACCGAGGTCCCCACAGATCTTTCCTCGCTCCCCAAACACTATCGACAGTATGCAGACGTGTTCTCCAAAAAGGCGGCGGAGACCCTTCCACCGCATCCCCCCTATAACTGTCCTATTGACCTCTTGCCAGGTGCTGAACCTCCCCGGGGTCGAGTCTACCCCTTATCTCTCGCAGAGACAGAGTCCATGGCTCAATACATCAGGGAGAATCTGGCAAGAGGATTCATTAGGAAGTCAGTGTCACCAGCGGGGGCGGGATTCTTCTCTGTCCAGAAGAAGAATGTAGAACTGCGTCCCTGCATCGATTACAGGGGTCTTAACGCTATTACAGTTAAGAACAAGTATCCTCTGCCCCAGATATCGGAACTGTTCGATAGACTATGGGGAGCGAGAGTGTTTACTAAACTTGATCTGCGGGGGGCTTACAACCTGATTCGCATCCATGAAGGGGATGAATGGTAGACGGCCTTTAACACCAGGGACGGGAACTATGAATACCTGGTGATGCCCTTCGGGCTCTGTAATGCCGTCTTCCAAGACTTTGTGAACGACATCTTCCGGGGTATGCTCACCTCCTCAGTTTAGTCTATCTGGATGATATCCTCATCTACTCTCCAGATTTTGTTTCCCACCGGAGAGATGTTTGCAAAGTTTTCGACCTCCTACGGGCGAACTCCCTCTATGCCAAGTTGGAGAAGTGTGTGTTTGAGCAGGAGTTCTTGCCTTTCCTGGGCTATATCATCTCTGCCCAGGGATTGCCATGGATCCTGCCAAACTACAGGCGGTGATGGATTGGCAGGAGCCCCATTCGCTCAAAGCGGTATAGTGCTTTATGGTGTTCATAAGTTATTATCGTCAATTCATTCCCCACTTCTCAACTTTGGTAGCCCCCTTGGTTGCCCTCACCAAGAAGGGTGCAAATCCCAAGGTGTGGTCAGAACCTGTCTCCAAGGCCTTCTCCTCCATTAAGACCCATTTCGCTAGCGCTCCCATTCTACATCGCCCCAATTTAGATAAACCCTTCATTCTGGAGGTGGATGCCTCTTCCGTCTTTGCTGGAGCGGTCCTGTTCCAGAAGGACTCGCAAGGTCAGAAGCACCCATGCTTCTTCTTCTCTAAGACCTTCACACCGGCGGAGAGGAGTTATTTCATCGGGGACAGGGAGTTGCTAGCGATGAAGTTGGCCTTCTCAGATTGGAGACACCTCCTGGAGGGGGCTTGCCACCCATTCCAGGTGTTCACTGACCACATGAACCTGGTGTATTTGCAGATGGCCCAGCGGCTAAATTCTCACCAGGCCAGATGGTCCTTGTTCTTCTCCCGGTTCCATTTCACCCTCCATTTCCTATACGGTGAGAAGAACGTCAGGGCCAATGCTCACTCCTGCTCCGTGGTGTAATCGGAGGAGGAGGAGCCTTGGCTGATCATCCCATCCGAGAGCCTGAGGACTGTGGCTCCGGTCGCGCTTGAGTCAGTACCTCCAGGCAAGACATTTGTCCCTGCCCGTTTGCGACCGGAGGTCCTCTCTTGGGTGCATTCGTCCAGGGTGGGTGGACATTTCGGGACAAAACAGACTTCTGAGCTTCTGGCGAGGACGTACTAGTGGCCGCATATGGCCCGTGACATCAGGGACTATATTCAGGCGTGCGTCTCTTGTCCCCAGAATAGGTCCTCTCGGCAGCGGCCCGCTGGGCTACTTTACCCTCTGCCGGTAGCGGACAGGCCCTGGGAGATGGTCGGTATGGACTTTGTGGTGGGACTGCCCAAGTCCAGTGGCAGCACGGTCATTTGGGTTGTCACCGACCACTTCTCCAAGATGGTGCACCTGGTACCTCTCTCCCTGTTACCTTCTGCACAGGGCCTGGCAGCTTTGTTTATTAAGCACGTTTTCCACCTGCACGGCATGCCAGATAAGTGTCAGTGACCGGGGTCCTCAGATTGCATTTCGGTTCTTGAGAGAGCTCTGTATCCTGCTCAGCATTGAGCTAAATCTCTCTTCGGCCTATCATCCCGAGACGAACGGGCTGGTAGAGAGAGCCAACCAGACTCTGGTCACATATCTACGACATTTTGTCTTGGCCAGGCAGGATGACTGGGCATCCTTGCTGCCGTGGGCGGAGTTCGCTTTGAACAATGCTGTGGCTGACTCCACCTGTCAGACCCCTTTCCTCCTTAATTATGGCCAGCATCCGCGCGTCCCTGTGCCCATGCCCGTGTCATCCACCAACTCTAGGGTGGCAGACTGGGCGGTGGAGGCACGTGACATTTGGGATCGCACTCAGGATGCTATCCGGACCTCCAAGGAGAGAATGAGGATCTCTGCTGATGCACACTGGCGCCCTGCTCGGACCTTTGCCCCTGGCGACTTAGTGTGGCTCTCCGCTCGAAACATCAGGTTGCGGGTTGAGTCCGCTAAGTTCGCACCTCGCTACATTGGCTCCTTCAAGGTCCTTGAGCAGATCAACCCTGTGGTCTACCGTCTGGCCCTTCCACCACACTTGGCTATCACTGACACCTTCCACGTGTCCCTCCTTAAGCCTGTGCACATGTCCCGGTTCTCCGAGTCATCTGCCGGGACATCAGACCTGTCCTCGGACGTGTTTGAAGTTAATGCCATCGTGGGATACAGGGTGGTGCGTGGTAAAAAGTTTTATTTGGTGGACTGGAAGGGTCATGGTTCAGAGGCTCGGACCTGGGAGCCAGTGGAGAACATCCACGCTCTGCTTTTCATTGTGGCTTTTGAGCGTAGCGAGGCTCAGAGAGGAGGGGGCCCTAGGAAGGGGGGTAATGTTAGGTGTCGGGTTTCTGTAGCTGCACAGCAGAGATCCCGAGCCTTGCACTTGGCAGTCTCCCATTCCTCTCCGGCCGCAGAGGAGACTGCTCAGCAGACTTGTCGATCCAGGTGCACTGCTCATACCAGCTCTGTAGGTTTGGATGCTGCTGTCACCTCTGGTCCAGCTATAGCAATGCATGCTGGTCAGCAGCGAGCTACTCCAGGGACTAAGTCCTCCTTTCGGTCCACTGAGCATGCTCTTGGGACGATCTCTCATTGGAGATCGGAGGTCACATGTTCAGGTCATTCTCCAGCTCGGATTGGACCATCAGGAAGGTCAGGAAGGTCTCGGAAAGATGCTGCTATAAAAGCCGCATGGCCTTGCGCTAGTATAGACTCTAATACTCATGGTGTGTATGATGATGGATGCATGTATCTGGTGAGTGACTCATTGGAAACCCCTACCCTTGGTTGTGCTTGTCATTAGGGATTCGGAGTTAGAGTCAGTGCCAAAAGGTGGCTGTGCTCACACCACTGTGCTCCAAGTCACAGCACTCTTCTTAGCCCCATATTGTGCCCTTCAGCACAAGGCAACTCAGTAGAGTACCGCAGTAAGTAGCTGCAACTGCCAGTGCGGTGCCGTGCGCAAGTCATGCGCTTTCCGTGCCCTAGTCAGGGAGGTTAGTGGCATCCACCAGAGCAGTGCAGTCTACACTGAGTGCACGTTTCCTCCAGCTATTGTCCTGCTGGCACAACAGCCATGGTGCCAAGCACTAGCATGTCTAGAGGGACCCTAACCCAGTGTCTCAGGGGCAGGGCCCTGTTACTATACGCTAGCGCTCACACTGCCGAGCTCTGTGAGTACAAACAGGCTACGGCATTTATTATTTGGCAGTTGTGTGGCTCTGTGAGGTAACAGAGTCCGCCTTTGTACCCACTGGGTGAGGTTAACCCTGTGTGTCCCTTTATTATACCGCCATATCACGTCCGCCATTACCGAGCAGCAGTTAACACCTCTGCACAGTCTACCACGGGCTGCGAACGCACCTAAATACCTTCTTTATTATTTGGTGCGCTCCGCCAGCCCCTAACAAACAGGGAGTCTGTGCTACCTGGGTGTGGATCACCTCCTGGCAAGGTCCAGATCCACTGGAAGATATTCCCGAGTACAGCTTATGCTGGTCTGAGCTGTAATCTGTGCCCTGTGCTGATCAAGCCTCCAAGATCCTACTACACCTGTCAGGAAGGGGTGGGAAAAACCACTAAAATGCGACTACAGATCCAGTGTAAAAATAGAATATCTTTATTAAGACAAGTATACAGTACAGGACAAAGACAGTGTGGAATGGTGCATAAAAACAACCCACGCAGTGTGAACTGCAAAACAGACCCAACTCAGGAACTCATCATATTATATTCCAAAATAGAACAAATATATATATAGGAAATGCATCTGTGGTCACCTAAATACCTTCATGCGTCATATAAATCCCCATAAGTTATATATATCAATAATCAGGCCCACCTTAACAGCATGTCACAGCATCAGTATGAGCCCATGAATCACTATAACACAAATACCAAGGGAGCGCTATACAAGAGAAGATACCTCCTTCTATTAGGCCGCGATCAAGACGGTTTCCTCTTTTATCCAATTGTAGTTCCATCGATTTATTCGTGAAAGTGGTATCGAATGAATTATCTGGTATTCCCCGATTTATTCGTAGTGACAATTTGAATCAGGAGGAACGAGCAAGGTTAAAACACCTGCGTGGTCTCTCTGATGTGGTAATCAAGCCGGCGGACAAGGGGGGCAACATTATTATATGGCCGAAAATGATGTATGAGAAAGAAGCATTTTGCCAGTTAACAAATGACACCTGTTACAAAAAACTTACGTTTAACCCCTTGTCCGCCTTTGATTCCCAACTCAGAGAGATCATATCGGGGGCTATCAGGGCAGATATTATTACCAAGGAATTGGGATCTGCTTTGGTTGTCCATGAGCCGACAATATCCACTTTCTACTTGCTGCCAAAAATTCATAAAGATATACAATGTCCACCGGGAAGGCCGATAGTCTCAGGTCGGGGTAACTATTTAGAACATGTAGGCCGTTGGATCGATTCAATACTACAACCTCTTGTGGAAGAATTACCATCTTTTCTTAAAGACACAAATCAGTTATTACGAAGAGTAGATGGACTTTCCTTAGATAAAGATGTTGTACTAGTAACGGCTGACGTCGAGTCACTGTATACTAGTATACGACATGCCGATGGTCTGAGAGCTGTTGAATTTTTTCTTAATACTTCCAGTATGTCAATGGGTTTACAACGCTTTGTACTGGAGATGCTCGAATTTGCACTCACGCACAATTTTTTCGTCTTTAAGGGGTCCTTCTTCCTGCAGACCCAGGGGACAGCCATGGGGGCGGCCTATGCGCCCTCCTATGCTAATCTGTTCCTGGGTCTGTGGGAGAGGGATCTCTTTCAGTCAGATCTACACGCATCTATGGACCGCGTCCTTCTATGGACGAGGTGCATAGATGACGTGTTCTTGATCTGGCAGCGTCCTAGCCATCTGCTGGGACAATTTTTCCAACAGCTTAATGACGACATGCTGAACATCAAGCTGACCTTTGCGTACAATGAGAATAAAATTGAATTCTTGGATGTTCTACTCAGGAGGGATGATCATGATTTGATTCAGACCAACATCTTTAGAAAACCGACCTCCACGAATTCGCTGTTGCATGCCTCCTCCTCACATCCCGGCCATATGATTAGATCAGTTCCGACAGGACAATTCTTGCGCCTAAGGCGTATTTGTTCGACAGATGTCGACTATGAAATACAGGCCAAGGACTTAAAACAGCGTTTTCGGGAGAGGGGTTATAGTCATAGATCAATTAAAAAAGCATACAATCGTGCAAAGTACAGTACACGTAATTCCCTTTTATATAAGACCGATGTCTCTCCATCTAAAGAAGATCGATTGAGATTTGTAACCACCTTTCACTCTCAATCAGATAGGGTCAGGAAGATATTGGAAAGGTCCTGGCCTATCTTATTAGCTGATCCAATAATGGCCAAAATGTTACCTAAAAAACCCAGCATCGCATATCGTAGGGCAAAGAATCTGCGGGGACATTTAATTAGGAGCCATTACGAGACCAATCCACCATTGACATTTTTGAGCGGTGGTACTCCACGAATAGGGTGTTTCACCTGTGGACAATGTGTGGCTTGTACCAATATCGATCGTAGTGATACATTTATGGACTCATCTGGTACCAAGGTATTCAAAATCAAAAAGAGAATCACTTGCTTATCAAAATATGTGATATACTACGCCACCTGTCCGTGCTCCCTGATCTATGTGGGATTGACCACACGTCAACTGAAAGTTAGGGTCAGGGAGCACGTGTTGGGTATACAGGCTGCGGCGAATGAAAATGATGTTTCAATGCTTAAGACCATACCTAAGCACTTTAAGTTACATCACCAGTGTGATAGCAAGTTATTGAGAGTCAAAGGGATTGATAGTTTGAACTTCGGTATTCGGGGAGGTAGGCTTTCATTACGTCTAGCCCAGTGTGAGGCAAGATGGATATGGACCTTAAATACGGTCCATCCGAATGGGTTAAATGAATGCCTTAATTTTGCGTCTTTTCTATGATCACCCGCTGGCTGTACCATTCTGTGCATTTAGCCATCCACGTTAGTGTGATTGTTTTTATCTGGCTGTCATTAATTTTTATTTTATTTTATATTTCTTATTCTTAGGCCTTTAGTTTATCATGCTGTGTTACATCGGGAGCCGGATCCGTGGACCTTTTACATCCTGATCTACGAGGGCCATATACCAACATGTTATATCTACAATCCATTATATATGTTTATCCCTGTTGTACAAGTATTGTCTTATGATAACCAATGAACCACTAGAGGCAATTCATGGGATTGACTAAGCAGTTTTTTGCAGGGACATTTGTATTTATCTCCTTTATATGTGGGATAAATATTTACTGTATTATTGTCATCTAATGGAAGGGAAATGGGATGGATCTATGAACCTGCTTGCTCCATAATATATTATATGCTTTATTCGTTTGTGGCTGGCACAGTTTATACTATTTATGGTATATTTATCCTTAAAGTGATAGTATAGCAATTTGTACACAGGCAAACATTATTTAGTATTGATAACATGTGTATTGGTGTGCCTTATATGATATATATGGTTAATGTGGCTTAAACTATATATATATCGTTATTGATATGTCTATTAGAGTACATATGTGCATAGGGCCACTCTATATATGGTATGTGTGACTAATGTGCTAAAGTATATGTATGCTGCTACTGATATATTTACTAGAATACATATAAACGGCCATGTATTATATCTTATATGCCCCTTAGTATTTTTAAACTGATTCATTGATTCTGATTATCTCTATTTCCTGTCCAAACATTATGTCCCTTATATGATTAGAAATATTCCCTGTGCTAATTGTTATGGATTCTAGTTTGACCCACATGATCTGTCCTGACCAGCACGCATGCGTGTCATGGTCTGGGGCTGTGACGCGGCCTCTGGCGTCTGTGATCGGTGCGTTGCCATGGTGTCGTTGTATACCGTGGCGCGCACTGAGAGACGCTGGCGCCGCCTCACATCCCTGGTCGTCATGACTGCGGATGCGTCACTTCCGGTCGGACTTCCGGTCCACGGTCTTTTTAAACCTCCCGATCTCTCTGTTTATCACGCCCCCTGACGAAGGACGAGCATCCGAAACGCGCGTGGGGCAGACGCACGGACCCCCCCAGGACTCTCCGACCTACCGACTTATTTTGGTGAGATTCAACCGCTCCCGGTTTTTATTTTTGAATGAGTGGGAATTGAGCTAAGTACTATCTGGACTGGGACTATGGCCAGAGCTATATGACATTCATCTCGGTATGGTGGGATTGTGCAGGAACCTATACCCCATATATATTTGGACCTTCTCTTGTATAGCGCTCCCTTGGTATTTGTGTTATAGTGATTCATGGGCTCATACTGATGCTGTGACATGCTGTTAAGGTGGGCCTGATTATTGATATATATAACTTATGGGGATTTATATGACGCATGAAGGTATTTAGGTGACCACAGATGCATTTCCTATATATATATTTGTTCTATTTTGGAATATAATATGATGAGTTCCTGAGTTGGGTCTGTTTTGCAGTTCACACTGCGTGGGTTGTTTTTATGCACCATTCCACACTGTCTTTGTCCTGTACTGTATACTTGTCTTAATAAAGATATTCTATTTTTACACTGGATCTGTAGTCGCATTTTAGTGTTTTTTCCACCCCTTCTTATATTGCTTTGGCGATGGATCTGAATTTAGGTCCTATTTAACAAACGGAGACATCTAGGTGTGATATACATTATGCCAGGAGTATGTTCTCTTAGTTTGTTTTTGTTTATGAGTTTTTCTCTTGATTTACACCTGTCAGGAGCTGAGGTATGGTCCTCTCTGCCCCGAGCCTGAGAGGCTTCCACCGATGGTCAAGCCGAGAAGAGCCATGTGGCAACTGCGGCAGGAGAGGAATGCTTGCGAGAGAGGAGGAACAGTGCGATTGAGCAGGGCCATTACTTCCAGCTATCACCTACGGTACCAGGGTCAGATGGGAACAGGATTACAGGTTGGGAGGAGTCGGTTGTTGCATGGGAGGATCAATGGGCTTTAATATACTAAGTCAGGAAGAGACTTGCAGCCTAGTGGGAAAACCAGGTGACTCCCACTCAGGGCTGGATTTAAGAGGTGGGTGGCCCGGGGCCCATTTTTGTGGGAGGCCCATTTTTCAAGGTGTTGCAATATGTGATGCAAAAACACAAAATGAAACGAATGCAAGTTTATTTACAAAAATCATTTACGCAGAGTAATTCAGGTAAAATCATTCATTTTTTACAATCCAGGCATTTTCCTTGATTTTCGTGCTGCAAAATCACTAATGATGTCACTAAAGTCCAATTCACACAATATATCTGACTCGATGCTCATGATAGCCAAATTTACAAGTCATTCCTGCTTCATGGATGTCCTTAATCGGTTTTCAACTAATTTGAGTTTTGAGAAGGAACGCTCACCACTGCAGTTTGTTACCATCAAAGTTAGATATATCCTTAGAGCTATCTCAATATTTGAGAACGTGTCCTGCACACATTTTTCCATGATAAACTTGTACATGAAAATTTCAGTGCTGATATCTTTTGGATCCTCATCTGTGAATAAATTGGCAAATGTTACAAACTGACACAGTTCATCGATAAATGTAATGTCCAAGACATCTGAATAAGACCTGACGAGTTGCTCTGCTGTGGCCTTAAGCTCATCTGAAGACAGTTCTTTCAGATTGCTAGAAAAGCTAAATTTGCTTGATATATCTTTATGTGCTTGAAGACGTCGGTCAAGAGAAGCGATAAACTGATCAATGATAGGCAAGAAAGTTTCTGTTCTGTATTTTTCAGAGGGGCTGAGTTGTACTTCTTCCGTATGGCCATAATCCAATGGATAGAGACACACGTTTTGGCGCCTGTGTCGAGTTATCGCCTGAACATACTGAGATGAACCAGACAGCTCTTCGCCTTGCTTCTCATAAATTTTGAAGGAGTTTTGATGCGACATAGTTTTTTAAGCTGGTCAGTGACGCCACAGCAGTGTTTAGTTCGAGTTTTGTGTGTTGTAGATTTTTACTAGTAGCATTTGTTCTTTGCAGGATATCATTCCAGAGGGTGGTGTTAATACCAATTTCAAGCTGATTCATTCATCTTAACAGTCCTTCTGCTTCACACCATACACAGCTTTTTTCTTCAAAGTCATCAGCAATCTGTTTAAGTACATCTTTAATCTGCTGATAGTAATGCTTAAGGGCCTTAGTAGCTTCAGCTCTGTAGGACCAACGCGTTGTGACACATTTGAGAGTCAGTGCTGTTGCTGAGTCAATATTTTTCAAAGCCTGAGTCAGTACCTGATGCTGATGCATTGAAACTGTGAAGAAGAGGAACAGCTTTTCAAGGAAGTCAAAAAAAATGTACAGCACTCAAGCAGCTTTCTACAGCATTTTTAGCAACCAGATTTAAAGAGTGTGCCGTACAAGGAATCCAGGATGCAAGATTGTTCTCTCTCACTTTGGCTTGCAGGCCATTGTATTTGCCACTCATTGCAGATGCATTGTCATAACTTTGACCGTGGCAATTTCCAAGGTCTAGGTCATGTCTCTTCAAAAATTCCAACAAGGCATTGAACATGTCTTGAGCGCCATGGCCTTTGTTTGCCATGAATGTTACAAAGCATTCCACAGGGCCATCTTTCTCCATATACCTCAATACAAGGGTTAGTTGGTCAACATGAGCTGCATCGGGTGTGGAGTCCAAAGAGATGGAGTAGTATTTTAATTTGTAAACTCGAGAAATAATTTCTCTGAGGACTTGTTCACCCATTACATTGATAATTTCTTCCATAATTGTAGATGACAGGTAGTTTGTATGACCCTTGCCACGATTGATATGTTGTGCAAGAAAGTCGTCGTACTGGGCGATGAGTTCAAGAATGCCCAGAAAGTTTCCATTTCTAGGTGATCCAACCAATTCGCTACCTCCTCTAAATGCTAAGCCATGCTCGGCAATAAACTGAATAACATTTACTACTCGTTTCAATACTGACCTCCAATAAGGCTCCTGAGCCTCGACCTGTTGTGTTAGCTCCATATCAATTCGCCCAATCGCTTTTAACCTCATATTGAAAGCAATTATAGAGTTCAGATGATCTGCTGACTGCACATGACTTTTTATACTTTACATTCTTATGAATGTTTCCAATCACAGAATCCATTAGACGAAAGCTGAGAAGACTCAGATGCTGTAATAAAGCACATCATCAATCTGCACGTGAAGCAGTAGATGCATCCTTTAGAGGGAGAGAAGCATAACCAAGTCCTCATTATAACTTCTCCATTATGACGATGGAAAAGCCCAAGTGTGCACATTCTTGGAATATTGCGGTCCTTTCTAGGTTACTGAATCGAGTGTGCAATGAACAAACTTTCATCACAGTGCTGGATTGTTGATACACCCCTTTTCAGCCAGTAATCTTGCATCCGTTCCGAAATAAGGGATGACCAAAGTCCAATGTCATTGCCACCTGGTGGGCCCTCAACTTCACCTTCTTCATAAGATGTGCCACTATCAGTCTCCTTTTCTTTGTGTTCTTCAGTTGTACACGTTACTACTTCATCCTTTTCTTTGCCGCCAGGATCAACAACCATTTCCATTGAAGCATTGTCAAGTTGATCAGATTTTACAAGGTCATTACTCCTTTCTGACACTTGCCTTGAATGAATAGTGAAGAACTCGTCCAATTTTCTTGTCTTTGCTATCTCTTCTGTTGATTTCATTGTTGCTTCTTTTGCCTTACGTCTTTTAGAAGCCCCAGACTCCCAAATTCTTGTGCGATATCTGTGCCTATCTCCTTCACGATTGTCCATGATGGTAATCTAAAAGTAACAAAATTACCTTGTCATCCCTTGAAGTCCTGAAAGGGAATTAAAGATTAAAATATGTACATATGTATGTAAGTATAATGTAGAAATTTGGGCTGTCTATATCAAAGACTGCTGCTGGGCTCTATGTGTCAGAGGCTGCTGCTGGGCTGTAAATGTATATGAGGCTTCTGCTGGGCTGTATATATGAGGGACTGCTGCTGGGCTGTATATATTAGAAGCTGCTGCTGGGCTGTATATATATGAGGGGCTGCTGCCGGGCTGTATATATCAGAGGTTGTTTACCTGTATATATCAGAGGCTGTTGCTGTGCTGGCTGTATATAGAATAGAGGGTGAGGGGCTGTATAAAGTGTATACACAGCACTATACTGTAAACAGATCCACACTATATACATACAGTATACACAGCCACACTGTAATGCAGGATATAGTGTGGACCTGTATATAAAGTATGGTACTGTGTAGGACAGGAGCTGCAAGAAAGATACACAGACAGACAGAGATCATACTCACCCACCGTGACACTGTGAAGACTGAACCACTTCACCTCTGGATCTTCAGTGACTAAGGATCCATTCCAGAGTGAAGTCCTGCCGCTCTCTGCTGTGGAGAATCCTCTTCTCGTGCCGACAATGTTGCTCCGCCTCCTTCTTCGAAGGTAGCTGAACAAACTCTCATCTGATCTAATCCGAGAGAGTGATCATACTGTAAAGCTGAATAGGTAGCACCTAGAAGCTTCTGTTGGGATTGGAGAAGGCTGCCACAAGCCATAAGCTAAGCATTAGGTAAAGGGTACTAAGGCTGTGTGCACACGCTGCGGATTAGGTGCGGATTCATCCGAGCAGATTTTGTAAAATCCGCAGGTGAAACCGCAGGTCAAAAGACCTGCGGTTTTACATGCGGATTGCTCTGCAGTTTTGCCCTGCGGTTTTTCATCTCCTCAATGGAGGAGATGGCAAACCGCAGGAGAATCCGCAGAAAGAATTGACATGTCAATTCTTTCTGCGGATTGAAAACCGCAGATAATCCGCACGGAAAATTCCGCACCGTCTGCATTGCGGTTTTTGATTCCCATAGGGAATCATGGTACTGTACACGGCAGCAGAAACTGCTGCGGGTCCGCAGCGGCCAAAACCGCTGCGGAACCGCGGCAAAATCCACACCGTGTGCACACAGCCTTAGGAAGTTTGGCTAGCCAGGTCAATGGATGCTGATGCAGGTCAGGTGCCATGACTCTGCCGCTCTGCGCCAGTCACTGAGATGTAGGACCGTAGCCAGGTCTCTACACTCAATAATTTCTCTTTTGTTAAATGTTGCTTACCATTAGCAACGGTTCACAGGGAGACGTGTATTTTACATGTTTTGAGATATTTATCCCTATATTGGTGGGAGGCCCCCGCTTGGTGGGTGGCCCAGGGCCCGGGCCCCTTGGCCCCCCCCTAAATCCTGGCCTGCCCCCACTAGGGTCAGAGCTTTCAGTGAGAACTCACATGGTGATTCCCAAGACTGGGAGCACCACTAACGTTAAGTAGTGAGAGACTTTCTTGCTTGTTCATAACCAGTTGTGATCCCCTATATTGTTTCATTGCATATCTGCTAACCTTAATTGTTTAAAAGTTATTGTATAAAAATACTAATATATCAACCCCTGACTGTTTCTGCCTTTTGATCTCTGTTTGTTGCCATTAGACACCTGCATTACATGCATCCCCCAGAGGGTGCTTAGAAGCATACTGAACCGCTGGTGCACATTGTAATTACAGTCAAAGCTTTTATTTTTTAAGAGATCTGTAGGATGGTAGTGGGATGGATCTCTCCCTCCAGTCTGGGTCTAGCAAGTGGCACAGGGCCACGGTTTTCATTTAAACCTGCAGTTAAGGTTTGTTTTTTCAGTTAGTGTTTGGTTTTCACATGCAGAAGATCTGAATGTGTTGTGGATGTATGCCTAGCTGTGTGAAGCTAACATAGGCCAGAGTCAATAACATGAGCAACCATGAAAGCAACAACAACCTCATGGGGTGCAAGTGCCAGAGGCACTGGGCTTTTGTTATGTGTTCCCGGCTGTGATCCGGAGGTGAGCAATGTTCATGTGTGCAATATTTGGACAATAAAGCACATTTTGTTTAACTTGCCTGAGTCACTGTCTCACTGAATTCACTGGCGGAAGAACCACTACCTTACACGTTTAAGAACACAGACCCTGGCCCCTAAGTTCAAAAACACCTCTACCCTATCATCATTGTTATTTTAGTCTTGTCTGTCTAATGTCTGAGCTTTAAATGAACAAATCAGAACCTTATGAGAACAATCTTCCGTGGGTAGGATTTAGTCTGTTACTACTGTAGCACTTCTCTTGCTATTTTGTTTGTTGCTAATGCATAAAACCGTTGTGAGAAGGACATCTTCCATTTAGATTTTGATAGATTGCGTAATAAGTACATAGTGCAGATTAAAAATGGGAAATAAAGTAGGTAAATCTTTGGGATGGGAATGTTTTATTTGTTGTGGGAAACAGAAAGTTGCATTAGGAGATGTTAAAAATATGCATAAGTTTGACCAGGAACGTATTGATAAATGGAAAAATAAATTTTGATTTAATGTTAAATTGTAGTGTGAGGCATGTAAGAAATTTGTTAATGACGTTGAGAAATGTAGTGACAAAGACAGGAGAATATTTGGACTTGACTTCCAAACTGTGGTTAGCCAAGGCAGCAAGGCGAAAGTAAGGTAAAATCAAGAAAAAGACTGAAATATTATGTTGCGTTCTATCAGCGTTTTTTAATGCGTTTTTAATGCAAATTTTCAGCTGTGTTGCACAGCACTAGCAAAGTTTTTCAGAAATCTCATGCTTGTTTTTTTTTTGTCCTCAGTATTTTGTGCAATACCTTGGTTTTGTAAAATGCACCATGTCACTACTTTCAGCGGTTTATCATCATTTTTCACACACTGAATGCAATTGCTGGCGTAAAACGCTGAAAAAACACAGACATCAGTTTTTGCTGCTTTTTTTGTGAAAAAAGCAAGTACAGCAGTATGTGAAACCAACTTATTTTTGTGATTTTTTTTTCCAAGTTTAAACCATAATGTCTTGATGTTCATGGCAGTTGAGAATGGCAGTTTAGGAATAGTACAATTTAATAGACTAAATGGGGTTTTACACATAGCGATATCGCTAGCGATATCGCTATGTGTGATACTTACCTCCAACCGGCTCCCCCGCTGTCCATCGCTGATCGCGCGAGAATGTCCAGCTCCTTTTCTCGCCGTCCGCTTCCTGCTGGGCTTCCTGGATCGCTGTGTGTGAAAGGTGAGTATCGTGCGCTTCATCGCTGCTGCATCGCTGTGAGGTCTGCCTGTGTGACAGCTCACTAGTGATCATTTAGTGATGCACCAGCGATCCTGACCGGGTCGGATCGCTGGTGCATCGCTGCATGTAAAGGGGCCTTTAGTACAGTTTAATTACATTAGTGATGTGTGCAAAATAAACATTGGCTGACAAAGGGATAAAATTGAACAATGACTATGGCCAACCAAAGTGTGAAAAGAAACAATGTCCTATAAACTCCATGCTCTGTCAGTGCCTCAGGTAAATTATTCCAATCCTGACCAATTCATCTCCTCACCATTAAAGATAATAATAATAATAATAATAATAATAATTTTTATTTATATAGCGCCAACATATTCCGCAGCACTTTACAATTAAGCGGGGACATGTACAGACAATAAATTCAATACAAGTTAAGACAATTCAAACAGTGACATTAGGAGTGAGGTCCCTGCTCGCAAGCTTACAATCTACAAGGAAATGGGGGGACACAGTAGGTGAAAAAAAGATGAACGAATATTTCAATGTTCGATTCAGATTACGTTGGCCGAATTTGCAAATTCGCCGATTTATTCAGCGAATATTCATTGAACATTACCGAATGCCATTATAGTCAATGGGAGGCAAAAACAAACACATGCACAACACCTTAGAATGGCCCCAAATGTTGCCAAAACACATCAAATGAGGGGCAAACACCAGGAAAGTGGCCTCAATTCACCCACAGCGCAAATTGCAGCATGGAACTGTAGCAATCAGCCAGGCATGAGGTATCGGGGTCTGGGACAGCATTTACAGCTTTCCAATGAACGTCACAGTAAGACGAGGTGGGTAAGGGATAGGTGTAGGGTCTCTTTGCTGGGAGCCCTGATACCACATGAAACAACTTTACCTCCTTTCATGCAGAGCCACACTCAGGTGACACAAATATAAGTTTTCTAGACTACCATTGTCAGAAAAATTTAAATATAGTAACATGGGTAGTTGAGTGCAAGGAAGTGGAGGCCTGACGTTCTCGGAGGCCTACTGCTAAAGGCAACACACATGAAGAGACCTAACCAGGAGTGTTCACATTTCCAAAAATTATTGGCAGACACAAAAGTTGCATCAATTTCACCAATGTTGAAATAGTAGAATAGGGACCAACATGTCTTTCACAACACGCAAACCAGCAGATGGACACTCAACAAGGAGTGTTCACATTTAAAGAATTGAGCGCCTTACTCCACAGAAGTGGAATCAATTTTACCACACTTGAAATAGTAAATAGGGAACGACAGGTCTTTCACTACACCAAAACCAGCAGATGGACACTCAACAAGGAGTGTTCACATTTAAAGAATTGAGCGCCTTACTCCACAGAAGTGGAATCAATTTTACCACACTTGAAATAGTAAATAGGGAACGACCGGTCTTTCACTACACCAAAACCAGCAGATGGACACTCAACAAGGAGTGTCCATATTTCCAAAAATTTTTGGCAGACACCACCAAAGTGGCATCAGTTTCATCACAGTAGAAATAGTAGAATAGGGACCAACAGGTCTTTCACTACACCCAAACCAGCAGATGGACACTCAACAAGGAGTGTCCATATTTCCAAAAATTTTTGTGCAGACACCACCAAAGTGGCATCAATTTCAACATGGTAGTAATAGTAGAATAGGGACCTACAGGTCTTTCACAACACCCAAACCAGCAGAGGGACACCCAACTTGGAGTTTTCAAATTTTTAAAATGAGGGCCTGACATCACCGAAGTGGAATAACTTTTACGAGAATAGAAATAGTATAATAATTGGGACCAACATGTCTTCCACTACAGCTAACACAGCAGATGTAGACCAACCATGACTGTTCACATTTCCACAAATTTGTTTTAACATCAGCAGCAGCCACAGTAGCAACACTAAAGATATCACAGAGTGCAGTTACGTGACATTAATGCATCACACTAAAAAATGCAATATCACCTAGTCTGTACAGTCTGTGATTGGGATGCAAAAGTCCTTGGATATCCTTGACTTGTTCACTTAATGAAAGTTAGCCGGTCAACACTTTCAGGGGACAGCCGTATGCGCTTATCCATCAGGACACCACCAGCAGCGATGAAAACACATTCTGAGAGAACGCTGGCTGGCTGCCGGGTACGATAAAACCTCCAAGGCATGTGAGGCAAGCTCAGGCCACTCATCCATTTTGGAAGACCAAAATGTGAAAGGGTCCAAACCCTCCCTGATGGTATTGATATTTAGTTCTAGATACTCCTGCATCATTCTTTCCATTCGTTCACCACGCGTAAGACTTGGACTCTGTTTTGCCTGTGCACGAGTTGGTCTAAAAAAAGTGTCAAAGGACTCACAGAAATTGCTTCTTCCACATCCACCGCTGCTGCTATTGCTAATGTTTGGACATTGATGAATTGATGGGCCGGAGGTTGGAAGTCTACATTTGCGATGCGAACTGTGTGCTTCACTGCTGCCTTGGGGAAAAGTTCTCTTAAGGTTGTATAAAAGTGTGTTTCGATACTCCAGTATTCGCGGGTCCCTTTCTAGGGCAGGAATCATCTGGCAAAATTTTGTTATATAACGTGAATCTAATAAAGTGGCAACCCAGTAGTCAGCATTATTCCTGATCATATCTATACAGGGATCATGTTGCAGATAGTGCAGGAAGAAGGCACTCATATGTTGGTCTCTACCATGAGGTCCGAGACCATGCTGTGTTGGTGGCTGTGTAAAAATGAAGCTCATTTCCTCCATACCCTCCCGCCAACCCTGAACAACAGAGAGGGGAGGATTATCCTCTTCATCCGACAGTTGCTCTCCCATCACCTCTTCCTCCTCCATTTGGTCTTCAGATCTTGCACCTTTGATAACAGTTTGCTTGTTCTCATCATCACCAGCCCCCCTCGATCGCAGTACTCAACCCTCCCTTGCCACCTGCCTGTGTGACGACAGTCCTAAACTTCGAGACAATGTTATCCCTTCCGCAGCCTCCTCTGCTTCCTCCTCTTCTTCTGGGACCACCATCTCCTCTCGCAGGCTATTCAAAGTCTGCTCCAACATATAAATGACCGGAATAGTGATGCTGATGATGGCATCATCAGCGCTAACCATCTTAGTAGCCATTTTGAAACTTTGCAGAAGGGTTCAGAGGTCCTTAATCTTTGCCCACTCTGTAAACATGATATGCACCACCTCCATACTGTACTGGCCCAGGCTATATGACATGACATACAGCATCAGGGCTCATTGCTGCTGCCACAGTCGCTGCAACATGTGCTGAGTAGAATTCCATTGTGTCAGAACATCACATATCAACCTGTTAATTGGCATGGACAAAGACCTCTGTATCAATGCAGTATGATGAGCAGAGGGATGCGAATGGCGAAAATGAGCACGAAGCTTATGTGCTTTCTGAAGCAGGTCACCAAGGCCAGGAAAGTGGCTGACAAAATGCTACACTACCAGGTTGTGGATGTGAGCCATGCAAGGCATGTGTGTGAGCTTGCCTCGCCGTAGGGCCGCCACCAGGTTCGCAAAGTTATCAGACATGGCCTTCCCTGGTTGCAGGTTCAGTGGAGACAGCCATTGATCAAACTCAGCCGGGAAAGCTGTCCACAACTCTTCAGCTGCGATCTCCAAGGCATATTAATTTTAAGACTGCCTGATTTTGGTGCTTCCTGGCTGCGCAGTACAGAGGTGTATAAAAACCAAGAGAAACGGAGTACTCGAATCCAGAGTTGTGTATAAAAATATCAAATTTTATTAACACCAAAAATACAGGGAAAAAAGCGTACAATAATCATAGCATAATTGCATATAAAATATGACACCAAAAACCAAGAAAAGGGATATGTGGGGGTCACACATTGAGCACCATCACGTTAAGCCCACCCATATAAATAAGCCCTAAAATTAGTACATACAGAGTGACACTGCCTATATGGGAGAACATATAATGGTTAAAGCCATAGTGGATATCAAAAAATGGCAGGGGCAAACTGCACATAGCGGAAAGAAAAATGGGTGGTCATGGTCCAAGAGCCACCAGCAGTGCCATGGTAATAAACAGTACAATAGCAATGGGAATATTTGCCTAAGAAAGCTCAAGTGCCCCAGGTTGTGAAAAAATATCCGTATAGGAGTCACAATTAGGGCGCCACCGCACTAAGCCCACCTACAGTGGGTGAGCCCTTACAAAGTGCGGGCAAAAAACTGCTGCCTATGTATAAAAATAAGTATATCATAACCGAAATAAATATCACATGGCAGGAGTAAGTAGAGCATAACAAATAAGCAGTCACGGTCCCAAAAACGCTAACAATGCCATGGTCACAAGGAGTGGTCTGGCGTTAAGGACACTTACCTAATGGTGCTCAAGTGCCCCAGGCTGTGAAAACATCTCCGACTCGCGTTTCGCGCTTGCAGATAGCGCTTTCTCAAGGAGATATAGCCATTACTGGCACAGGACCTTTTGTATCCCTAGTAACGGTCACATGTCCGCTCATGTGACTTGAATGAGCCAATCACTAATGGCCACAACGGCGCATGCGTCGTGACATCAACCAAGCCTCCAACATGGAGACCAGCGTCCAGCAATAGGCGTACGCACCGGGACCAGAGTCCACAGCGCCCACACCACATGCATGTTGGGCGCAGCCCCCATGGGGAGGTGTATGGAGGACACATACCGCATGCGCACGGCCACAGGATACTAACAGGAGCGGACTGTGATCCATAGAAAAATGTATATGTGACCAAATCAATTCAAAAAGCAACATGAATATAAATATGGCACCAAATACCTATATCCTTAAAAGACATGAACAACCCATTAATTCTTTATCCTTCCACAGTATCTTCCATCTTCATTAATCATCATTTTAATCAAATAAATAAAAATAAAAGAAAAAAGAAAAAAGAAAAAAGAAAAAAACACAAATAAAGAGGAATATATATGAGATACAAGAAAAAATGGAGAGTCCGGATATGATGTCCAATCAGCATGTAGCCGATGGTAACTTTAAGGTTGGAGTCATAAGAAGAAGACGATGATGAGTCCATGTATCCAGAACAGCGAACAACAACAAAAACTAAAATGTAAGGAAAAAACATAAAATGATTAAAAACAGATAAAACACAGACATGAGGAGTGAACAACAGTGGTGGGCGTGGCCCAATTAAAGATTAACAATTACAGAAAAGAGGCAAAGCTCAGAGACTCATTGAGGCCTTTCGGGGCTGTGGTGTCTAACATCACAATCCACTTGGTTTCTTTTTGCGCCAAGATTTTTTTATAGTTACCAGCTCTAATCCCTAGATGAACTCGATCTATCCCCCTTACCATAAATGTCTGTGGGTCACAGTCGTGCACCAATTTAAAATGGCGAGGGATCGTCTTTAGAGTAGAAAAATCGGTCACTGTCTTGGCCGCCAGAATGTCACGCACATGTTCACGTATCCTTACACGAAGTTCTCTAGAAGTTAACCCGACGTATATAAGGGAACATCCACAGATAGCATAATACACCACATTGGTGCTACCACAAGATATACGTTCGGTAATTCGAAAATCTCTTGTCCCATCAGAATTATGGAACGTAGTGCACCGCGAGACATTCCGGCAGGCAAGACAGTGGCCGCACGGGAACGAGCCAGATATAGGGCCCTTAGTACCAAATGTATTGGTTAAGGCAGGAACATAATGACTCCTAACAAGGAGGTCCTTTAAATTCTTGGACCTTCTTGGGGTCATCAAAGGATATTCTCCAATCGCCTGATTCAATGAGGGTTCAGATCTCAAAATTGCCCAGTGTTTGGTGAGAACATCTCGCATATGATCCCACTCATGGTTGTGAACTGAAATAAACCGGAGAGAACCCGGATATCGGGGAACACCCTTACTACATGAACCCTCTCTGCCAGTCAGTGTACGGGGATACAAAAGATCCCTTCGTGCTACGCTCCTTGCCCGGTCATAGCCCCTCCCTATACATCTGTTACTGTACCCACGATCCTGGAAACGAGTTCTCAGGTCGCGGGCCTGTTTTTCAAATTTGGCTTCAGTCGAGCAGATCCGCCTCATCCGTAGGAACTGCCCGACCGGGACGGCCCTAATGGTGGAAAAATTGTGTGCGGAAGTGGCATGCAGCAAGGCGTTTACTGAAGTGGGTTTTCTATATACGTCAGTCTGAATATGACGCCCTTCATCCACCTCTAAAGATACATCCAAAAAGTCAATAGACCTTGGATCGTATTTATAGGTGAGTTTGATGTTAAAATTATTCACATTCAGCCATGCCATAAAATCCCCGAGCTGCTGCGCCGTCCCATCCCCAAAAAATAACACATCATCAATATAGCGGTGCCAGCACAGTACACGGGAAGCGGCCGGTGCTCCTCCGACGCCAAAAATGAATCTTTCCCATGAACCAAGGTAAAGATTAGCGTACGAAGGCGCACAGGCCGCGCCCATGGCCGTGCCGCACCGCTGAAGATAAAAATGATCTTTGAAAACAAAAAAATTGTGAGTCAAGACGAAGCGCAGCAGCTCCAGGATCAGCTCGCACAATAGGCCGTCCAGGTCGGACATCCCCAAAAAGAGGCGGACCGCATCAACACCCAAAGTATGGTCAATACAGGTGTACAGGGATTCAACGTCAGCCGTGACAAGGAGAGTATGAGTATCCACAAGAACGCCATCGACCCGCCTAAGGACGTCCGTCGTGTCCTTGACATAGGAGGGTAACAATTCTACCAAAGGTTTTAAATAGTAGTCCAAAAATTTACATACTGGGTCACACAGACTCTCTATGCCAGACACGATCGGGCGTCCAGGGGGATCGAGGGCGTTCTTGTGGATCTTAGGCAGGAGATAGAAGGTTGGTGTCCTAGGGTGTTTAACCATCAACCCCTCAAAAACTGTCTTAGTAATAATATTCTGGTCCAGAGCTCGAACCAGAATACACTGAAGTGAGAGTGAGAAGGAAGCCGTAGGGTTATACGACAATTTCTCGTATGTATGAGGATCTCTTAATTGTCTAAACACCTCACGCTCATATAGATCTACAGGCCATACCACGATGTTCCCACCCTTGTCAGCGGGTTTGAACAGTACCCCCGGGATGGACTGTAGTTCCATAATAGCACGTCGTTGCTTACAGGTTAAATTATCATGCCTCCGCCGTGAGGATAGCTTTTTAAAATCCTCAGTTACTAATTTAGTAAAGATATCAATGGCGGGACATAATGACAGGGGTGGGAACCTCGTCGATCTTGGTAATATGGCTGGAGGAAACTTACCCCGAGTTGGTGGCTCTTGTTCCCTAAGGAGGTCCTCAAGAGCGTGGAGTGCCTCCCTCTCACTCTCACTCATGATCTCTCTGCGCTCGTTCTTGTGATGTAATTTTTGCAGTAATAATTTCCGTGAAAAGAGGTGTAAATCTTTTAATGCTAGAAAAAAATTGAAAGAATTAGTTGGGGAAAAGGTTAAGCCCTTACTTAAAACGTCAAGATGTGACTGAGTGAGATCATATGATGAGAGGTTAATCACCTGAAGGCTATTGGTACGACCCTCATTAATACGCCCCGTATCGCTTTTATTTTTGGCCGATTGGCGAGTCACTACACGCCTTAAGGTGAAATCGCGTGTTAGATTCCCACTGGAATTAGAGGTCTGTGGTACGGAATCTTCCTCCGTAGAAACATTAGATCTAGTTGATGCTGACCTTGACCTTGAACGTGATGAATTCCTATATGGATAGCGAGAACGTTCAGCCGGGTTTCGCCATCTATATATTTTAGAAGTCGTTTTATCCTGGATGTCTCTTTTTAATTTCTTAGTTTTTTGAGTCTGGATATCCGACACCCATTTCTGGAGATCGATATCCAGTTCATCATTAAACTTCTTTAGCCTGTCACTGGTAAGGTCCTTTTGTAATTGCACTTGCAAAGTTTCAATCTCACTCTCAAGGGAGCTCAGCATTTTTAGATCATATTCTCTCAATAGGTCCAAAAAACCCCTTGAGCATGTATTGACCAGACCCTCCCATTTATCCTTAAACTCATTATCTTGAATAGGGAAGGATGGGAAAACTTGAATGCGGAGCCCCCTCGGAATCAGATTTCTTTGGATATATTTTTCTAGGAATTCACAATTCCACCACACTCGCGTATGTTTCCTCAAGAGGTCCCTGAACCTTGCCATGGCCTCCTGCACATTAATGCCACATCCACCACTGTCCACACTGTCACCCTCCTGGAAGGCGTCATTGAGCTGCGCACGCCAGGTGTGGTCGCGCGCACGGAAATCCATAGTAGGGCTGAAGATTTCTGTTAACAACACAGAGAATACAATTAATACAACAGGATAGCCCAATACTTTATACAAAACAAATGGCAATGGCCTCAGGTAAGGGCCTGCCATAATCATAGATGGTTCTACTCCATAGATATCTATAAAAACCAAGAGAAACGGAGTACTCGAATCCAGAGTTGTGTATAAAAATATCAAATTTTATTAACACCAAAAATACAGGGAAAAAAGCGTACAATAATCATAGCATAATTGCATATAAAAAATGACACCAAAAACCAAGAAAAGGGATATGTGGGGGTCACACATTGAGCACCATCACGTTAAGCCCACCCATATAAATAAGCCCTAAAATTAGTACATACAGAGTGACACTGCCTATATGGGAGAACATATAATGGTTAAAGCCATAGTGGATATCAAAAAATGGCAGGGGCAAACTGCACATAGCGGAAAGAAAAATGGGTGGTCATGGTCCAAGAGCCACCAGCAGTGCCATGGTAATAAACAGTACAATAGCAATGGGAATATTTGCCTAAGAAAGCTCAAGTGCCCCAGGTTGTGAAAAAATATCCATATAGGAGTCACAATTAGGGCGCCACCGCACTAAGCCCACCTACAGTGGGTGAGCCCTTACAAAGTGCGGGCAAAAAACTGCTGCCTATGTATAAAAATAAGTATATCATAACCGAAATAAATATCACATGGCAGGAGTAAGTAGAGCATAACAAATAAGCAGTCACGGTCCCAAAAACGCTAACAATGCCATGGTCACAAGGAGTGGTCTGGCGTTAAGGACACTTACCTAATGGTGCTGAAGTGCCCCAGGCTGTGAAAACATCTCCGACGCGCGTTTCGCGCTTGCAGATAGCGCTTTCTCAAGGAGATATAGCCATTACTGGCACAGGACCTTTTGTATCCCTAGTAACGGTCACATGTCCGCTCATGTGACTTGAATGAGCCAATCACTAATGGCCACAACGGCGCATGCGTCGTGACATCAACCAAGCCTCCAACATGGAGACCAGCATCCAGCAATAGGCGTACGCACCGGGACCAGAGTCCACAGCGCCCACACCACATGCATGTTGGGCGCAGCCCCCATGGGGAGGTGTATGGAGGACACATACCGCATGCGCACGGCCACAGGATACTAACAGGAGCGGACTGTGATCCATAGAAAAATGTATATGTGACCAAATCAATTCAAAAAGCAACATGAATATAAATATGGCACCAAATACCTATATCCTTAAAAGACATGAACAACCCATTAATTCTTTATCCTTCCACAGTATCTTCCATCTTCATTAATCATCATTTTAATCAAATAAATAAAAATAAAAGAAAAAAGAAAAAAGAAAAGAAGAAATGGCTTTAACCATTATATGTTCTCCCATATAGGCAGTGTCACTCTGTATGTACTAATTTTAGGGCTTATTTATATGGGTGGGCTTAACGTGATGGTGCTCAATGTGTGACCCCCACATATCCCTTTTCTTGGTTTTTGGTGTCATATTTTATATGCAATTATGCTATGATTATTGTACGCTTTTCTCCCTGTATTTTTGGTGTTAATAAAATTTGATATTTTTATACACAACTCTGGATTCGAGTACTCCGTTTCTCTTGGTTTTTATAGATATCTATGGAGTAGAACCATCTATGATTATGGCAGGCCCTTACCTGAGGCCATTGCCATTTGTTTTGTATAAAGTATTGGGCTATCCTGTTGTATTAGCAGTATAGAGGTGGCAGGGGTTCGCTATTAACTGTTGGAACGTGTGTCTCATTAAGGCAGAGGTTGAGGGTGCAGGTGGAGGCACTAGAGGAGATAGAGGAGGTAGAAGCAGTGGAGGAAGTGTTTAATGTAGAGGTTTCTGCAAAGGAATATGTGGATTTCATCCGCGCTGCTCAAATGATGAAATTCCAGAAGGTTGATAAAGTTTGACAGTGGTTTATTCTACGCGTTTCAAGGTTTTTTGCAACCTCTTCTTTAGGTGGTATTTCCTGAAGAAGAGGTTGCAAAAAACCTTGAAACGCATAGAATAAACCACTGTCAAACTTTATGAACCTTCTGGAATTTCATCATTTGGGCAGCGCGGAGGAAATCCACATATTCCTTTGCAGAGCTCTGTTTCAGATTGTCGGTGACCAACTTGTGGATCTGCAGCAGCCCTTATCTATACATGCTTTGAATACCTACTACCATGTGAGCAGTTTTTTTCAAACCGCTTGCTTTATTTGTGGGATAAGACCCTATATTGCGCTTGTGTCTCCCTCTTTCCTCACAATACTAATGTAGAGGTTTGGCCTGCAAGCCTTGGGGATTCCAACACTTGTGGAGCATTGTCTGTCCCCACAGCCACCAGAATCACCCAGTGCCCAGTCAGCGAGATGTAACGCCCTTGGCCATGCTTACTCGTCCAAGTGTCTGTGGTGAAATGCACCCTGGCAGAGATAGATTTTGTCAAGGAACGGGTGATGTTGTCTGCTACATGCTGGTGTAGCGCAGGCACAGCTTTCTTTGAAACATAATGGCGACTGGGTCATTGGTACTGGGGGACTGCGATGGCCATCGGCTTTTGGAAACCATCAGTATTCACCAGGCAGAAAGGCAACATTTCTGTGGCTAACAAATTTAAGATGGTGGAGTTCAACCGCTTAGCTTCATCATCAGTAGCAGGAAACAATCTTTTCTGTGACCACAACTGTGGAACCATGGGCTGGCTGCAGTGATGTGAGAGGGTTGAGTATGGTGAACCAGACAAATTGATGGACTGTGAGAGAGGTGCAGGCGGAGATGTTAGTGTGGATTGAGAAAATTCTGGAGTGATCGTTCTCTGTGATTGGTCAAAAACAACAGGCATGTCTGCTTCCATTACAGCTGAAGGCATCCTCTCAGTCAGTGTGACTCGATTGGGTAAAGAATTTGAGGTTCTACGTTCAAAGACCTGCACCTCAATAGTTGGCACGGTATCAGAGGAGGAGGAAGAAGCAGCAGTAGCAATTAATTGGGTGGCTAATGGTGGTTGATGTCCCCTGGTCTGCATTTTTGCGCAGTGGGATTACCACAATAAAGCATGTTGATGGTGCATGTGAAGGTTCATACATGTAGTAGTCAAATTATTGCTGTTTTTACCTCAACTTTTGCAACGCTGGCAGATTGCGTGAGTTGGCTCATCCTCTGCAGTATCAAAAAAGACCCAGGCTAGGCAACCCTTGTCACCCCTGAGAGCTGCAGACCCACGGACACTGCTGTTCAGAGGCACAGTTGTGGCTGAGGATGCATAGCTCATCATGGCTGCATCACTACATGTCTGTGATGGACGGCGCAACGTAACATCCTAGTCTTCCTCCTCTGATTACCTACTCAGCTGTGTACCTCTATGTTCACACCAACCGGGATCTAACACCTCATCATCATCCTCTGTGTTATCACATTCCTGGCTATTGGAGTCACTCTCCTTCTCTTCTTGCCCTGACAGCACAGTACAGTCCAAGTGAACCACAGATATTTGAGTCTCATCAGGATCATCTCACCCCCAGGGGTTAACATCTGATGATGAGGGTCACGATGCTGTTGGGACCATACTTCTTCCTGCCCCGGATCCAAGCTAAAAAAATTTTTGGACATCGGTGCAGATTTCCTCATCTTGAATCTGCAAAGCTTTTGAGTACATTTCTGATGAACATGGCTTAGAATATGTGAACAGCTCTTCTGAATCACCCATCTGTGGTTCTGTAAAGTCAGTTGAAAGTTTGGATAGTTGGAACATGGAAAGGAGAAAGAGGAATTTGGGTGATACATCTGTGCACTGTACTGGGTGTGATGTTGAGGTGGAGGAAGAGGAGGAGAGGCCACTTGAAGCTGCACTTGCCATGCACTGGAGTACAAGCTCTTTCTGGGCATCATCAACAAGGTGTACCACTGTGTGGCTGCCAAAGACAGGTAGTGGTGTAGCCTGTCCAGTAACATAAGTTGTCAGTTGTCTTTGCATAGGACGTGACGTTGCTTCACTAGTTCTTTCACCAACATTACCACCTACCCCACATACACCTTGAACACCAAGTCTAATTCCCCTTCCACCACAGCTTCGTTATTTCCCAGCCATGTTGTTCACATAGTGTGGTATGAGCACAGCATTAAGACCCAAAAATAAGATTTTAAACTCTGCACCACCTCTGCAAACAGCTGATATTCAGCAACAGCAAATTCAAAGTTGCAATACGGCGTGCTGTATCATGTTAGTCACAGAAAAACATTTTTTTTTGACCAAGGATCAGGACTCTATAACACAATAGGTGCTGCAAAAATCTCTTTCAAGTCAGGTCCCTTACCATGTGACATTAATAACAGAAGAATTTGTTTGTGGCCTATGTATCAGGCCTCTATAACACACTAGATGCTACAACTGTTTTTAAACTCAGGTCCCTTACTGTATGATGTTAACATACCTCACAACTTGTTAAGAAGGGAAAGACGGACAAAGGTTGTGGAGTGCACTGCATGGCGGGGCAAATTTTAGGCCGTGCCCCCTGGCCACACCCATTTCTCAACTAGTCACACCCATATCCATGCCCCAATCGCACCCATTTAGCATTGCTGATCACACTGACTGGTACTGAGGGCACAGTGACTGGTACTATGGGCACACTGACTGGTACTGAGGAAAAGAAAGAACAGAGAGAGAGAAAAAAGAAAACAGAGAGAAAGAAAGGAGAGAGAGAAAAAAAAGAACAGAGAGAGAAAGAAAGAACAGAGAGAGAAAGAATGAACAGAGAGAAAGAAATAAAGAACAGAGAGAGAAAGAAAGAACAATCAGAGAGAGAAAGAAAGAACAGAGAGAAAGAAAGAAAGAAGAAAGAAAAGAGAGAAAAAGAAAGAACAGAAATAGAGAAAGAAAGAACAGAGAGAGAGAAAGGAAGAGGGTAAATAAGTAAAGAACAGAGAGAGAAAGAAAGCGGGGAAAGAAATAACAGAGAGCAAGAAAGAGAGAAAGAAAGAACAGAGAGAGAGATTGAAAGAGGAAAAAAGAAAGAAATAACAGAGAGCGAGAAAGAAAGAACAAACAGAGAGAGAGAAAAAAGAAAGAACAGAGAGAGAAAGAGAGAAAAGAGAGAGAAAGGAAGAACAGAGATAGAGAAAGAAAGGGGAAAGAAAGAAGAGAAATAGAAAGAAAGAGGGGAAAGAAAGAAGAGAGATAGAAAGAAAGAGGGGAAAGAAAGAAGAGAGATAGAAAGAAAGAGGGAAAGAAAGAACAGAGAGAGAGAAAGAAAGAGGGGAAAGAACAGAGAGAGAGAAAGAAAGAGGGGAAAGAAAGAAAGAACAGAGAGAGAAAGAATGTAAGAGGGGAAAGAAAGAACAAAGAGAGAGAAAGAAAGAGGGGAAAGAAAGAAAGAACAGAGAGAGAAACAAAAGGGGAAAGAAAGAACAGGGAACAAAAGAAAGAACAGAGAGATAAAGAAAAAGGGGAAAGAAAGAACAGAGAGAGAAAGAAAGAACAATGAGAAAGAAAGAACACAGAGAGAGAAAGAAAGATTAGATAGAGAAAGAAAGTTTAGAGAGAAAGAAAGAACTGAGATAGTGAGAAAGGAAGAACAGAGAGAGAAAGAAAGAGGGGAAAGAACGAACAGAGAGCAAAAGAAAGAACAGAGAGAGTGAAATAAAGAGGGGAAAGAACACAGAAAGAATGAAAGAGGGAAAAGAAAGAACAAAGAGATAAAGAAAGAGGGGAAAGAAAGAAAGAACAGAGAGAGAAAGAAAGAGCAATGAGAAAGAAGGAACACACACACAGAGAAAGAAAGATTAGATAGAGAAAGAAAGATTAGAGAGAGAAAAAAAGAACTGAGATAGTGAGAAAGGAAGAACAGAGAGAGAGAAAGAAAGAGGGGAGAGAAAGAACAGAGAGCAAAAGAAAGAACAGAGAGAGAGAAATAAAGAGGGAAAGAACACAGAGAGAAAGAATGAAAGAGGGAAAAGAAAGAACAAAGAGAGATAAAGAAAGAGGGGAAGAAAGAAAGAACAGAGAGAGAGAAAGAAAGAGGGGAAACAAAGAAAGAACAGAGAGGGAGAGAAAAAGAGGGGAAAGAAAGAAAGAAAGAAAGAAAGAAAGGGAATAGAGAAACAAAGATTAGAGAGAGAAAGAAAGAACAGAGAGAGAGAAAGAAAGAAAGATTAGAGGGAAAGAAAGAACAGAGAGGGAGAAAGAAACAGAGAGAGAAAATATTCTATAAAGATACTATAGCAGCCCAGCTCCCTTTGTAATGCCCACCTGAGCCTCCTGATGCAGGACATATCATGAGCCACGATTCCAAGGCGATCCCGCTGTCCGTGCTGTCGTAGGAGGACACGGTGATGGATCTGAAGCATTCCCTGAAGTGCCTCCATGGTTCCGTCACAATCTCCTCCCAAAATTACCTCATTTCCTGTCAGTTTCAGCACATCACTTCCGGTGGAATGTTGCTGGTGGAACATCACGAGCGAGTTTTAAACTGCTCCTCCAGGTTCTGCCGTGTACTTCTGTGTCCTCTGGAAAAGTAAGCTCTTGGCCAGGACAGTGGGGCAGACTCTCAAAATCAGGACTGCCCACTCGATCTGGGACGGTTGGGAGGTATGAATGCTCCCCACCATACACCTTGTAAACGCATGGCTCCGCACACCTCATACACACACGGTTCCGCTTTGTATGCCTTGTAAACACACGGCTCTACTCTGTACACTTCGCACACACACGGCTCCACTCAGTACACACAAGGCTCCACTCCATAAACCTCGTACACATGGCTCAACTCCATACACTTTGTGCACGCAGGTCTCCGCTTCATACACCCTGCACACACACGGCTCTGTACACTTCATAAACACAGGGCTACTTTCCGTACACCTCGTACACACATGGCTCCGCTCCATACACCTTGTACACATGCGGCTCTGCTCTGCACATGCCATACATATGCACGCGGCTCTGCTCCGTACGCCTCATACACACACGACTCCGCTCCTTACACCTCGTACACATACGGCTCTGCTCCGTACACCTTGTACACACGTGGCTCCGCTCTGCACACCTCGTATACACGCGGCTCCACTCCGTACACCTCGTACACATATGGCTCCGCTCCGTACACCTCGTACACACACTGCTCCGCTCCGTACACCTCATACACACACAGCTCTGCTACATCCACCCTGTAAACCCCTCCTGACCCAACACATTAACTTCCCCTCATCCAGCACCATGACAACCAGCACAGCAGAGTCCTGCAGACACTGAGAGGGGCTGCAGTGGGTCTCTCTGGAAGGGCGAGGAATGGATGGGGTCAGTGCATGGGGGACGTAGCGGCTTATCAGTGCAGTGCGGGAAAAGGAAACTCCCAGTCAGGACAGCGGGGCAGGCTGTAAAAATCGTGACTGCCCCGCTGGATCCGGGATGGTTGGGAGACATGTGTTATTAACAGAAGAAATTTTTTTTGTGGCCTATGTAGCAGGCCTCTGTAACACACTAGATGCTGCAATCTGTTTTTAAACTCAGGTCCCTTACTGTATGACGTTAATAACAGAAGAATTTTTTTGTAGCCTATGTACCAGGCCTCTATAACACACTAGATGCTACAAAAATATTTTTCAAGTCACGTCCCTTACTGTATAACGTTACTAACAGAAGAATTTGTTTTTGGCCTCTGGATCAGGCCTGTACAGCTTTATTTCAACCCAAGCAAATGACAAAGTTTGGGGTGTGCTATACTTGGACTGATGGACTTTAAAGGTACATGTCTATTTGTTCTTCTGTTGCCTTGCATTATGATTTGTCTTAGTGTGAATTTACACCTTCCCCTCCCCCCTTTCCTTATTTTACACATCATTTGCTTTATATTGCACATATCATTGTTTTTTTTACCACCACTATGGATTTTTGAAGACTTTTTATATGGGATTTTTTATATATGACCAATCTTAATTTCTTTGTACATACTTACTGTTAGATAGGGGAGCACAATTGTATTAATCTCAAATAGGATTTGTAAATTAATGTGATGGATACTTATGTAATCAATGTGCCCTCTCCCAAATAAATGGATGGCAGACCATCCGGTAATAGATAAAAAGAACCAGCTGAAGATGGTGAGAGATAAACCTGATAGGGATTGTACATTCGATAAAGGAAAAGTGAAGAGAATAAAATTGCTTTCATAAAATAGCCTTTATTGTACAGATTGGCACAACAATATATAAAAAAAAATACAATATTAGTGCATAAGGCACTTTTTGCATATTTTGCACTCTCTTGCATACTTTTTATGGTTCATTTTGCACTCTTTTGCATATTCTGCACCATCTCCCAGGGCCTGTCCGCAACCGGCAGGGGATAGAGTAACCCAGTGGGTCGCTGCCGAGAGGACCGATTCTGGGCACAAGAGACGCACGCCTGAATATAGTCCCTGATGTCACGAGCCATATGTGGCCACCAGTACGCCCTTGCCAGGAGATCAGAGGTTCATTTGGTCTCAAAATGTCCCCCCACCCTGGACGAATGAGCCCAAGAAAGGACCTCCGGTCACAGATGAGCAGGGACAAAAGTCTTGCCCGGAGGTACCGACTCGAGAGCAACTGGAGCCACGGTCCTCAGACTCTCAGATGGAACTATCAGCCGAGGCTCCTTCTCCTCTGATGACACCACGGAGCGAGAAAGAGCATTGGCCCGGATGTTCTTCTCCCCGGAGAGAAAATGCAGGGTGAAATGGAATCGGGAGAAGAACAAGGACCATCTGGCCTGGCGAGAATTCAGTCGCTGGGCAGTCTGTAGATAGACCAAATTTTTGTGGTCAGTGAACACCTGGAAAGGATGGTGAGCCCCCTCCTGGAGGTGTCTCCACTCTGAGAAGGCCAGCTTCATTGCTAGCAACTCCCTGTCCCCGATGGAATAATTCCTCTCCGCCGGTGTGAAGGTCTTAGAGAAGAAGAAGCATGGTTGCTTCCGACCTTGCGAGTCCTTCTGGAACAGGACCGCTCCAGGACCGACGGAAGAGGCATCCATCTCCAGAATGAAGGGCTTATCTACATCGGGGCGATGTAGAATGGGAGAGCTAGCGAAGTGAGATTTAATAGCGGCGAAGGCCTTGGAGACAGTTTCCGACCACAGTTTGGAGTTTGTACCCTTCTTGGTGAGGGCTACCAAGGGTGCTACCAAAGTTGAGAAATGGGGGATGAATTGGTGATAGTAATTTATGAACCCCATAAAGCGCTGCACCGCTTTGAAAAGAATGGGGCTCCTGCCAATCCATCATCGCCTGTAGTTTGGCAGGATCCATGGCCAACCCCTGGGCCGAGATGATATAGCCCAGGAAAGGCAAGGACTCCTGCTCAAACACACATTTCTCCAACTTGGCGTAAAGGAAGTTTGCCCGCAGGAGATCGAAAACTTTGCTAACATCTCTCCGGTGGGAGTCAATATCTGGAGAGTAAATGAGTATATCGTCCAGACAGACTACTACTGAGGTGGTAAGCATATCCCGGAAGATATCGTTCACAAAGTCTTGGAAGACGGCTGGCGCATTACATAGCCCGAAGGGCATCACCAAGTATTCATAGTGCCCATCTCTGGTGTTAAATGTCGTCTTCCATTCGTCCCCCTCACGGATGCGAATCAGGTTATAGGCTCCTCGCAGATCAAGCTTAGTAAACACTCTCGCTCCCCGTAGCCTATCAAACAGTTCCGATATCAGGGGTAGAGGATACTTGTTCTTAACGGTTATGGCGTTAAGACCCCTGTAATCGATGCATGGACGTAATTCTCCATTCTTCTTTTGGACAAAGAAGAATCCTGCTCCTGCCGGAGACACCGACTTCCTAATGAATCCTCTTGCCAGATTCTCCCTGATATACTAAGACATGGCTTCTGTCTCTGGGAGAGATAGGGGGTAGACTCGACCCTGGAGAGGCTCAGCACCGGGCAAGAGGTCAATAGAACAGTCGTAAGGGCGATGCGGCGGAAGGGTCTCCACCACCTTCTTGGAGAAAAAGTCTGCATACTGCTGGTAAGGCTTGGGAAGCGAGGAGAGATCTGCGGGAACCTCAGAGGTACCAACCTGTATGCAGTCCCTCAAACACCTACCCTTGCAGGACTTGCTCCAACCGAGGATTTTTCCCGAGGATCACTCTATATGAGGAGAGTGAGCTCGTAACCAGGGAACTCCTAGGAGGACCTGGTCGATACCTTTGGGCATGACCAGAAGAGACAGCGTCTCCTGATGGGAAGGAGACAGTGACAGTCTCAGTGGAGCCATCTGGTGGGTGATTTGGGACGGAAGTGACGCACCATTCACCACTCTGATAGTGACTGGCTGAGGTAGCAGGACCAGGGGGATTGCATGTTGTAGGGCGAAGGCAGATGACATAAAATTGCCCTCCGCTACAGAGTCCACACAAACCTCCACCACCAGAGTGGAAGAATTAAATTCTAACGCCCCTTTAAACAGGAGCTTGGAGGAGAAAGTCGCTGTGTCTAGTAGACCCCCTCCGATCACCACTTGACGGGAGCGTTTCCCGGGAGCTGTGGGCACTGGTTAGCTAGGTGCCCAGACTGCCGACAACGGAAGCAAACTGAAGGTACCCGCGCGGACCGGGCCCTAGACCCCGTGCGAGACACCTCCATGGCCTCTGGAGGCTCAGGCGGCTGACTGAGGGGTTCCAGCGGCCTAACAAAGTTTGGAGCCAATCTATATTGTTGGCGGGACTTGGAGCGCTCCAGCCCTCGCTCAGTGAAGCGAATATTAATCTGGGTGGAGACCATAATGAGCTCCTCCAAGGTGGTGGGCACCTCCCTGGTGGCCAGGGCGTCTTTGACATGATCAGCCAGGACTCTCCAGAAAATGGGTATGAGAACCTTATCCAGCCACTCAAGCCCTGAGGCCAGAGTTCTGAAGAGGATGGCATACTGACTGACCAGAGACGAACCCTGGGTAAGGGCCAGCAACTGCAGTGCGGTGTCATGCGTGACCCGAGGCCCCAGGAACACCTGCTTCAAAGTGACCAGAAAATGGGTGACACTCTGTACCAGGGGATCCCCACGCTCCCACAGCGGGGTGGACCACTCCAAGGCCCTGCCTGACAGAAGGGAGATGATAAATCCCACCTTGGCCCGCTCAGAGGGAAATCGTGTGGCCAGCAACTCCAGGTGAATGGTGCACTGACTCACGAAACCCCTGCATGAAGCACTATCACCCGCAAACTTTTCGGGCAGCGGGAGGCGAGACAAGGTCGGGGCAGGACTAGCCGTGGAGACACAGGCGACAGCCTCTGTAGCTGCTTGAACAGCGACCGAAGTAAAATCCGAAGCTGAGGTGGAACGCTCTAGCGCTGCCAACCTACCCTCCAGCTGCTGGATGTATCTGTGCAGTCATTGTTCGTCCACCATTATTAGCCAGACCCTGGTGCTAGGATAATGTTAGGGCTGGCGGAACGCACGAAATTATGAAATATTTGTAGCTGCGTTCGCAGCCCGGGGGCCACCGTGCAGAGGTGGTACACTGCTGCTAAGTAATAGTGGAAGAATTAAGCGGTGTGAAACCAGTCACATGTGGGTTACGTCACCCAATGTGAACAGGGGCGAACTCTGTTAATGCACAGAGCCGCACAACCGCTGAACGTAGATGCCAGAGCCTATTAAGCTCACAGAGCCCAGCCAAAAGAGCGCACAGTGTACTGCCACAGAACTCTACCCCAAGGACACGGGGTTAGAGTTCTTCTAGGCCCACTGAACGCGCGGCGTCGCTGCTGCGAACGCCGCTATAGACGCTGGCTATGGAGCACGTGCACTGAGGCGTGCCTAGTCCCTGATGAGGACTGATGCCTGACTCAACCTCTGTCCTACCTACACCTAAGCCTGGGTGCTAGCAGGCTATGCTGCACAACACATGCGTACCAAGGGTAGGGGTTTCTTAATGAGTCATTCACCAGAGACATTCATGCGTGCATACATCACTCACTCAACCTAGTCTGTAAATACAGCCTTATCCTAGCACATGGCCGAGCGGCCAAGCGAACCTTTTATAGCCGCGAGCATCCGGGACCTTCCTGGCTTCTCGGATGGGCCAATCTGAACAGGAGTAGGACCTGAGCACGTGGCCTTCAATCTCCAATGGGAGATCACTCCACGGGCATGCTCAGTGGCCCAACATGGGGACTTAGTCCCTGGAGAATCTTGCTGCTGAGCAGCATGTATTGTCATAGCTGCGCCAGAGGTGGCAGCAGCAAGCAAACCCACGGAGCTGGTCTGGGCAGAGTGCTCGGACTGATGAGTTTGCTGAGCAACCTCCTCTGTGGCTGGAGAGGAATGGGAGAATGCTGGAAGTAAGGCTTGGGATTCTTGCTGTGCAGTGACAGAAATCTGACACCTAGCATTAACTGGAGCAGTGGGCAGTTCAGAAAAGAGTGACCAGAATGGTGACCGGTCTGCAAACCCTGTCTTATGAGGAACGGTTGCAGGATTTGGGAATGTTTAGCTTGCAAAAGAGAAGACTGAGAGGAGACTTAATAACTCTCTACAAATATCTCAGAGGCTGTCACATTGTAGAAGGATCATCTTTATTCTCATTTGCACTAGGAAAGACTAGAAGCAATGGGATGAAATTGAATGGGAGGAGACACAGATTAGGTATTAGAAAAAACTTTTTGACAGAGTGATCAATGAGTGGAACAGGCTGCCACGAGAGGTGGTGAGTTCTCCTTCAGTAGAAGTCTTCATACAGAGGCTGGACAGACATCTGTCTGGGATGATTTAGCGAATCCTGCTTTGAGCAGGGGTTTGGACGAGATGGCCCAGGAGGTCCCTTCCAACTCTATGATTCTATGATCCCACTTGAGGAGGCGGTGGCATGGCTGAGACGCTGGCAGGCAGGCACGGCAGAGACACGAGCAGACAGGTACGGCTGAGACACTGGCAGGCGGGCACGGCTGAGACACTTACAGGTGGGCATGGCTGAGACTCAGAACAAGCAGGCACGGCTTGAGACACAGGGCAGGCACGGCTGAGACAGGGCAGGCAGGCACGGCTGAGACACGGCAAGCAGGCATGGCGGAGAAAGGGCAGGCATGCACGGCTGAGACACAGGGCAGGCAGGCACGGCTGAGACACAGGGCAAGGAGACATGGCTGAGGCATGGGGCAGGCAGGTATGGTGTATAAAGGAACAGGTAGAGACCTGTTCACACAGCGGGTGCTAGTATTGGTAAAGACAGGAAAGAGAGGAGTTTGACAGAACAGGTTTGGACCCGTTAACACAGAAGGAGCAGGTACGGGTCCTGACAGGACAGAGTGGAGTATGACGGAACAGGTTTGGACCTGTTCACACAGGAGGAGAACCGCAAGGCTGCAGAGAAGAGTTGTAGAGCAGCGAGAGGTTCTGCAGCAGCAGAACCAGAACCAAGCAGAACCGCAAGGGTACAGAGCACAAGCAGAGCCAAATGATTACAGTTCAGTCAGAGTCGCAAGAGAGCGGAGAACGAGCAGAGCCGCAAGACTACAAAGAAGAGTAGCAGAGCAGCAAGAGGTTCTGCAGCAGCAGAACCAGAACCAAGCAGAACCGCAAGAGTACGGAGCAAAAGCAGAGCCTAAAGAGTACAGAGCAGGCAGAGTTGCAAGAGAATGGAGCACGAGCAGAGCCGCAAGACTGCGGAGAAGAGTAGCAGAGCAGCAAGAGGTTCTGCAGCAGCAACCAAGCAGACAGGGAGGACACAAGGAAAGACACAGCAGGGAAAGCAGTCAAAGATAAGGAGACAGACACTCGACTCCACTCCATGTGTGTGCGAGGTGTACGGAGTGGAGCCGTGTGTGTACAAGGTGTACGGAGCGGAGCCACGTGTGTACGAGGTGTATGGAGTGGAGCCGTGTGTGTACGGAGGGGAGCCACCAGGTGTGTACGACGTGGATGGAGCTGAACCGCATGTGTACGAGGTGTACGGAGCATAGCCACGTGTGTACGAGGTGTGCGGAGTGGAGCAGTGTGTGTACGAGGTGTACGCAGCGGAGCCACATGTGTAAGAGGTGTACGGAGCGGAGCCGCATGTGTACGAGGTGTATGGAGCGGAGCCACGTGTGTATGAGGTGTACGGAGCGGAGCCATGTGTGCACTAGGTGTACGGAGCGGAGCTGTGTATGTACGAGGAGAATGGAGCGGAGCTGTGTTTGTACGAGGTGTACGGAGTGGAGCCGTGTGTGTACGAAGTGTACGTAGCGGAGCCGTGTGTGTACGAGGTTTACAGAACTGAGCCGTGGGTGCAAAGTGTACGGAACTGAGCAGTGTGCGCAAAGTGTACGGAGCTGAGCCATGTGTTTACGGAGCTGAGCAGAGCTATGTGTGTGCGGGATGTACAGAGCAGAGCCTCGTGTGTACGAGGTTTATGGAGTGGAGCCATATGTGTAAAAGGCGTACAGAGTGTGTCTGTGTGTGTACAAGGTGTACGGAGCGGAGCCACATGTGTACAAGGTTTATGGAGTGGAGCCATGTGTGTGCGCGAGGTGTACGGAGTAGAGCCACATGTGTACGAGGTGTACGGAGTGGAGCCGCATGTATACGAGGTGTACGGAGCGGAGCCGTGTGTGTACGATGTGTACGGAGCGAAGCCATGTGTACGAGGTGGACGGAGTGGAGCCACGTGTGTACGAGGTGTATGGAGTGGAGCTGTGTCTGTACAAGGTGTACGGAGCGGAGCCACGTGTGTACGAGGTGTATGGAGTGGAGATGTGTGTACAAGGTGTACGGAACGGAGCCACGTGTGTACGGAGCAGAGCCACATGTGTACGAGATGTACGGAGTGGAGCCGTGAGTGTACGAGGTGTATGGAGTGGAGCCGCATGTGTACGAGGTGTACAGAGCGGAGCCGCGTGTGTACGAGGTGTACGGAGCGGAGGCATGTGTACGAGGTGTATGGAGCGGAGCCACGTGTGTATGAGGCATACGGAGCGGAGCCACATGTGTACAGAGCAGAGCCACATGTGTACGAGGTGTACGGAGTGGAGCCGTGTGTATATGAGGTGCACGGAGCGGAGCTGCGTGTGTACGAGGTGTACGTTGGGGAGCCACCAGGTGTGTATGAGGTGGATGGAGTGGAGCAGCGTGTACGATGTGTACGGAGCAGAGCCACGTGTGTATGAGGTGAATGGAGTGGAGCCGAGTGTGTACGGAGCAGAGCCACTTGTGTACGAGGTGTACGGAGCGGAGCCATGTGTGTACTAGGTGTACGGAGTGGAGCCGTGTATGTATGAGGTGCATGGAGTGGAGCTGTGTATGTACGAGGTGTATGGAGCGGAGCCATGTGTGTACGAGGTGTACGGAACTGAGCCGTGTGTGCAAAGTGTACGGAGCTGAGCCGTGTGTGCAAAGTGTATGGAGCTGAGCCGTGTGTTTACGGAGCTGAGCAGAGCTGTGTGTGTACGGGATGTGCGGAGCCTCGTGTGTACGAGGTTTATGGAGTGGAGCCATGTGTGTACAAGGTGTACAGAGTGTGACCATGTGTATACAAGGTGTATGGAGCAGAGCCGCATGTGTATGAGGTTTATGGAGTGGAGCCAAGTGTGTGCGCAAGGTGTATGGAGCGGAGCCATCTATGTACGAGGCATACAAAGCGGAACCGTGTGTGTATGAGGTGTGCGGAGCTATGCATGTACAATGTGTATGTTGGGGAGCATTCATACCTCCCAACCCATCCAGCAGCACAGTCCCAATTTTGAGTCTGCCCCACTGCCCCGGCCGGGAGCTTACTTTTCCCACGGACACAGGAGTACATGGCAGAGCCCCGAGAAGCACTCGTTCCACCGAAAGTGACGTGCTGGAAGCTGACCGGAAATTAGGTAATTTCGGGAGGAGATTGTGACGGAACCATGGAGGCAATTCAGGGAATGCTTCAGATGCATCACAGTGTCCTCCGACAGCGCGGACAGCGTGATCGCCTTGGAATCGGGGATGTTGGCCATGTGAGCGGATCATAATATGTCCTGCATCAGGAGGCTCAGGTGGTCACTACAATGGGAGCCGGGCTGCTATAGTTTCTTTATAGAATCTTTCCTTCTCTCTCTTCTTTCTTTCTTTCTTTCTTTCTCCTCTTCCTTTCTCTCTCTGTTCTTTCTTTCGCTCTGTTCTCTTTCTTTCTTTCCCCTCTATCTTTCTCTAATCTTTCTTTCTTTTTCTCTCTCTTCTTTCTTTCTCTCTCTGTTCTTTCTTTCCTCTCTTTCTCTCTCTGTTCTTTCTTTCTCTGTTCTTTCTTTCTTTCCTCTCTTTATTTCTCTCTCTGTTCTTTCTTTCTCTCTCTGTACTTTATATCTTTCCCCTCTCTATTTCTTTGTTCTTTATTTCTTTCCCCTCTTTCTTTCTCTCTCCCTCTCTGTTCTTTCTTTCCCCTCTTTTTTCTCTCTCTCTGTTCTTTTTTTCTGTCCACTTTTTCTTTCTCTCTCTGTTCCTTTTCTTTCTTCTTTCTTTCTCTTTGTTCTTTCTTTGTTCTTTCTTTCTCTCTCCTTCTCTGTTTTTTCTTTCCCCTCTTTCATTTTTCTCTCTGTTCTTTTTTTCTGTCCACTCTCTCTCAATGTTCTTTTTCTTTCTTTCTTCTTTCTTTCTCTCTGTTCTTTCTTTCCCCTCATTCTTTCTCTCTCTCTGTTCTTTTTTTCTGTCCCCTCTATCTTTTTCTCTGTTCTTTCTTTCCTTCTCGCTCTATTTCTTTCTTTCTTTCTTTCTTTCTCCTCTTTCTTTCTTTTTCTTTCTTTCTTTCTTTCTTTCTGTTCTTTGTCTCTGTTCTTTCTTTTCCATCTTTCTTTCTCCCTATCTCTATATATATTCTTTCTTTCTCCTCTTTTTTCTTTTTCTTTTTCTCTGTTATTTCTTTCTCTCTCTGTTCTTTTTTTCCCTCTTTCATTCTCTCTCTGTTCTTTTTTTCTGTCCCCTCTTTCTTTCTCTCTGTTCTTTCTTTCCGTTTCTTTCTTTCCCCTCTTTCTTTCTTTATTTCTCTCTTTCTTTTTTCTCTCTCTCTGTTCTTTTTTTCCCCTCTTTCTTTAATCTTTCTTCCTCTTTCTAATCTTTTTCATTCTCTCTCTTTTCTTTCTCTCTCTCTGTTCTTCCTTTCTTTCTCTCTGTTCTTTCTTTCTCTGTTCCCTTTCTTTCCCCTCGTTCTTTCTCTCTGTTCTTTCTTTCCCCTCTTTATTTCTCTCTGTTCTTTCTTTCCCTCTTTCTTTCTTTCTTTCTTTCTCTGTTCTCTTTCTTTCTCTCTTTCTCTCTCCCTCTCTTTTCTTTCCCCGTTCTTTTTTCTCTCTCTGTTCTTTTTTCTGTCCCCTTTCTTTCTCTCTGTTCTTTCTTTCTCTCTGTTTCTTTTTTCCCCTCTTTCTTTCTCTCTCTGTTCTTTCTTTCTTTCCCCACTTTCTTTCTCTCTGTTCTTGCTTTCCTTCTCTCTCTGTTTCTTTCTCCTCTTTTTTCTTTTTCTTTCTTTCTCTTTCTTTCTTTCTCTCTCTGTTCTTTCTTTCCCATCTTTCTTTCTCCCTATCTCTCTGTTCTTTCTTTCTATGCCCTCTTTCTTTCTCTCTGTTCTTTCTTTCTCTCTGTTCTTTCTTTCCCCTCTTTCTTTCTCTCTCCCGCTCTGTTCTTTCTTTCCCCTATTTCTTTTTTTCTTTCTCTCTCTGTTTTTTTTCTGTCCCCTCTTTCTCTCTGTTATTTCTTTCTCTTTCTCTGTTTCTTTCTTTCCTCTCTTTCTTTTTTCTCTCTCTCTGTTCTTTCTTTTCCCTCTTTCTTTCTCTTTCTCTCTGTTTTTTCTTTCTCCTCTTTCTTTCTCTCTCTAATCTTTTTCATTCTCTCTCTGTTCTTTCTTTCTCTCTCTATCTGTTCTTCCTTTCTTTCTCTCTGTTCTTTTCTTTCTTTCTTTCTTTCTCTGTTCTCTTTCTTTCCCCTCTTTCTTTCTCTCTATCTCTTTTCTCTTTCTTTTTCTCTTTCTTTCTCTCTCCCTCTCTGTTCTTTCTTTCCCCTCTTTCTTTTTTCTCTCTCTGTTCTTTTTTCTGTCCCCTCTTTCTCTCTGTTCTTTCTTTCTCTGTTTCTTTTTTTCTTTCCCCTCTTTCTTTCTCTCTCTCTGTTTTTTCTTTTCCTGCTTTCTTTCTTTTTCTTTCTCTCTGTTCTTTCTTTCCCCTCTTTCTTTTTTTCTCTCTCTGTTCTTTTTTCTGTCCCCTCTTTCTTTCTCTCTGTTCTCTTTCTTTCTCTCTGTTTCCTTCTTTCCCTTCTTTCTCTTTCTTTCTTTCCTTTTTTCTTTTTCTTTCTTTCTTTCTTTCTCTGTTCTTTCTTTCCCCTCTTTCTTTCTCTTTATCTTTGTTCTTTCTTTTGCTCTGTTCTTTCTCTTTCTTTCCCCGCTTTCTTTCTCTCTCTAATCTTTCTCTCTCTCTATTCTTTCTTTCTCTCTCTGTTCTTTCTTTCTGTCCCCTCTTTCTTTCCCATCTTTCTTTCTCTTTCTTTCTCTCTCTGTTCTTTTTTCTTTCTCCTCTTTCTTTCTCTCTGTTCTCTTTCTTTCTCTCTGTTTCCTTCTTTCCCTTCTTTCTTTCTCTTTCTTTCTTTCCTTTTTTCTTTTTCTTTCTTTCTTTCTTTCTTTCTCTGTTCTTTCTTTCCCCTCTTTCTTTCTCTTTATCTTTGTTCTTTCTTTTGCTCTGTTCTTTCTCTTTCTTTCCCCTCTTTCTTTCTCTCTCTAATCTTTCTCTCTCTCTATTCTTTCTTTCTCTCTCTGTTTTTTTTTTCTGTCCCCTCTTTCTTTCCCATCTTTCTTTCTCTTTCTTTCTTTCTTTCTTTCTCTCTCTGTTCTTTCTTTCTCTCTCTGTTTTCTTTTTTTCTCTCTCTGTTCTTTCTGTTCCTCAGTACCAGTCAATGCACCAACAGTACCAGCCACTGTACCCATAATGCCAGCCACTGTGCACATAATGCCAGCCACTGTGCCCTCAGTACCAGTCAGTGTAATCAACAGTGCTAAATGGGTGCAGTTAGGGTGTGGACATGTGTGTGACTAGTTGTGAAATGGGTGTGGTTGGGCATGGCCTAAAATTTTCTGTGGAGCGGTGCTCACGCACTGCAGCATTTGTCCCTTCAAAAGTTAGGTATGATTATACACATAATAAAAGATACACTGGGGCATATACATCACATGGGAGACATGTGGTCTGCATATGCAGTGCGCGTTAGGGCAGGGGAACTCAGTACCGGCCGGTCAGTTTTTCAGGGGAGGTCATGGCAGCCGTGACCCAGTCCATGGTGCTGGGATTGCAATAAAATTATTTTGGGGAATAATTATAGGGGATTAATTTGTGATGCCACACGTGGTGTTCGGCAATAAGTGGATGGCCAACGCTGCCTAAGGAGACTGCTGGGGCCATTGGTGATGCAGCAGAATTGTTACAGCTCTCCACAGGTAGAGAAAGGCCCCAGGGTAGTTTTAGTTCTTATAAGGGATAGTGACTTTGGGGTGCAGTACTGAGGGAATAATGAATAACTGCAGACACATGAACTGTAGTTTCCTTTACCTTTACTTGGTTTGTAATGCAGACCAGAGCACTGCTAATAGATGGAAATGATGGAGTTCTGGACATCCTGGAAGCAATCTAGGGTCCCCCCCAAGCCATATGGAGTTGGAGGCCTCCTTGCTGCGCTGTTCTCTGAGGTCAGTGCTGCTTAAAGCTATGCTCGAGCCTCTGTTCCTTGTGGTCTCTGTACTTATGGCAGGCAGCTTTAGCCTATTACAGGTGTCGGTCCTTTATGGCGGCTCCAGTCTCTGATATGCTGTTGTGCCCCGAGTGTCTGGATTTAGCTGCTGGGACTGTTGTACCCGTGCAGCCACAGACTTTGGTGTCCGGTCCTAGTGCTCTGTTCTGGGGTGAGCTTTGTCACAGCTCCACTCCCCAGCTTTTCCTAACCTTCTCTCTTCCTCTATAAATCTTCTATGATTCCGACTGCAGCTCTCGGCTGGGGACGAGCTCTTCACTCTTTCAGTCCCCACCTCTCACTGCCTAACCCCGCCTCCAGGTCAGAACTAATAGGGAAGCTCCCCTAAAACCGGGTTTTGAGCTCCCCTCCTAGTCTGGAGCCAGGAAAAGTGTTGAATGCTGATGTTACCTGACCAGGGAACTCCTCCTTGCTTCCAGGCATGACATCACCCCCTGTGAGGGAGGCAATGCCACAGTGGCAACCAGACTCCTGGGATGCAACACATATTATTATGCATCAGGCCAGACTGGAACAGCCAGAGGGCCGGATGTGGCCTGCAGCCCACACCTTGCCCAGGTCAGCTATAGATCATATGGGAGATTCTAGGGCTGCAGCCTATACATCACATGGGAAACAGTGTGGTTGCTGTCTTCAGTGGGATTAACGTGCAGAGTGTCCCAACTCCACTCACAAAGTACGACTTGACATTGGCACTGGCCAGCGTTAGGATGTAATCCTTAGGTCATGTTCACACATTCAGTATTTGCTCAGTATTTTATATTAGCATTTGTAAGCCAAAATCAGGAGTGGAACAATAACAGGAAAAGTACAAATGAAACACATCACTACGTCTGCATTTTTCACCCACTAAAGATTTTGGCTTACAAATACTGATGTGAAATACTGATCAAATACTGAACTTGTGAACGTGGCCTTAATTTCAAGCACCACAGCATTTCGTAGTGAACTCTGCATATAAAATATTAGGCTATTGGAATTTTAGTGCTATAAGTGTGCAATGTGTTCTTGAGCTCTATATAAGTGAGCTTAGTTCTGCTTCCCTCCATTTACAGTCACACTATGCTTGATTGAACAGAGTAATAATCAGTAGAGCATCTCAGCATGATTTCTGCAAAACTGTTTTTCCACATATACAGAAACAGCCTGCGAGTTTCCCAGCTAATGAATATACCTTCAGGCTGTGTGCACACGTCCGGAATTCATGCGGATTTTATGCGTTTTTGCCGCGAAAATGCTGCGAAAACTCTGCAATAACGCATAAAATAAGCAACCCATTGAGTTCAATGGCATTCCGCACATGCTGTGCTAATGCAGCGTATTTTTCCATGGTGGAATCGCATCGCTGAAAAATATGCAGCAGGCTCATTCTTTGTGCGGAATCGCAGGAATTCCGCACACATAGGAATGCATTGTTCCGCTTACTTTCCGCATGTGGCTATGCCCACCATGCGCAAAGTAAGCGGAAAATGTGCGGATGGTACCCACGGCCTGGAGGAGAGGAGATTCTCCTCCAGGCTCTGGGTACCATATCCCAGTTAAAAAAAGAATTAAAATAAAAAATCGTGATATTCTCACCTTCCTGCGTCCCCCGCAGCGTTCCCAGGCTTCAAGCGATGTTCCCGCCAACTCCCGTTCCCAGCGATGCCTTGCGACAATGACCTTTGATGACGTAGCGGTCTCGCGAGACTGCTACATCATCAAAGGTTATTGTTGCAAGGCATCGCTGGGAACGCGACTCGCCAGGACCATCGCTGAGGCCTGAGGACGCTGCTTGGGACGCCGGAAGGTGAGAATATCACGATTTTTTATTTTTTTTATTATTTTAAACTTTATATCTTTTTACTACTGATGCTGCATAGGCAGCCTCAATAGTAAAAAGTTGGTCACACTTGTCAAACACTATGTTAGAGAAGTGTGAGCAACCTGTCAATCAGTTTTCCAAATGATGCTACATATCGCTTGGAAAACACTAGTATTCTGCAAGCTAATTACGCTTGCAAAATGCTAGTTTTTTGCGGGAAATTACGCATGCAGATTTCTCGCGTATTTCTCGAGGCAGGGAGTTGCAGAATTGCCACAGAAATTTCCACGGCAATTCCGCAACGTGTGCACATGGCCTCAATATAGTGCCCTAACCAAAAAGCTTTCCATATCCAAGCAAGAGAATGTCCACTTACCCATCTAGTTTGTCCTAGCTGGGGAACGCCCTATAATGAAGTGACCCAGTAATAGTGCAGAGCTCTCAAACGTCCCAGATTCACCAGTACCACATCACAGCTTCCCTCCCTACTTCTATAATTACTTACCTCTTCAAAGCTCCTCGGGGGTGGGGCTGCTGTTTGTTCAGTGCACAAATTAAGTTGTATTCCACAATGACAGAAGAAAATGATGGATGGCACTCACCAATACGGTTTCAACTTGCTTTATTGAACGATGTGCGGCTCAGGCATGGGAGACATGTGCAAGGTACGGACTACAGCTGTTTGCACTTCAGCGGACCCGTTGAAGCAGCTGTAGTCTGTACCTTGCACATGTTTTCAGTGAAAAGTTGAAAGCTTTTTGGTGAGTGCCAACCATCATTTTCTTCAGTCATTGTCTGCATGTTTTTTCCATAAGGATTGAGCACCTGCATCAGTGTTTTTGGAGTCTGGATGGCATTCATGATTTAGTGTGGTTAGCCTCATATGATCATTTTGAGGTAAAGGCGGAGTGCCAAACACTTTTCTGTTGTGAACTCATTTTCTGGTTTACCTCTGGCTTCTGGTGAGGGTGGTGGAGCTGGATGTGTTGACAGAGGAGTCATGAGTTCTCCATCTGGGCTCCCTCTAGTGGTAACAGTAGGTAATGAAGCTGACCTAAATGGCAGAGACCTGCCACCTGAGGAGGAGGACTATAAGTGGACATCAGGATTTAAGACAGCCGACTCCCTAATTTTGTGCTGGTGATTTTTTCCTGCCCTGAGGTTCTGGTTTCCAGTTCTGTTCCTGCCTTCTCAAGCTCTGTGTGCTCTGCTATTTTTTCACATGAGATTTGGTCTGTTTACTCAGTTTTTATGGTAAGCCAACCCCTGCTGGGGCTGTGCTGAATTTCCATTCTTATGTCTCTGTTTATGCCAGTTTGCGTTTTTTCCCTGATCAGATTGGTCTCTTTTTGCTCTGTCTTCAGAATATACCAGAGTGCTGATATAGGGAATTGTGTTATGATGAGTCACCGAAGGAGGAAAAAACAAAATACCAGCTAAGTCCAGAAAAACCAGAGAGGTTGGCAGCTATCGAATTGCAGACCCCTGAACCTATCCACAACAACTAGCAGTAGCCGTGGGGGGTTCCTACGGTGCCCTAGACCCCTCGATCACAGCCGGAGAACTATATAGCCTAAAGACAGAAAGGGGAAAAACTAAATTGCCCCAGAGCAGACCCCAAAGCAATAGGCAGCCCCCAACATATAATGACGGTGAAGCAAGATGAAAACACTAACACAGATAGAAAGATAGGTTGAGCAAATGATGGGGCCCAAGCTAACTACATAGGACAGGATAGGAAAGCTGCTGTCTGCCATCCGCAAAAACCCCTATCAAAATGAGCCAACCGACTGATAGGAAAAACAGGCCCTGAAGACGCTAGGCTTCAAAAGACTATATCAGCACTCAGGTATATTCTGAAGACAGAGCAAAAGATCAACAGATCAGAGACAAAAATGGAATTCAGCTCACCCCCGGCCGGGGATGGCAGAACTCCCAAAAAACAAGGCAAAACAAAAACCAAACTGAAGTGTACAAAGCAGAGCAGAAAAACTTAACTTTGAGATGCAGGAATCAGACTGGTCTCCAAGAATCCAGCAGGAAAATCACCAGCCAGGAAGAAGGGCGTCAGCTGCTTTATATCCAGTCCTCAATTCCAGCCACCCAGTCATCATCTAGCTGCCCATGTGTTTGGTAATCAGCCTCACTACCTTCCTTCACCAGAGGAGGGAGTTCATCAGACCTCAATGGTGAAGGGAAAAATGAACTCACAACAGTACCTCCCCCTTGAGGAGGGGTCACCGAACCCTCATCCATGCCACCAGGGCGATCCGGGTGAGCCCGATGAAAGGCACGCACCAATCTTTCGGCATGAATATCAGAGGCAGAGACCCAGGAATTATCCTCCTGACCATAACCCTTCCACTTAACCAAATACTGGAGTCTCCGTCTAGCCAGACGGGAATCCAGTATCTTCTCTACCTCATATTCCATGTTACCTTCAACCAATATAGGGTCAGGAGGTACCACCACAGGAACTACAGGTTCAACAAACCTCTTCAACAAGGACTTATGAAACACATTATGAATTTTAAATGTGACAGGAAGAGCCAACCGAAAAGAGACCGGATTAATAATCTCCAAAATCTTGTAAGGTCCAATAAATCTAGGCTTAAACTTAGGAGAAGCCACCTTCATAGCGATATTTTTTGATGACAACCAAACCATATCACCCACCTTAAACTGGGGACCAACGGTCCTACGCCGGTTGGAAAACCGCTGGGCCTTTTCCTGGGAGAGAGACAACTTATCCACTACTTGGTCCCAGATCTGGTGCATTCTCTCCACCACAGTGTCAACACCTGGGCAGGCAGAAGGCTCCACCTGCCCTGAAGAAAATCGAGGGTGAAAACCAAAGTTACAAAAAAAAGGTGACATCAAAGTGGCAGAACTAGCTCTATTATTTAAAGCAAATTTGGCCAAGGGCAAAAATGAAACCCAATCATCCTGATCGGCAGAAATAAAACATCTCAAATACGACTCCAAAGTCTGGTTTGTTCTCTCCGTCTGCCCATTGGTCTGAGGGTGAAACGCAGAGGAGAAGGAAAACTGAATTCCCAGCTTGGAACAGAAAGTCCTCCAAAATCTAGACGCAAACTGAACTCCTCTGTCAGATACAATGTTCTCAGGAATCCCGTGCAAGCGAACCACCTGTTGCAAAAACAAGGGCACCAACTCAGAGGAAGATGGCAACTTAGGGAGTGGTACAAGATGGACCATCTTAGAGAATCTATCACAAATCACCCAAATAACAGTCATTCTCTGAGAGACAGGCATATCAGAGATAAAATCCATTGAAATATGGGTCCATGGCCTCCTGGGCACCGGCAAAGGCATCAACAAGCCACTAGAGCGAGAACAAGGTTTAGACCGGGAGCAAGTCCCACAGGACTGCACAAAATTCCTGACATCATGAGACAAGGTGGGCCACCAAAAAGACCGACTCACCAGATCTCTAGTACCAAAAATACCTGGATGACCAGCCAATGCAGAGCAATGAACTTCAGACATCACTCTCTTCCTCCACTGGTCAGGAACATACAACTTTCCACTGGGACAACGCTCAGGTTTGTCCTCCTGAAACTCTTCCAGAGCACGTCTCAAATCGGGCGAGATGGCAGAAAGAACTACCCCCTCGCCTAAGATGGTAGCAGGCTTAGTCACAACAGGAGAATCAGCAAGGAAACTCCTAGAGAGGGCGTCTGCCTGGACATTCTTAGTGCCCGGAAGAAAAGAGACCACAAAATCAAAACGTGTGAAAAACAAGGCCCACCTAGCCTGTCTAGGATTCAAGCGCTTGGCCGACTCCATGTAAATCAAATTCTTGTGGTCAGTAAGGACCACGAATTGGTGTTTGGCTCCCTCCAACCAATGTCTCCACACCTCAAATGCCCATTTCATGGCCAACAGTTCCCGATTCCCCACATCATAGTTACGTTCGGATGGGGAGAACTTTCGGGAAAAGAAAGCACAAGGATTCATTTTAGATGTTACAGGATCTTTTTGGGACAACACTGGTCCTGCACCAATCTCAGAAGCGTCCACCTCCGCCTGAAACGGGAGTGAGACATCAGGTTGCCGCAAAACCGGAGCAGAAGTGAATCTTCGCTTCAGCTCCTGAAAGGAAGAAACAGCCTCTGGAGACCAATTCAGCACATCAGCACCCTTCCTAGTCAAATCCGTCAATGGCTTGGCAATACCAGAAAAATTAGCTATAAATTTCCAATAAAAATTAGCAAAACCCAAAAACTTCTGGAGGGCCTTCAAAGAAGTGGGCTGAACCCAATCATAAATGGCCTGTACCTTGGCCGGGTCCATTTCAATAGTTGACGGAGACAAAATAAATCCCAAAAATGAAATCCTCTGTACCCCAAAAAGGCATTTCGATCCCTTGACATACAGGGAATTCTCCCTCAAAATCCGGAACACAGTCTGAACATATTCCACATGAGAGTCCCAATTCTTGGAGAAGATCAAAATATCATCCAGATAGATAATCAAAAATTTATCCACAAAGTCTCGGAATATATTGTTCATGAAGCACTGGAAGACAGAAGGGGTATTAGTGAGCCCAAAAGGCATCACCAGGTACTCAAAATGTCCCTCAGGAGTATTAAACGCCGTCTTCCATTCATCCCCATGCTTAATGCGAATAAGATTATATGCCCCCCTGAGGTCAAGCTTGGTAAACGAGCAAGCACCTTTAACTCTGGAGAATAGATCAGAAATCAGGGGTAACGGATACTGATATTTAACAGTAATTTTGTTGAGGGCACGATAGTCAATACAAGGCCTTAATGAACCATCCTTTTTAGCCACGAAAAAAACCCCAGCACCTAAGGGTGAAGAGGATGGTCTAATATGACCCTTCTCCAATGCCTCCTTAAGATAGGATCGCATAGCCTCGTGCTCGGGTACAGATAAATTGAAAAGCCGACCCTTGGGGAATTAACACCCCGGGTTCAGCTCAATTGCACAGTCATAACTCCTATGAGGAGGCAAAGACGCAGACTCATTCTCACTAAATACATCATAAAAGTCAGCCAAATAGTCAGGAACATCATGCGACTGGGGAGAGGTGGAGAAAACAGGAGCATCACTAAGGGCACACCGACAATCCCAACTCATCACAGACAAAGATTTCCAATCCAGAACTGGATTATGAATTTGCAACCAGGGAAACCCCAGAACAATGGTATCATGCAAATTATGCAACACCAAAAATCTGCAATTTTCTTGATGGTCTGGGGCGACCCGCATTACCACCTGGGTCCAAAACTGAGGTTTATTCTTCGCCAAAGGAGTAGCATCAATACCCCTCAAAGGGATAGGCGTCCGCAGAGGTGTCATAGGAAATCCACAACGTTTAGCAAAGTCCAAGTCCATCAGGTTCAGAGCTGCTCCTGAATCCACAAAAGCCTTGGCGGAAAATGTGGACAGGGAGCAGATCAGAGTAATTGCCAGAAGAAACTTGGGTTGAACACCACCCACAGAAAACGTGTGTGCACAATGTTTCTCTCGTTTAGGGCAGACAGAAATAATATGCGAGGCATCTCCACAAAGAAAACATAGCTTATTACGCCTTCTGAACTTCTGACGTTGCGCCCTAGACAAAACTCTATCACATTGCATAGGTTCAGACATTTGTTCAACAGGTGGCAACATCTTTCATGTAGTTTTGCGTTCACGTAAACGCCAATCCACCTGAATGGCTAATGACATAGAATCGTCAAGACCAGAGGGAACAGGAAATCCCACCATAGTATCTTTTACAGTTTCTGACAAACCCTTCCGAAAGAGGGCTGCCAAGGCACCATCATTCCAGGTAGTAAGGACCGCCCACTTTCGGAATTTTTGACAGTACAACTCTGCCGAATCCCGACCCTGGCTTAATGCCAACAGGGTCTTTTCAGCCTGATCAATAGCGTTAGGTTCATCATACAACAACCCCAAGGCTTGGAAAAATGCATTCACATTATTCAGAATAGGATCATCAGGTTTCAAAGAAAACGCCCAATCCTGGGGATCGCCGCGCAGCAAAGAGATGACAATTTTAACCTGCTGCGCGGAGTTCCCCGACGAGTTAGGCTTCAAGGCAAAAAATAATTTACAATTATTCTTGAAATTCAAGAATTTAGACCGATCCCCCAAAAATACATCAGGAGTATGAATCTTTGGTTCAGCAGCATGTGAATGAGCAAGATAGGCGGAAATTCCCCGCACTTCAGCAGCGAGCTGCTCCACACGATCAGAAAATTGCTTCATCTCCATTGAGAGAAAAATTCCCCCTACGGCCTCAGAGATATAGAGGAAAAAATATGCACACACAAAAAAAAAAATTCTGACACCTTTTTTTTTTTTTTCTTTTCCTTACAATTCTCTCCTGCTATTGAGTACCCTAGATCTGCGGTATGGCTGGTGATTCTGTTATGATGAGTCACCGAAGGAGGAAAAAACAAAATACTAGCTAGGTCCAGAAAAACCAGAGAGGTTGGCAGCTATCAGATTGCAGACCCCTGAACCTATCCACAACAACTAGCAGTAGCCGTGGGGGGTTCCTACGGTGCCCTAGGCCCCTCGATCACAGCCGGAGAACTATATAGCCTAAAGACAGAAAGGGGAAAAACTAAACTGCCCCAGAGCAGACCCCAAAGCAATAGGCAGCCCCCAACATATAATGACGGTGAAGCAAGATGAAAACACTAACACAGATAGAAAAATAGGTTGAGCAAATGATGGGGCCCAAGCTAACTACATAGGACAGAATAGGAAAGCTGCTGTCTGCCATCCGCAAAAACCCCTATCAAAATGAGCCAACCGACTGATAGGAAAAACAGGCCCTGAAGACGCTAGGCTTCAAAAGACTATATCAGCACTCAGGTATATTCTGAAGACAGAGCAAAAGATCAACAGATCAGAGACAAAAATGGAATTCAGCTCACCCCCGGCCGGGGATGGCAGAACTCCCAAAAAACAAGGCAAAACAAAAACCAAACTGAAGTGTACAAAGCAGAGCAGAAAAACTTAGCTTTGAGATGCAGGAATCAGACTGGTCTCCAAGAATCCAGCAGGAAAATCACCAGCCAGGAAGAAGGGCGTCGGCAGCCTTATATCCAGTCCTCAATTCCAGCCACCCAGTCATCATCTAGCTGCCCATGTGTTTGGTAATCAGCCTCACTACCTTCCTTCACCAGAGGTCCATCAGACCTCAATGGTGAAGGGAAAAATGAACTCACAACAGAATTGAAGTCTAGTGTCTTCAGGGTTTTTGTTATCAGAAAGTGTTGGACATTTTTTGGCAGGGTTTTGTGCGTGATTGCAGACAGCATCTTTCCTTTCCTGTCCTTTCTAGTTAGTGAGGGCCCCATCGTTTGCTCAGCCTATTTTTCTATCTGTGTTTGTGTTTTCATCTTGTCTCACCGACAATACATGCTTGGGGGCTCTCTATTGCTTTGGGATCTGCTCTGGGGCAGTTTAGATTTCCCCTTTTCTTGCTTTAGGTTTATTTAGTTCTCCAGCTGTGATGAGGCATCTAGGATCATCATAGGTACGCTCCACGGCTACTGCTAGTTGTGTGGATAGGATCAGGGGTCTGCAATCCACTTAGTTACCAATCTCTCTGGTTTTCTGTGGCTTAGCTTGTTTTTGTTTTTCCTCCTCGGTGACTCATTCATAACACTTTTCTGCTGTTGGCTTATTAAATTGTATTATTCACCTCTTCTTTCTCCTGTGATCAAACTCACATCTAGTGGCTTCTTTGTGTTCACAGGCTGCAGCTCTACCACTGAGCTATAGCCCACTATGCTGTAGACAAGAGAATTTAGTTATCTTGACCTCTATTGCCAACAGTGAATCTAGAAGCAGCTTACACAAGTCCATAGAGATACATTGTGTATAAAATAATGTATTTTTATTGTGCCTGTATGCTGAGGTGAAGAACAAGATTTTTTGATCCTATAAAAGTAGTTAAAATAATAAGCAATTACATTTTTTTTTCTCTAAGAGTCACCCCAAGTCTCAAAATCACAACCTTAACATTACAGATACCGTATATACTCGAATATAAGTCGAGATTTTCAGCCCAAAAAATTGGGCTGAAAGTCCCCCTCTCGTCTTATATTCGAGTCATATACAAAGGGGGTCAGAGGGGGAGGGGGGGCGGGGGTGTCAGGTCATACTTACCCGTCCTGACGCTGTCTCTTGAGCCCCCAGCTTCTCCCCGTGCTCTCTCTTCCTGCCTTCAGCGGTCACGTGGTGCCGCTCATTAAAACTCATGAATATGCGCATATTAATGAGCGGCACCACGTGACCGCTGAATGCAGGAAGAGAGAGCGCGGAGAAGCTGGGGACTCAAGCGACAGCGTCAGGACGGGTAAGTATAGCGATACTCACCTGTCCTGCGTCCATGGCTGCTTGCTGCTGTCTGTCATCGGTCAGTGACTTCAGACAGCAGAGGGCGCGGTGACGTGCGCGCCGCGCCCCCTGCAGTCTGAACGTCACTGACTGATGACGTACAGATAGCGGTGAGCAGCCATGGACGCAGGACAGGTGAGAATCTGACACCCAGCGACGGAGAGGTGAGTATGTCATTTTTTTTATTTTTACATGCAGCAGCATGGGGGCAGCATATGAGGGAACAATCTATGGAGCTATTTATGCGGGCAGCATATGGGGGAACAATCTAAGGAGCTATTTATGGGGGCAGCATATGGGGGAACAACCTATGGAGCTATTTATGGGGGCAGCATATGGGGGAACAACCTATGGAGCTATTTATGGGGGCAGCATATGGGGGAACAACCTATGGAGCTATTTATGGGGGCAGCATATGAGGGAACAATCTATGGAGCTATTTATGGGGGCAGCATATGGGGGAACAATCTATGGAGCTATTTATGGGGGCAGCATATGGGGGAACAATCTATGGAGCTATTTATGGGGGCAGCATATAAGGGAACAATCTATGGAGCTATTTATGGGGGCAGCATATGGGGAACAATCTTTGGAGCTATTTATGGGGGCAGCATATGGGGGAACAATCTATGGAGCTATTTATGGGGGCAGCATAGGGGGGAACAATCTATGGAGCTATTTATGGGGGCAGCATATAAGGGAACAATCTATGGAGCTATTTATGGGGGCAGCATATGGGGGAACAATCTATGGAGCTTCTTCTGAGGACACCATATGGGGGAATAATCTATGGAGCATTTCCCACCCTAGACTTATACTCGAGTCAATAAGTTCTCCCAGTTTTTTGTGGCAAAATTAGGGGGGTCGACTTATACTCGGATCGACTTATACTCGAGTATATACGGTACTTTAAGCTACTAATCCCCAGCCCTGATGAGACTTTGGTGTACATTCATCCACTCAATGCCGACTTTTATTCCCCATTGACTTGCATTGGGGTCGGGTTTCGGACGAAACTCTGACTTTTTTTGCCCTAGTCGGACCAGTTTCATTCAACTCAAATTTTGTTTCATGAAACCCGATCCGACCAAAGTTGCTCAACTCTAGTAACAACCCACACAACACAGCAATCAGATTATTTAGGGGGATCAGTAAATTATGTAAAAAATTGGCATAATTGACATTTTTCTCTATTAAACCCATAGAAAATTTAATAAAACTGTAATGCTGAGGCAGTGTTCACACGTAGTGCTGCATTTTTTGCAGGTTTCTGCATCACACAACACAATAACAATCTTCTGTGATTATTGAGTGCTTGCTGCATTTCTTTTATGCTTTTTCCCACTTATTTGATGCAATTTTGGGGCAGATTGTGAAGCAGAATTTTTAACGCTTTTTTAATAGTACAGTAAAGCTTTGATTCTGTGCTTAAAAATGCAATGGCGTTTTTTTTTTGTTAATATGTGTTTGTTTGTTTTTTTTCAGAAGACGCTTATAGAGAGAAAAATGCTAATAGAGGATGGAAATGTCATATATATATTCGTATATTGCGGGCTTATGTACCTGTCCTGCGCCAGGAGACGTCTCATGCAGGACAGATGTCTATATGGTATAGGTGTTTAGACTGGTTTATTTTATACATACCTATATAGTGACACCTGCTGGCTGTTCAATATACTGCACTTTTTTTGCACTTTTATTGGGATTTTTTTGCTGGTTAATTTCTATTTTTATTCTTCATTTTATAAGTACTTGCACGATTATTATCTGATATTTTTCACATTATTACATCTATTGCACTAATATTATTAATAGTATTATTATCTTGTCACTATATATTTTTTATAAATATACACTGCACATGTGTGTTTGTTCCAGCATGCTTTCCATTATGGGTGTGATTCTATATACTGGTTAGTACTGCCCCCCTTTGTTTGTACTAGATATTAAATTGTATATATACATTGATGCTTTGCAATAATACTTTTTATATAAATCCTGTTTTTTATTGCACAATTAATTAAAGATATATTTTTATGGGACATATGGTCATTGTTTTCTTGTGTGGTATGCTATGTGTAGTATTTATGACTGTCCTTCAGAAGTATTACATAGTCTGTGGTGAGTTTTAGTTAAATATATACCATTTGGTTTATAACGATAAGGCTGGAGTCACACTAACCTGCGCAAAATACGGTCCGTAGTTTACATGCGTAATACGGATGAATGACCCCTAAATAGTGCTCCGTAGGTCATCCGTATGCCAGGTGCGGTAGCGTATTTTGCGCATGTCAGCATCCGTATGCAATCCGTATGGCGAGATTTTCTCGCAGCCTTGCAAAATGGACATTTAACGGTTTTGAGGCCTACTAACTATTTAAAACATTAGCCTGCACTGTATTTATTGGCTCAGGAACAGGTGGCAGCCTCCATTCTGTCCATTTGTGACCTTGCCTTCACTAGGTGTGTTGCTGTGGTATGTTCAGCATGTCAGACAGTCTGACTTTCAACACAACTGAGCAGGTTCTCTTCAACTGGCTTTTGTCACGCCGCTTTGGCCAACCATACCCAGTGATAGTGGATCCGCGGAGGAGGAGACGCATGTGGGTACATCCACTTTTGAGGCAGCGACTCACAAGAGGTCATTTTCACCACCTCTATTATTCTCTGTGGGAGCATCCTGTCAAATTCTACCAATACTGTCGCATGAGCCTTGCAACATTTGCTAGACTGTTGGAGACAGTGCGACCTGGGATTATCTTGGGATAACCTTTCAGGATCCAAGGATGCGCAAAGCTATATCTGCAGAGGAGCGACTTGTACTCACAATACGGTATGTACTACACAACCACATTCTCTATGTTCATGATGTGTTGGGCAAAGTTTGAATTTTTGCCTTCATGGAGTAAGTTTTAGGCCCTCATCTTAGTCCACATATGTTTCATGCAAAGAGAAGAGGTCGCACTCATCGAGATTAAAGTTTCACTGATTTATTGATATATCATGAACATGTCAAATCGGGGGAGTGACATAAGGAGTGCAAGGAAGGCTGACAATGGCCGTTTCGCGCTGCTTGAGCGCTTCAACGGGTCAAAACGGCCGTTGTCAGCCTTCCTTGCACTCCTTATGTCACTCCCCCGACTTGACATGTTCATGATATGTCAATAAATCAGTGAAACTTTAATCTCGATGAGTGCGACCTCTTCTCTTTGCATGGATTCCCAGGATTGACTGTTTCCAGGTCTGGCACCCGAGATTCCCAGCTGCTGGACATCTGCATGCCGCACATCATTTGAAGTCACACGGTAACAGCGGTGCCGTCCGCTTTTTATCTTGAGTTTTGCCACATATGTTTCAACTTACAGACATGAATGTTGGGTGGAATATGGACTGAATATCACTTACTCATTGTGCAAAGCAAGATGTGTGTGTTCTGGCATAGTCAGGTCAATATGTATTGAAATATGGACAAGACTATATCAAGTCATCATGCCCGAGGTCAGGATGGAAGACTGGTTGAGGATATCAAGGGACTTGGAGGAAGAATGCCAGTCTCCAAATGGTATTGGGGCCCTTGATGGCAAACATATCCGGGGGCGTAATCCGCCGAACTCTGGCTCCCAATTCTTCCATTATAAACAATACTTTTCTGTCGTATTGTTGGCTCTGGCCGACCCTAAATACAACTTTATAATTGTTGACATTGGGGCCTATGGAAGGACGGGAGACTCTAGAGTCTTCAATACTTCCATTATGGCTCGGCGGCTACGCACCAACCATTTTGATCTACAACCACCACGCCAGCTACCAGGCTCCACTCAAGAATCTGTCCCTTCTGTTCTTGTGGCAGATGATGCCTTTCAGTTAACGCGCAATGTCATGAGGCCATATCCCCGGCGCAACCTTCACCACAGGCGCAGGATATGTAACTTGCGCCTATCACGTGCTTGGCGACTGGTGGAGTGTTCCTTTGGCATTCTTTGTGCCAAATGGCGGCTACTCCTGTCTGCCATTCAGCTGAGTGAACAAAATGTTAATGAAGTAGTGAAAGCCTGTGTGGTACTTCATAACTTCACCAGGATACATGATTGTTCCTCCTCTGCTGGTGTTGTGCGTAGGCCGGACAATGTGTGTAGGGTGAGACCACCTGTCAACCATCAACGTAGACCGATCTCTGGCCTCAATGTGCATGATCATTTCACTAATTACTTTATGGCACCTCAGGGGGAACCTTCTTGGCAAGAGCATGCTGGATCTATGTTGGCAATGTTGGTTTGATGTGTGTCAAAATATATATATTTCTACCCCTTCTGAATCTCTGACTGTTGCTTTGATTTGGTACGCGTATTTTGATATGGGTTTGGACAATTAAGACAGAGATGTAAAGTGTAGTTGGCCAATTTTTACTTTTGCCTTTTTTGTGGCTTTTTTAAGTTTGAAAGGCAAACATATTCTTGCCCTATGAAAAACTTGGGCAATGGCCCAAATTGGGCTTTTGGCATATTTCAACATTGTTGTTCAAACAAAATTACTAACATATCCTACAACATACATAGTGCAATAACAACATTGCAAGTGTACACATTTGGAATCCAAAGTAAAAAAGAGGAGTTATCCATCATCAAAATGAGCTACACAAGATAATACTAACATTTATTATGAATGTTTTCAAATCATATTAATAAGCCACCATGACAGGCAAGGCTACCTTACGGGTTTCTGACACATATTACATGTCTGTAATAAACATAATATTTCACCGCACTATACAGGGAAAGTCAAAGGATCAAAATAGAAGACTGACTTGATAATACATAGAGAGAGCGTGATGGTCTTGAGGCTGTTTGCCTTGATTTTGGAATATAGTTAGCTGGCCTAAATTGGACTAAGAGAATATGGACAGCACGCCTTTTCTATGCATTTTCAAGTGAGTACTCTATTTTGATCCTTTGACTTTGCCAGTATAGCCCCGTGAAATATTGCATTTTTTACAGACATGTAATATGTATCAGAAACACATAAGGTAGCCTTGCCTGTCATGGTGTCTTAATCATATGATTTGAAAACCGTCATAAGAAATGTTATTATTATCTGTTTTAGCTCATGTTGCTGCTGGATAAAACCTCTTTTGACTTTGCCTTGGGATTTTAACCACCAGTTCAAACACACTGGACATCTCCTCCCATCAAAACAATTAACAACAGTCATATACAGTATGGGTTTACTAAGTCCATATTTTAAGCCACTTATAAATTGTGGAATGTTGGGGAAGGAGAAGGCGGAGGAGCAGCCTGTGGTTGCTGCTGACTACTTTGAGCAACATCGCCCTGTGTGGGTGCATACTGTTGCCCATGCTGTTGGTAGTGACCTTCCTCCTGTGATTGTTGGGGGTAGTGGCCATAGTAATACTGCTGAGGGGCATCTTGTTGGGGTGGGTAGGCCCGTGTCTCATACCCACCAATATAGCCATGTCGTCCCCAACCAGGTTGGGACCAGCCTCCAACACTGGGTGGGACTAAGTGGCCATATTGGTGGGGTTGGCTAGAGCCAGAAATCTGTTGCTGGTGTTGGGGAGGTTGGGTAGGGGGAGGAAGGGGGTGAGGTGTAGGCCCACGTATTAGAGGATGTTCGGACCCTGCTTGAGCAAGCATCTGTGTGGATGGTCTCATGCACATTAGATTTCTGGGGGAATGCTGCCACCTCTCCAGATATTTGAATAGCTCATATGGGGTATTGGGGGGGGTGCTTGCATCAAGCAGGATCTGAAAACATCCCCTAATATGGAGCCTGACCTCAAGGGTAAGGGCACAGAGATAAAGGGTCAGGCTACGTGAGTAGGCCTCCTCCCCATCATCTGTAGCTACTCGAGATAAGTAATTTAGCACCCCTGTGTCCACATTGGTCCTGCTCTCTTGAACAGTGACCTGGCGCCTTCTTCGGGCTCGCCGGGATGTAACAGCAGCCTGTGGGGATCCCCTGATATGGCCAGTTGGGCTGCTGCTCAAGTTGCCCGGCTCTTCCAGGATGGGTGATGGGGCAGCAGCAGACCATCCTGGTGGTGTTGTGTGTTGGGCAGCCAATGGGTTCTCCTGTGATGACTCATCTTCTGCCATGCTTCTTGTAGGGGGAGAAGATGGGGCCAGCCACCTCATCCCCTACAGGATCAATTATGGGCTCTGCCTCTGAGGCCGTTCCTCTATCTGTAAGGTTGGATTGAGTTCTGTTATGAAATAGAACAGAGGCAAAAATACATTAATATTTTTGGCCCTGTAAAGTATTTGTGTAATGTGGTGTGAGGTATCTACTTACGGTCTCAGATCCAGAATTGGGGAGAGGAAGGAGAGCCGGTCGTAATAGATATATTTTCTTTTTATGTATCCCGCATCCCCACTCCTGGACCGCTGCTGGCGTTCCCGGCGGTATTGGTCCCGGATGCTTCGCCAGCGTTTCATCACATCTTCCACTGCAATGTGACAGGAAATATTGTCAAACTCACATATTTGATAGGTCACATTTGCTACCAGTAGTCTAGGCATGGGGCCTTCTGGGGCGTGCTTTCTACCCATGGTGGCATATCTAATTGGGCAGATACACAGGGTCTCTTTAGCTACACTTAATAATTGGTTTGTCTAGGAGGATGAGAAACTTGTGGCCTAAACCCAAATTATGGCTGTGTGAATCCACGTGTCACATCCAAATCTAACGGCCTCATGAGGCAAAAAGGACATGCACAGGAAGGGGGGTGCTGATTCTATATTCCTTTTTTGTTGTGCGCTAAGGTTACTCATGTTTTCCCTTGTACTTACGAATTTTATGCTGCTCCTCACGTGGTCGGTCACCAAAGTCATGGTACATCTGGCGACAGATGCGCCTCCATGACGCCTCCTTTCTTGCCCAGTTTGAATAATTGGCATCGCGTTGTTCCCAGATTACGGGATGCTCCTGCACCACGACTATTAACATCTCCACATTTATGTAAGTGGACGCCATGCTGCTGCTGTACTCCGTGGAGGCGTACTTCCGGGATGTCTGGAGCGGTTTTTGAGCTCATTTGCATGTCTAGGCTTCCTGATGATGGATTGGCCCATTTCCTGTCACCAGCCTAAGTGAAAAACTACTCTTCCACTGCATCCTCCTTGTGTGTTGTGTTCACATGTAGCATAAATGCTACATATTTTCTGCTGCTCTTTTTTGCATAAAAATTCTGCTGTGTTTAACTGTCCAAAAAAAGTGGATGTGATTTCATGAAAACTGCGCCCACTATTAGAATTCAACAAACAGTATTTTACTCTATTTAAAAGTTAGTATTTATCTATATGCTTGTCTCTGCACCTGCTTTTTACAGGTGTTCTTCCTTTCCCTTTTTTTTCCTTACCTTTCCTATTCCTTTTCTTCCTCTCCTACCTTTTCAATGTTTCACATATAAAGTATCGTTTATGTGTGTCATAACCCCTTTCCTTCCCTTGCCTATCCTGTAAATACCAATCTTTTTAATTTTCCTTATATCTCTTTAATTTTAATTTTTTCCCATTTTACATAATGAACCATATTTTTTCTTACTCAATCTCATCCTTAACCCTTTCTACCCTTTATTTTTCCTATATCTGTCATCCCTTTAAATTTAGCTTTTTTTCTTTTATTTTGATATTGTTTGCGTCTATATTACTGTGCAAGATCCATAGAAAAATGGAGGCAGCACATTGTTCAAGTCCAGGATTTAAAGTTGCTAAATTTTAATAGCCCAAAATTTAGCAACTTTAAATCCTGGACTTGAACAGTGTGCAGCCTCCATTTTTCTATGGATCTTGCATATAATGTTTAGTTCATGCCTGGGAGGGTTTTGCACCCTTATTGAACTTTTTTCTTTGTGCTGCTTTTTTCTTTTTTTCTTTTGGCATATTACTGTGCATTTATAATATGTCCCCCACCTTTTCTTTACCCCATTTATGTAAAGAATCCTATTTAAAAACTACTTTAACAGAAAAGGCACCCGCTGTGCACCTAAGGTCGCTGCTGAACTGTGCGGTTTTGGTGCTTTTTTTTCAGCTAGATGCTTCTATGTGTAGCCTAAAAAAAACTTGTAAAAAACTGCAGCTACTTTATTAAGTGCAGAAGCAAATCTTTTCTGTACGATAAAAAACACATTAAAAACTCGACTTCACATCTGCTCCAAAACTGTATCAAATAAGGGGAGAAGATTGTCATTGTGTACTTTGGCGCGGACACCTGCAGAAATAAAAAAACACAGTATTTCTGCAACATGTGAACATGGCCTTACAGGCACAATAAAGCCAGATGTCATATAGTGCAGGGTTCCCAAACTCCAGTCCTCAAAGCCCACCAACAGATCATGTTTTCAGGATTTCCTTTGTATTGCACAGGTGAAGCTATTATCACCTGAGCAATACTAAGGAAATCCTCAAAACATGATCTGTTGGTGGGCCTTGAGGACTGGAGTTGGGGAACCCTGGTATAGTGAAGCTACATAAAGATGAGAATGTTCTGGCTGCTCCGACTTTGAATGAAGGAACAAAAAATAATCCACAGGTCCCAACTAGAGATGAGCAGGATGCACAAATGACGTTTCACTGGCTCTGGCTAATCAAAAGCCACTGTTGTGAACTCATTTTCTGGTCTACCTCTGGTTTCTGGTGAGGGAGCTGGTTGTGCTGACAGAGGAGTTGTGAGTTCTCTTTCTGGGCTCCCTCTGGTGGTGACAGGAGGTAGTGAAGCTGATCTAATTAACAGAAACCTGCCACCTGATGATGAGGAAGAGGATTGGTCATCTGGAGTCTCAGACTGGATTTAAGACAGCCGAATCCCTATTCCCATGCTGGTGATTTTTTCCTGCCTCCTGAGGTCTTAGCTTCCAGCTCAGTTCCTGCCTTTTCAAGCTAAGTTGTATTTGCTAATGTACACATTTGATTTGGTTTGGTCTATTCAGTTTTTTGTGTGGTCAGCCAGCTGTGGTCAGCCAGCTGGGGCTGTGCTGAATTTCCACTCTTATGTCACTGTATGTGTCAGTTTGCTTTTTGTCCCTTATTAGATTGGCCTCTTTTTGCTCTGTTCTCAGAATATGCGAGAGTGCTGATAAAGTGGGAGAAGTCTAGTGACTTCAGGGTATTTTTTGCTCTCAGAAGTGTTGGACATTTTTGCAGGGTTTTTTGGCGTGATTGCAGACAGTAGCTTTCCTTTCCTGTCCTTTCTAGCTAGTGTGGGCCCCATCATTTGATCAGCCTATTTTCCAACCTGTGTTCGTGTTTTCATCTTGTCTCACCGTCAATACATGTGTGGGGCTGTCTATTCCTTTGGGGTCTGCTCTGGGGCAGTTTTAGATTTCCCCTTTTCTTACTTTAGGCTTATTTAGTCCTCCGGCTGTGATGAGGCGTCTAGAATCATCGTAGATACACTCCACGGCTGCTGTTAGTTGTGTGGTTAGAATCAGGGGTCTGCAATCCACGTAGTTACCAACCTCTCTGATTTTCTGTGACTTGGCTTGGTCTTGTTTTCCTCCTCGGTGACCCATTCATAACAAGCCACTCTGGGGATCCTGGGAGGTTAGATACTCACGGGCCCCCATCCAGCTGCCAGGTAGCATTGTACTGGATGCTGGACCAGAGTCCCAGGAATCCATACGCTCATCTCTAGTCCCATCTATCTCAGATACAGTGGAACAGTCCCGGATTTGGGTCCATGCCCTGCAGTTTCGGGCGCTTGCTGAATTTCCCTCACTGTGAGCGCCCCTCTGATAACTCCTCCTGCCAGGGGAGGAAGATTGAAAATGGGCATAATTTGGGGTGTGGCCAATATTGGCAATGGCTTGCTATGCACACCACGTGTTGTGTCCTTCTTACTGTTCTTCAAAAGTTGGGAGGTATGATAGTGTTCTTGAGTACAGAGTATCAGCACAAATAGGCCTTTTAGACCTCTTTCACATGTCACTGTGTCCATCACTTGTGGTGAATTTTCACACATGACAGAGACACTTACACATGTAGACACATTCAAGTGAATGGGTCTGTGCACGTCAGTGAGATTCCACGGGCCATGTGTCCGTGGGCAAAATGCGCTGACATGTCTGTTTTTTAACAGCAGCACGGGCCGCAAAATGTCCTGAACACGTGCATGACACACGGATGAATACTCTCATCAGTCATAGCTTGCTCTCCTTGTTCTCACTTGAATATAACTTATCATTCTCCCCTGCTCGTTCTGATCACCGGCTGAATGATGAAAGCTGTCTTCAGCACCCGGCGCCGGGGAACAGCTCTTACTGTACCTCTGGTTCTCAGGCGCTAGTACGTGTCACACGGATGTTTTGCAGCCTGTGCTGCTGGTAAAAATGGACATGTCAGTGTATTTTGCCCATAGACACACGGTCCATGGAAGCACACGGATGTGCACAGGCCCATTCACTTGAATGGGTCTACATGTGTAAGTGTCTCCGGCACATGTGAAAACTGTCACCACACGTACCGGAGACACGAACCTGTGAAAGAGATCTAAACATGCAAAGAAAAAAATGTAGGTAACCAAATTTTCCTTATAGGGAGGGTTCAGAAATGCTGTAGAAAATTTGCAACATCAAAAACTCACCAAATACTCATCCTTGGAACATAGCATTATACATCATAGAAAAATAGACTATTTTTGTTAATACCTGGTCACAACACCTATATACTGCAGAATATAGCCCGACCATGTAATGGTGTTGTGTTGTCTGTTGTTATGGTGTGCACTTATAGACTAGGTTCACATTATGCATTTTTGCTGCTTTTTTTATGTGTTTTTTTTATGCTAATTTTCAGGTTTTTTTACAGTACCAGCAGAAGGCTATGAGATTTCAGAAATCTCATGCAGACACATTGTTTTTTTTGTCATCAGTATTTGTACTTTGCATATTTTTTGGACATAGAGCGTGTCACATCTGTCAGCTTTTCTCACCCTTTGACTTGAATGGGTGGTGAAAAACACAACACTGAAGAAAATGCACCAAAAAAGCAGGTATCATGTTTTGCAGCATTTTTGTGCCAAAACCTCATTCTTTGGAATAAGACATTTTTTCAATATTAAACTTTATCAGCATGTACAAGAGACAAATCTATCTTGCCAAAACTGCCACAAAAAAAGAACAAAAAATGCCTCAAAAACACTGCGAAAAACATGATTTTCTTTCTGCAACTTATTATCTGCCAAGAGATCAGGTTTTGCTGCAGAAAAGAAAACACTGAATAAATGCGCAGTGTGAACTTACCCATAGGGTACTAGTAAGCTTGCCAGATCTAATAGTATGGGAGTGACCAATAAGCTGTAACTGGCATGGCACACTACACATATCAATGTTACTGGCACCTTATACAAGCCTTATCCATGTGCATCTATAATACTTAGGAACTTCCCCCTAAATACATGTAGATGCGAGTGTTCATCAGTATTTTGCACCTATGCGACCTTCGCCTTATATAATGGGTTGTGCCTGCTGAATTCTTGAGTGTATTGGTATGGTGACTAGGTACCGATGAGACAGTTTCTGTTATGGTTTAGGCGTTAATGTCCTTTTTGAGCTATGTTCCCATGACGAGTATTTGGTGAGTTCTTGATGGTGCTGAATTTCTGCTCTTATTAGGTCACTTGCTGGTCAGCTAATTTTTTTGGACTTATTTTTTTAATGTGAATTTTTATTGAGTTTTTGATGCTGCATTTTAAATTTGCTTTTTGTCTCTTGTTGGCATGTCATGTTTTTAACCTTAGTGAAGGAGCCAATTTTGACCTTAATGACCATGCCAAATTTTACAATTCTGACCAGTGTAACTTTATGAGGTAATAACTCTGGAACACTTCACTGGATCTCCCTGATTCTGTCACTGTTTTTTCGTGACGTATTGTACTTCATTATTGTGGTAAATTGTTTGGAGCAGATCTTCTTTGTTATACAGGTCTCATCCACACTGAAACAATTCTTTCTTCTGTAACTAATGTGATACGGCAAGCCATATTTCACCTTGCCATTTAATGCAGCTGAAATTCAGCTGAGTGCAGAGTAAAAAAAATCAAATTTTTTGTTGCTAATACTGTGCTCCTACCACACTATCTGAGAAACATGAGTGGAAAAAAGCAAGGTCGCAGTGGAAGGAGGATTAGGATTGGTACTCAAAGTGTACGCGGGGTAAGTGGTAATGTTAGTGAAAGCACTAGTGAACCAACAACGTCACGTCCTATACAAACACAACTGAGAACTTCTGATATTCTGATAATAAACGGGCTACTCCACTACCTTTGATTGGCACCTGCAGAGTTGTATGCCTTGTTGATGAGGCCCAGAAAGAGCATGTGCTTGAGTGGATGGCAAGCACAGCTTCAAAAGGCATCATCATTATCAATCATCATTCCACTCTCTGTTTGTGGTTGGCAGGAGGAGATGGAGGAAAAATGCATCAATTACCCAGCCACCAAAACAGCATGGGCTTGGACCTCATGAAAGAGCCTGACGTATGAGTGCCTTTGTAAGGGTTGGCCAGGACTATAGTCGTGGCCAGAGACACTAAAGCATCAGTGTCCATGCCTTCCCTCACAGAAAATTCCAATCCACTGTACAGCATACCTGCGTCTCCAGGTTCGGGTCCCCCTGGGCACTTCATAAGCATCGATGGACCCTCTCCGAGGCGACTCCCAGTAACTGAGACACAGTCCATGGTAACTTGAATGTTTCTTTACTGACAACTTCACACAATATATCCACAGTTGGCACATCATACATAACACATTTGTCTTTACTTGTTTCCTCAGCTTTCCCTACTTTGCTGACGCTTCTATATGGCACGTACACAGACCGGACCGTCTTAGACTGCTTCTCAGCTTCTTCCTGGCCTAACCTTGCCTTGCCATGATGACAATTCCTTCTGCCTATTTTACCCCAGACTTGAAATCATCCGCCACCTGGTTTAGTTGCCTCTGGAAAAGCATCTGACCCATCTGTGCTGCTTCCTATGAAGCTACAGCATCCTTCAGTTCCTCACTGCGTCCTCCCAGACTTCGAGTCGCCACATTTTCTCTACTGCTTTTGGTCCACTAAACTGATGCCCAATAACAGTGGATAACTTGCTTAATGTTGTGTGCCTGTCGAGCTGTCAGTGCCTATAGCCCATGTGGACACTTTGGCCACACTGGCCCCATCTGACCTAACTTCCTTCTAACCTAGCTTTAACTCCTGGCAGCCCCTCCTATGCTTAACCCTATCCTACTAAGAGCTCTATATACTAAAGTGCCCCCTCTAGTGTCCAAAGGGTGCACTACACTTTCCCCATCTAAAACATAGCATATTACAATGAGACACAACATATTTACAGCACATGGTAACACATTTCACAGTGTGACAATACCATTAATTCTGGGTGGTAATACATGACAACATGTAGCTGTGCCACCAAGTTATTATAAAAAACATTAAGACCATTAAAGGAGGAAGAGCAAGGTAATAGTATCATTCCACCCCTTACACTCTCCCTTTCCTTAAATTTGGTCATCCCCGACCACTTTCCTAACTTTATTATTTACAATGTATACTCCACGCAGGGAGATCATATGAGGTAGTCACATCCGGTATGCACATAAGTTCGTGTCCTACATGTGGGACAGCAGTCCTGAGGAAAGCTCCCCCTTTCCTTGAGGGAAGTAGTCTTTCTTCCGTTAGTCTCCAGCCGAGAAGAAAGTCTCTGCTTTTCCAGCAGAATGGGTGCAATAGGCACAACAAAGCAATAAAAAAGTAAACAATGCTTCACTCCATTGCTGATGGGCTGTAACGGCCGTGTGGCTCTTTGACTGCAGAGCACGGCAGGGCTCCCTGCCCTATGGGGAAGAATAACAGTCCCGAATTAACTTAGGGTGCAATGTGCACAACTTTTAGCAAACTGACAATTTGTTCACATCAGAAATGTTCAACGGCACACATCTCATGTCGCTCCTTTTATATCCAAGGTCATCTCTGTGGCTGCAAAGGATGCAGACTGCTGCCAAGCAGCACAAGTGGTAGTGCTGGCAGGCTCCTGGATGCCAACTGATGCTTGGGCCTGCAAAGATTCCGGGAATAGCCCCATGTCATCTTCGTCATAGAGAGTGACCGCTACCGTGAAGTATCCACAGGGACAGTTCTCCTTAAAGAAGGAGACCAGATCCCCCTTCCTTAGCAACTGGCAAAAGTTGACAGATGCCACGTTTACGTAGACTTTAGCATCAGTCACTTCCTCCCTGATGAAGCCATAGCCTCGCATAGTGTCGGTATAGAACAGCCATCTATGGGTACATCACCCTGCCAAAGCGCCCCCGCCAGGCTGCCGCAGCTCCGTCCAGACTTCCCTCTCCCTTTGCTTTTTATCTTTAATGACTCCTTCCACCCAGGCAGCCTGCCTGGGAGTGGGAAACGGACCCTCTGTTGCCGGGTGAGAATGGGTGGCTCCCAGTGCCATATCGGAAGAAGCAGGCCGAACCTCCAATAGCTGGAGTTGAGAGGTGGACTCCCCTAAAGGGACACGGGGGGCAGACAACGGCCTCCGGGACAGGGCTCTGTGGGGAGGACCTTCCCTCAGGGATCAGGGATGAAGGTACCCTACCCACTCAGATGAGGATGTGATGGTCATGGCCTTCTCGGGAACACTGGCCCCCTCTGCGGGGATGCCCGTGCGCTTGGTGGACGAATGGAGTGCCAGCTTGTTCTTAACTTCCGCCCGCGGTTCCTCTATGGCATACGCCAGTTCCAGCCTCCTTCTTCGACATCTCCCACTAATTCCACAGCTGCCATCTTGGTCACAGAAATGGTGTCAGACTTTCTCATCAAATAAAGCCAAGTCCAACTCGGTAATCAAGTCTCGTGTTGTCACAAAATCTTTAGCAGTCAAATCTAGTGTTTTGTCCATATCCACAAAATGTTATCCTTTCTCTTCTCCAGGTACAGCGACCACTTGATCCTTTTTCTTGTCATTTTCCAGGGGCACAGCAGTCACACACACATCATCAGCTCTTTTCTTTGCAGGTTCTCCGCATTGCGAGGTAGTCGTATCCTGCCGACTACGCCAAATGTAAGGGTTGGCCAGTACTATAGTCGTGGCCAAAGACACTAAATCATCAGTCCAGGCCTTTCCTCATAGAAAATTGCAATCCACTGTACAGCGTACCTGCATCTCCAGGTTTGGGTCCCCCTGGGCACTTCACAAGTGGTGATGGCCCCTCTCAGAGGTGACTCCCAGTAACCGAGACACAGTCCATGGTAACTTGAACGGTTTCTTTACTGACAACTTCACACAATATATCCACAGTTGGCACATCATAGATAACACATTCATCTTTACTTTCTTCCTCAGCTTTCCCTACTCTGCAGACGCTTCTATATGGCACGTACCCAGACCGGACCGTATTAGACTGCTTACCAGCTTCTTCCTGGCCTAACCTTGCCATGATGACAATTCCTTCTGCCTGCTTTGCCCCAGACTTGAAATCATCCACCAACTGGTTTAGTTGCCTCTGGAAAAGCACCCAATCCATCTGTGCTACTCCCTGTGAAGCTGCAACATCCTTCCGTTCCTCACTCCGTCCAACTCCCGCCCTAAGAGCATCCGCCCAGGCTGCGAGTCTCCACATCTTCTCTACTGCTTTTGATCCACTAAACTGATGTCCAATAACCGTGGATAACTTGGACTGTTGCTGCTTAATGTTGCATAGCTGTGAAGCCGTCCTGGGTCAATAACCCATGTGGACACTTCGGGCATCCTGGCCCCGTCTGACCTAACTTCCTTCTAACCTAGACTTAACTCCTGGCAGCCCCTCCTATACTTAACCCTATCCTACTAAGAGCTCTATATACTAAAGTGCCTCCTCTAGTGTCCAAAAGGTGCACTACACTTTCCTTATCTAAAACATAGTATATTACAATGAACACAACATATAGTTATTATAAAAAACATTAAGAACATTGAGGCTATATGCACATGTTGCGGAATTGCCGCGAAAATTTCTGAGGCAATTCCGCAGTTCCCTGCCACGGGAAATACGCTAGAATTCGGCATGCATAATTCCCGAGTATTACCCACGATAAACTAGCGTTTTGCAAGCATAATTAGCTTGCAGAATGCTAGCGTTTTCCAAGCGATCTGTAGCATCGCTTGGAAAACTGATTGACAGGTTGATCGCACTCGTCAAACATAGTGTTTGACTAGTGTGACCATCTTTTTACTATTGAGGCTGCCTATGCGGCATTAGTAGTAAAAAGATGTAAAGTTAAAAATAAAATAAATAAAAATAAAAAAATTATGATATTCTCACCTTCCGGCGGCAAACGCAGCGTTTCCGATCCTCGCAATGCTCCCGGCAACTCCTGTTCCCAACGATGCCTTGCGACAATGACCTTTGACATAGCCGTTTCGCGAGATCGCGACTTCATCAAAGGTCATTGTCACAAGGCATCACTGGGAACGGGAGTTGGCGGGAGTATCGCTGAGGCCTGGGGACGCTGCGTGGGATGCCGGAAGGTGAGCATATCATCAATTTTTATTTTTTTTTTTTTTATTTTTTTTTTTTAACAGGGATATGGTACCCAGGGCCTGGAGGAGAATCTCCTCTCCTCCAAACCCTGGGTACCATCTGCACATTTTCCGCTTACTTTGCGCATGTTGGGCATAGCCACATGCGGAAAGTAAGCAGAACAATGCATTCCTATGTGTGCGGAATTCCTGCTGCGTATTTTTCCGCTATGCGATTTTGCCACGGAAAAATACGTAGCATTAGCACAGCATGTGTGGAATGCCATTGAATTCAATGGACTGCTTATTTTAGGCATTTTTGCAGCATTTCCGCCGCATTTTTGTGGCAAAAAAACTCGGCAAAAATACATAAAATCGGCGGGAATTCCGTACGTGTGCACACAGCCTAAAGGAGGAAGAACAAGACAATAGTATCATTCCACCCCCTTACACCTTCTTGCTGCACTATCTGCAACATGATCTCCATATAGTTATGATTCAAAATAGTGTTAACTATTGGGCTGCTAATCTGTTAGCTCCACATTATAACACAAACATTTTGCCAGATGATTCCCACCTTAGAAAGGGACTCGCGAATACTGGAGTATCGAAACTCGCTTTAAGAGAGCTTTTACCCAAGACAGCAGTGAAGCACACAGTTTGCGTTGCAGCTCTAGACTTCCAACCTCCGGCACAATAATTCATCAATGCCAAAACATTAGCAACAGCAGCAGTGTAAATGGTAGAAGCAATTTCTGTGAGTCCTTTGACACATTTTTTAGATTAGCTTGTGCACAAGCACAACAAAGTCCAAGTCTGACACATGGTTAACAAATGGAGAGGATGGTGCAGGAGTATCTAGAACTTAATAGCCATACCATCGCGAAGGGTTTGGACCCTTTGTAGAAAAATATATATATATATCTTCTTGCACGGTTGAGAATCAAAAAGTAAAAGCAATGTTGAGGATAAAATAAATCTTGTTTTTAATTGTTCATTCAAAAAGTGATTACAAAAATGAAGAAAAGTAAGTTCATGACATGCAATAATTATTTGAAGAGAAAACGAGCATTGTTCTTACATATAGTCTTGAGCAGCTGTGTTGTCCGGGTGTTCGAGAGTCTCAAGGGATATGAGATCTCCTGAACAAGAGTTAGGCCGGCTTTATATACTATTCTGACCTATAAACTACAACCACATATGGTGGCTTGCCACTATGTTCATAACTTCTTCCATATTAAGTGAACCCTAGTTATTTTAAACAATATACATACAGTTATTTATGCATTACCTTAGTCTGAGATATTTAAGCCTAAAGTCTGAGGTCTTTAGAACCATTCATTATCTCTAAATAGTCACATTTTGACAGCTTTGACTATTTTGACCTATACATTTGACAAGAGAAACAGCTGTGTGAGCCAAGGCACTCAGAATAAGTCAGTCACTTCTCTAAAGTAAGCAGAGCCTGTTAACTATTCTGTATGAGAGAATTAATCTATATATTTTTTATTATAGAAATACTGATATTTTACAGTCCCCCCTGATTATGATTTGAGACATATCATAATCAATCCTAACTCATTCTCTCACCATTCGTATCACATTCATTCTTTATTCTGAAAACCTTGTATCACCATCTGCCCTGAATGTCATCTGAATTTTCAAACCTATTGTAAAAACAAAAAATCAGATCAGAGAGTTATATTTTTTCGTTTTAACATCTCTCTTAAAATATCATCTTCCTTTTTCATTTCTATCTTTATATTCTTATAAATTCTCCTAATTTTACACATAATAATTATTTGATATATTATACACAGCAAAACTATGATAAATAAAATAACAATCGGATTAGACAATACATTTCCTGCTGCCATTTTCGCTGAAGACTGTGACCAACTAGTTACAGATTTTCCTAAATTTCTCCACCAAGATGACCCTGACATACTCGTCCATTCATGTTCAATATCATTTAGATTACCTTGTTCATGTCTAAATACAATTTCAGCTTCTTTTAATTGTTTTGTCAGCAGATTTAATAAACCCTTGTCTTTTTTTATTTCATTTGTCCACAAATCCCAAGGAAATTTATTGACTTGTGACAAATTGAACTGGATCGGAAGGATTTTCAGACGTCTTGAGCTTATTGACGTAATATTAATACTTCCTTCCTTCTTTGTGAGAGTTTTAACATTTCCCTCAATACAATATAAACCCATTGTCAGATTTTCGACATGTACACAAGATGAGAAGAATGCAGAAACTGCTTCTTTTCCTGACATGACTTGGAAACAAGTTTTGTTAGCGCTTACTGGTGTCACCAAGTTATGTATCGTGTGGACATTCTCAACTCTGGCATGACAAGAAGTATGATTATGGAAACATGAATGATAAATGACTTTATCCTGTCCAGGTAGACACATTACCTTGGAAACAAAATTTAAGCATGACGAAATGTCTAATTGTTCAGTGTTGATACCATCAAATGCAAAATCTGTGTACTGTAATTGATAATATAACAATTGTGTAGGGCTGACAGGAATTCCCAGAACACCTATAGGAACCAGGGTTTCTTCTCTTCCTGACACTGGAATCAGTGATGTTCCTACACAAATGTTCTGTTCACATCCTAACCACTTATTTACCCACAAATCTGTATGGTTTAACGCAAAGTTATATTCTATGGGCAAATTTCTTATTAGCCCTAAAGGGGTAATTCCACTTTGTAAGGCTTGTGCAATCATTTTCAGATTGGTGGAATATTCAATCTGAATTTCTAGACATATTTTGGCCACTTGAGATTCCTGTTCACTTTCCATTAAAGCTAAAGTAGCATCTTGAAGATGTGATACAGAAGATCCCAATACAGTAGCAGTGTTCAAAACCATCTTTTCAAGGACTTGATTCAAGCTTTTCTGAATCTTTACCCCTTTTCCTCCAATATACCCAATATTTTCCAGATCTGATTTAAGTGTATGAATGTCCATAGTGTTAATTAAACTTCCTACTGTTCCTAATCCCCCCAAAATACCTTCTAACACTCCCCTCTTACTCCTAACCTGTGTTGAAGTTCTTTTCCCAAACCATTGTTCTATTCCCATCTCCATGTTAGTGAGATGTGGTTGACACTGGGGATATCTAGAAGAGATTTTCCAGTTAGACATGTTAAAGGTCCATACCATGGTCAGAAACACTCCATCTCGTAACAGAGGTTTAGTTTGGAACTGATTGATCTGAAAAGGAGTAGATGGTTGAAATCTTGTCTGTGTGCATACATTATCTACTGCTGACCATATATTTACCTTTACATCTCTACATTGTTTGTAGTTATATTTCATTAAAATGCAACATTGGTAAAGTCCAGAATCCTTAGGAGATGGATTATCTACAGAAAAAATAAAATCCTTATTTAACCATCTCACGTTACCGGATTGACCTCTGTGTATAACATTTGTTGGACCATTTGAAAAACTTCCCAAAAATGATTTATCTTTGGTCCATATTAACAAAGATTCTGAAGGTAGCTCTAACCTCGTGCTGCATTTTAGTAATAAAGGAGACATATTTTCTTGACTATATATTGCTTGTGGTGTAACCCTTACTTCTGGAGCTATAGTATTTGAAACTGTAAAAACTACAGATACCTGTACTTGTACTGGTTCTCTGGTTATCTGAAAATTCCATGTTTTTACCCAATCCTCGTCTCCTTCTGTAATAGAAAGAAATGAAGGATCTAAAACTTTCCCAAAAAGTTGTGTCTTTAACAAAGCATCTGTTTTGGATGTTTCAACTTTCCCTTTTGCGATCATATCATTTGTAATGTCGCCTGACCACACAGCTTTCTCTTTACCTCTTATCTCTATATTCCAGAATAACACATCTGTAGGACTACATTCCCATGTGCCTGTCTTATTATTGTGTATATAATCTCCTTGTAACTGTGTGAACTTCGTCTTAGGTCCTGTGGCTGCGTGTAATATTATGTCAGTGTCATGTATGAAGTGTAGCTCAATACAGCATTTTGCACCAAAACCCATGCAAATGTTTCCAGTAATATCTACTGAATCGTCCGGTATGTCCTCATCTATTAAGCTTTGTAGATTCGTTCCTCTTGGTTTCCTTGGATGTAAAGTTCCTTTGAAAAGTTCCTTCACTTCACTAGTATTTGTTCCATGGTGTGAAATATCTTCAGCGTAGATCACAGTTGAAACAGTACAAAACAGCAGAAATGTGATTCCCATCAGATAGTAGCTTTTCCTGGGAAATTTCTTTTTCTCCTGAAGGATTGGTGTTGAATCCCTTCCATCAAGGACGTGGAGTTTCGTATTCCAGTTCTTATTGGAATCCATTTCTTCCTAAAAGAAATGCAGTATCATTATTTTGCAATATACAGTTTGCATTGATCAACATGTACCCACAATTTTTGTTGTCTGCGGGTATTTTTAACCACCTTAGATGCTCGTTGCACAAGAATCATCACTTGTCCCATGGTTTCGATAATTTCAAAGGGACCTTCCCAATTACTTTCCCAAGGTCCATTCTTCCTGAAAGTTTTAATCATCACTAGAGCCCCTTTCTTGAATTTGGATACATATGGTGGCTCCATTCTCTGCATTCTTGATGCAGCATGTGGAAGAATCGTTTTCAAATTTTCCTGCAACAATTGCAACCATTTGGACCTTGCAACAGCATCTTTTTGTGGTGTAGACAAAAATGGTTCATGAGGAAAAATCAATGGCATTTTTCTTCCTGTCATCAGTTCAAAAGGAGTAAACTGAGTTGTGGCAGAGGTTGTTCCTCTTACACTCAACAGTACAAAAGGTACTGCATCAACCCAAGTATTGCCTTTGTCCAATAACATCTTGGCAATTCTGGATTTTATTGTTCTATTCATCCTTTCCACAATACCAGCAGACTGTGGATGGTAGGGTACATGAAACTGCTGTCGTACCCCTAGAATAGCACAAACGGCTTGCATGATTTTTCCTGTAAAGTGACTTCCTCGATCAGAGGTGACCATTCTTGGGATCCCCCAAGTACAAAAGACATGATTAACTAATGCTCTAGCTGTAGACAAAGCATCATCTTTCCTGACAGGTAAAATTTCAACCCACTTAGAAAAAACATCTACTACAACCAATGCATACCTGAGACCATTTTTACCTGATGGTAACGGTCCAATGTAGTCGATTTGTAACGTAGACCATGGACCATCTGCAGGTGCGATTCGGAGTAGTGGCGGTTTCTGTCCTTTTGGTCTTGGATTAATTTGGGCACAAATGAGACATGATTGAACAACACTTTGCACTGTCTCTTCCATCTTTTCCCAGTAAAATTTCTCTCTGAGAATGCCTAACAATTTTTGTTGGCCCAAATGACCCAAACTTTCATGATTGTATTTTGTGAACTCAACCTGTAGATGTCTTGGGACAACAGGACGCAACTCCCCGTTTAAGTCATGACACAAAACCCCGTTTTCACAAACAAAGGGAGGTTTTGGATCAACCCGGGAAGCAACAAGAGATGAGTCTTTTTCTTGTTCTTCCGCAAAAGAAGGGATATGCGTGTCTGTTCTTTGAACTGCTGAAACCTCGAGAGGTTCAGGTTCAAACACCTCTTCTCCTGTCAGGGCTGCCTCTTTGGCTAGCATATCTGCGGTTGCATTTCCAACAGATAATTCATCATCAGATTTTTTATGGGCCGGAACCTTGACAATAGCAAAACCATTAGGGTTTTTTGATGCTATCCTGAAAATTGTCTTCAGTGTGTCACTGTGAACAAGAGTCTTATTAGATGAATCTACATAGCCTCTTTTTTCCCAAACTGACAAGTAATCTGTCAGTGATCTTACAACATAAGAGCTATCACTGTAGATTGTAATGGGACACTGATCATCTGCTTCATTCAGCTGTAGTACCATTTTTACTGCTTCTAGCTCTGCTCTTTGAGCTGAAAAATGACTCGGTAATTTGTGCTTCACAACCTGTCCTCTGTTGGGATAAAAAATGGCATATCCTGAATAATAGTGCCCATCTGAATAGAATCTGGAACCATCTACAAAAATTGGTTCGTCTGTTACCTCTGCTTTCCGTCTGAAAAGTGATGGACTTGGATCCTGAAAAGACTGTAAACAATCATGAGTTTGTCCTTCATATTGCATCAGCTGAGGAAGAACATATTTGGCCTTGTAATCTACCTCAATTTGTTTGGGAGACAATGACAATAACCAATGAGCAAATCTCTGATGTGACACACCTGGGATATTATTCTCAAAGAGAAGTTTTAGTGTAGAGTGAGGAGTTTGCAAAATGATTTTGTTGAACCCGACAATATGTTCGGTTGCTTTGACTGCAAAGTACACACCTACCAAGTGTCTTGCACAGGTCTCAAAACCTTTTTCAACAGGTGAGAGAAGTTTTGAAAAATAGCCCAAAATTCTCCACTCTTCTCCCTGTAATTGCAGTAATACAGCAGAAACAGATGTCCCTGATGTATGCACTTGCAAAGCAAATGGAGCTGAAGGATCTACTGTGGACAAAGCAGGTGCATTTTGTAAATTCATTTTCAATTGTTCAAATGAGGTTTGCTGTTCATCACACCAAGGACCAAAGTAATCACTGTTTTCACCTTTCAAAAGATCATATAAAGGTCTGGCCTTATCTGCAAAATTCTCAATGAAATCCCTTGAATAATTCATAAGACCTAAAAAATGTCTCAATGCCTTGTGTGATGTCGGAATTGGTAGGGAAGCAATTGCCTCAATTCTTTCCTGCAGTGGCTGCCTTTTTCCTGGACTCAACAGCACCCCTAAAAATCTGACCTTAGTCTGCATTAATTTGACCTTTTTGGTGTTCAATTTCAACCCTGCATCATGCAGCAACTCAAACAATTCTGTCAGAAGAGAAACATGTGTCTCTTTATCCTCTGTAGACAATAAAATATCATCCACATATTGCAGAATGCAATCAGGCCTCGAAAATCTGGATAATACCTTTGCCAATGCCTGATGAAAAACACTAGGTGACAAATGTGCTCCTTGAGGTAACCTGCAAAACAGATATTGCTCGTCCAAGAAAGTAAATGCAAACTTATACTGACAACTCTTTTCAAGAGGTATACTGAAAAAACCATTGCTAATGTCCAGTACAGAGAAGTATTTGGCCTTTGCATTTAACCTTGCCATCATGTCATGAGTATCTGCCACAATTGGTGCGACATTGGGTGTATGCTTATTGAACATCCGTAAATCCAATATCATTCGATAAGAACCATCAGATTTCAAAACACACCACAAAGGATTGTTACTTACAGAATTAGCCTTTCGGATAACACCTTGATCTAACAATTCCTGTATGATCTTTGACATAGAATCAATTGATTCTGGAGGCAATTTATACTGACGCTGTGGCGGGGGATCACGCCCCTCCACATTCACGATAACGTCCTTCATTGTTCCAACCTCATTCCTGAACTGAGCCCAAAGAGAAGGAAAAAGCTGTACAATTTCTGTCAATACCTCGTCATCATTAGTGTCAGGCCACAAATGGTCAGATGACACCACATCATTCAAGCAAATACTTCCAACATGGCTATAATCATTAGGATCAATGACTACCGGTTTACAACCATTGGAATCTTTCCAGATCACTTGATTTCCTAGGTCAACTACCCATCCGAATTTCTGCATAAAATCTGTGCCAAGTATATTTTCAGAATCACGACAATACCAGATATCAATTTCTGTTTTGAAAGAACTAGGTATTTCCAAAATCACATTGGGAACTAAGGTTGCTTTAGTTCCACCTTTTCCACTGAAACCGACAATTGTACAAACTGGTGAATCTGGGTTTAGCTTCAAATCAAGGTTTGTAACACTTAACTGAGCTCCTGTGTCAATAAGAAATACAACATTCTGGCCTGCTAAACTTACTTTGATAAATGGTCTTCCACAGTCATCCAATGTAACTCGAGTCACAAATTCCAATGGATGTGGTACAGGAATAGTCTGTGATTGTCAGAAAGATGAAGGAGATGGGAGAAGACCTGTGTCCTTTTTAAAAGACCTTGGAATTCTATCCCTTGACTCTGTTTCCTTCACTGTCATTTCTCTGATCTGTCTGATTAATGGTGCATATGGTGACTGTGTTTGTCTGTTGGCAGTATGAGTAGGTGCAGAAGATTGTAATGCAGGTGCGGAAGGTGTGGTGTATGATTTTGGCATGAGTCCGTTTTCCCTTCCAAGCTTACCTGTTCCTTGTGTACCTATCTCTGATTCTGCTCTCAAAAATTTCCTGCACTGCCACTTCAAGTGTCCAGGTATACCACAAAAATAACAATGGACATTGTTCCTTTGTGTAGTATTTTTACCTCTATGCTCAATGTGATCCCTGCTCTTGGAGAATACTGTGGCTCTAGGTTTCAGTTGACTGTCTTCCTTCTCATGAACTACCGCTATTTTAGCCTTGACCTGATTTTGTTTCATGGATCTCCTTATTCTGTCAATAAAAACTGTTGCTTCTTGCAATGATGGCTGAGTGTTAGCCAATTGCACTGAGGCAGGATCTAAGTACTTGAACTTCTTTACAAAAAATTTGATCATGGATGCTGGCTCTTCGTGAGGCCCGAGATCCATTACCATCCTATAGGCCTGTTCAAACTTTACCAAAAAAGAGAATGGGTCTTCAGAAATATTTGTTTGTAAACTCCCTAAAATATCAACTGTAGGCATGTCTTCTCCAGTTGTAAACAATACTAATTGTCTAAGTCTGTCTTCTTTTGTACTATGTGTCATTTCATTCTCATCATTTAATCTGGGTGTGGTCTGTAATCTTTTTCCCATATGTGAAGGTAACCAAACTTTGAATATTTTATTCTTTTGCTCATCATTCAGATTGTATTTGTCTGTGTTTGATTCAAAAGTGTCCGCATTATAAAAGGCATCCATCTTATCATTGTAATTTGGAATGTCTTTTACAATTTTCATTAGCTGATCGTGTATTTTCAGATTAATGCGTGCTGCTCTGTCATGTAATTTTTTCCGTTGTAATTCTACTGCCTCTAATTCCTCTACTGAAGCATCTGGATCTTGCATATTTGGTACAAATGATGACGCAGCACTCTCCTCCTGTTTACCTGTTGATCTTGTGTTAGCAGAAACCCTTTTTATATCTTGTCGTAATTTAGACAATAACTCTGTCCTGGTATCTATTTGATCTTCCAATTGTTCTATATGCTCTGACAAAATCAAACAATTTGGACAATCAAAGTAATCCCCGTCAGACTCTTGTGTGTCACCTGGTGTGTCAGTGTGATTAATGTCTTGTGTGACAATGCATGTTTTATAGGTGTTAGGTTCAGTTTTCTCAAAGACTAAGCTATTATACACATGAACTAGCTGCATAACATTCTGAAGTTTCCTTTGTAATTTTCTTACTGAGAAAAACCTTTTGTCAATTTTAACATTTTCTGCCACACATTGATTATACAAACTAGACCATAATTGGGCATCCGTATGATTATGAACAAACTTGAAATCTATGTTACTTTTCTTAGCATAATCATGTATAAAATCCATTATATTTTTTTTTCTCACCTATTGAGAGTCTTTCCCGTCAATGGATGGTCCTCTGTGTCCTTATGCAATCCTCAGATCTCCGTCTGGATGAGACGCATGCAGCTCTTTACGATCCTCACCCGTCGTCTCCAGGTTCAGTGTGATCCTTGTGCCGTGAAATAGTGTAATTCCTGAGGAGGCTTGTACAACAGGTGGTTTTTAGCAGAGTTCGTGCTCCCCCCTTGTACAATCGAGGAAGGAATGCCAACCAAAATTAGCACAAAAGATCAGGCTGGCTCAGGCTCGCCAAAATGTAGAAAAATATATATATATATCTTCTTGCACGGTTGAGAATCAAAAAGTAAAAGCAATGTTGAGGATAAAATAAATCTTGTTTTTAATTGTTCATTCAAAAAGTGATTACAAAAATGAAGAAAAGTAAGTTCATGACATGCAATAATTATTTGAAGAGAAAACGAGCATTGTTCTTACATATAGTCTTGAGCAGCTGTGTTGTCCGGGTGTTCGAGAGTCTCAAGGGATATGAGATCTCCTGAACAAGAGTTAGGCCGGCTTTATATACTATTCTGACCTATAAACTACAACCACATATGGTGGCTTGCCACTATGTTCATAACTTCTTCCATATTAAGTGAACCCTAGTTATTTTAAACAATATGCATACAGTTATTTATGCATTACCTTAGTCTGAGATATTTAAGCCTAAAGTCTGAGATCTTTAGAACCATTCATTATCTCTAAATAGTCACATTTTGACAGCTTTGACTATTTTGACCTATACATTTGACAAGAGAAACAGCTGTGTGAGCCAAGGCACTCAGAATAAGTCAGTCACTTCTCTAAAGTAAGCAGAGCCTGTTAACTATTCTGTATGAGAGAATTAATCTATATATTTTTTTATTATAGAAATACTGATATTTTACACCCTTTCACATTTTGGTTTTCGAAAATGGATGAGTGGTCTGAGTGTGTCTCTCATGCCTTGGAGGTTTTATCATGCCCGGCAGCCAGTGTTCTCTCAGAACGTGTCCTCAGTAGTGTTGAGCGATACCTTCCGATATCGGGAAATATCGGATCGGATTGGATCGGACCGATACCCAAAAAGTATCGGATATCGCCGATTCCGATACCGGAAACCAATGCAAGTCAATGGGACAGAAATATCGGAATTAAAATAAACCCTTTCTTTCCTTGTAGGTTAACTCTATATGAAGGAAAACAACTAAGAATAATGTAGAATGTATTGGGGGAGGTGGAGGAGACATTAAAGGCATAGAGGTTTAGCCCAATCAAATGGAATAGCAGGAATAATTTTTTTCTTTTTTTAAGACGTTCGGAGTTACAAAGATATTGACTATGTTAACCTTTTTTATATTTTGTCACATATGTATGTTTCACTACTTCCATGCTCTTCACCTTCTTTTTTACTTCTCCCACACTTTCTCCTTCATGATCCTCAGCAGCAGCATCTTTTTCATCAACTTCTTCTTCACCTTATTCATCTTCTTCACTTTCTTCCTATTATTCTTTTTTTTACATTCTTCATATTCTTCTTATTCAACTATTATTCTTCTTCATATTCTACTTCTTCTTCTTCCTATTCTTCTTCATCAAATTCTTATTTGTGACAGACATTCCAGTAGTTGTTATCTATAAAAGTTTAAAGATTACACCTTCCGTTCTGCCTGTCACAAAAGATTTACAACAGGATTTGTCCGCGTTCAGTTTGGCCTGCAGCAGCAGGCATTTTCCAGGGGCACCACGAGGAGGAACAGACTCACCCCCATACACTGCTTAGTCTTCTTCTGCTTATAATTTAGATAATATTTTTTGCTTTGATTTTTAGTCTTATGCTTAATGTTCTTCTGCTTTTTGTTCTTCTGCTTCTTGGTCTTCTGTCTCTTGTTCTGTATTTTGGTGGTTGTCTTCATGTTCTTTGTCCTCTTGGTCATCTTCTTCAGGGTCATCTTCTTCAGGGTCATCGTCTTTGAGGGTTGCCGTCTTCTTCGGGGTGGTCTTCAGGGTCATCGTCTTCGGGGTCGTCGTCTTCTTCGGGGTGATCTTCAGGGTCGTCGTCTTCAGAGTCGTCGTCAGGGAAATCCAGAGTAATTACCAAAAACCATTTCAAAAAGCTTGAACTTGGAAATGTAGCAGAAGGTACAAGAAGGCTGAGGAACTACCGAGGACCAGCTGACGGTGCTGGAACCCGGAGGGGTAGCAGAAGGAACAAGAGCCAATTGCACTACCGAGGACCAGCTGATGGTACTGGTACCCGGTTACTAAGCAGGAGGTACCTGTGCTAGAAATCACTACCAAGGACCAGCAGACGTTGCTGGAACTCGGATACCGAGAAGGAGGCACCTAAGCCAAAGGCACTGCCGAGAACCAGCTGACGGTACTGGAACCCGGATGGGTAGCAGAAGGTACCCATGAAAAACAAAGATGCAAGGCCACGAGCCGGCCGCAGTTACCGAAACCCACAGTCCAACAGGGGGTGCTTGTCCTATTGGCACTACGGAACCAGCCTTTATTGCCAGATCCCGCAGCCCACATAGGAAGCACCTAAACTGCAGGCACCATAGAGTCGGCTAACCCGACTGCAACACGACAGGACAAAGTTTTGGAGGCAAAGTGACGTTGACACTACCCGGAAACAGCTGGCGTGCTGGAACCAGGCTGGGCAGAAGGGAGTACCCATGCCAAAACCACTGCCAGGAACCAGCTGGCGGTGCTGGAACCCAGGGTAAATGCTACAAACAGAGTGGAGACAGAGGCCTAATTGGAGCAAGTTTAAAATCTGTAGTTGTGTGTGTGTGGACAGAGCAGGAGAAAATGCCGGACACACAGCTGGGGATCAGCTGACATTACTGAACCCCAATAACACTGGAGCATATGTTGACTGTGCAGACGGCACTACTGAGCAACAACTGGCAGTGTTGGAGCCCAGGGTCAATAGTACAAACAGAGTGGAGGCAGAGGCCTAATTGGAGCAAGTTTAAAATCTGTAGTTGTGTGAGTGTGGACAGAGCGGGAGAAATTGCCAGACACACAGATGGGGATCAGCTGACATTACTGAACCCCAATAACACTGGAGCATATGTTGACTGTGCAGAGGGCACTTCTGAGCAGCAACTGGCGGTGTTGGAGCCCAGGGTCAATAGTACAAACAGAGTGGAGGCAGAGGCCTAATTGGAGCAAGTTTAAAATCAGTGGTAGTGTGAATGTGGACAGAGCAGGAGACATTGCCGGACACATAGCAGGGGAGCAGATGACGTTACTGAACCCCACTAACACAGGAGCTAGTGTTTTTCTCTGTGCAGACGGCACTTCTGAGCAGCAACTGGCAGTGTTAAAGCCCAGGGTCAATCAGGGTGTAGGCTGAGGCCTAATTGGAGCAAGTTTAATATCTGATGTAGTGTGAATGTGGAGGGAGCAGGAGACATTGCCGGACAAACAGCAGGGGAGCAGCTGGCGTTACTGAACCCCACTAACACAGGAGCTAGTGTTTTTCTCTGTGCAGATGGCACTTCTGAGCAGCAACTGGCGGTGTTGGAGCCCAGGGTCAATCAGGGCGTAGGCTGAGGTCTAATTGGAGTAAGTTTAATATCTGAAGTAGTGTTGCCGGGCACACAGCAGGGGATCAGCTGACGTTACTGAACCCCAATAGCACAGGAGCAAGTGTTGACTGTGCAGACGGCACTTCTGAGCAGCAACTGGCAGTGTTGGAGCCCAGGGTAAATACTAGAGACAGAGTGGAGCCAGAGGCCTAATTGGAGCAAGTTTGAAATCAGTAGTAGTGTGAATGTGGAGAGAGCAGGAGACATTGCCGGACACACAGCAGGGGAGCAGCTGACGTTACTGAACCCCAATAACACAGGAGCTAGTGTTTTTCTGTGCAGATGGCACTTATGAGCAGCAACTGGTGGTGTTGGAGCCCAGGGATTACAGTTCAGGTGGTAGAAACATGAACACAACAGGAGACCTGGATACTGTTGCCAACCAATTATTTAATCTGGAAGAGGACTGGCAAATTCCGGCGAGATCCAGGCCTTGTTCATTTTCAGTAAAGTAAGCCGGTCAACGTTATCGGAGGATAGTCGCATGCGACGGTCTGTTAGTACACCACCTGCGGCACTAAAGACGCGTTCCGATAATACACTAGCAGCAGGGCAAGCCAGCACCGCCAATGCATACTGGCTAAGCTCTGGCCATGTATCCAGCTGAGAGACCCAAAACTTGAAGGGGGAAGAGTCGTCTGGGAGTACACTGAGAGGGCAAGACATGTAGTCTGTCTCCTTCTGACGGAAATGTTGCCTCCTGCTGACTGGAGTCGTCTGTGATGGTGTAGACATTTGTGGCGGGGACACAAAACTTTGCCACATTTGGGCCATACTGGTCTTGCCTTGTGCTGAGGCATTGCTTCTGCTCCCTCTTTGAGCAGAGCTTCCTCCACTGTCTCGATGCACAGAGCTGCTTTGTAAATCACTAGCAGCACTGCTCTCGGGTGGAATGGAGAACATGATGGAATGCACCAGTGTGTCTGGGTACTCCCGCATTTTACGCTCCCAGTTCAACGGTGTTATGAGGCTTTGTAAGTTGTCCCGGTAGCGAGGATCTAGGAGGGTGTACACCCAATAATCAGCCGTGTTGAGAATGTGGGCGATACGGCGGTCATTTCTCAGGCACTGCAGCATGAAATCAACCATGTGCTGCAGACTGCCAACTGGACAAGAAATGCTGTCCCCTGCTTGAGGCGTCATCTCTGCCTGCCCTGCATCACCCCACCCTCGCTCTACATACTGACTACTAGAGCATTGTGTGCCTCCCTCCTCTGGACAGATGTCTTCCTCCTCCATTGACTCCTCCTCATCCTCCTCACAAAGTGTCCCCTGCCTAGGCCTTTGTGAGGAACCACGTTGCGCAGACTGTCCAGAAGCAGATGGCATTTGTGACTCCTCATCCTCCACCTCTTCTAAAACCTCCTCCCTTAGTGCTTGCAGTGTTTTTTTGAAGCAGGCAGATAGGGGGACAGTCATGCTGACTAGGGCATCAACTGCACTTGCCATCCGCATGGAATCATCGAAGGCACTCAAAACGTGGCAGATGTCCTTCATAGAGGCCCACTCAGTGGTGGTGAAGTGTGAACGATGCGCAGTGCGACTTGTTTGCGCCTGATGCAGCTGGTACTCCATTACTGCTGCCTGCTGCTCATACAACCGCTCCAACATTTGTAACGTTGAATTCCACCTGGTGGGTAGGTCTCATATGATGCGATGTTCCGGAAGGCGGAATCGGCACTGCAGAGCTGCAATGCGCGATCTTGCCATGCTGGAACGCCGCAAGTGAGCGCACTCTATGCGGACCTTGTGCAGCAGTGCATCAAGATCCGGATAGTCCCTCAAAAATCTCTGCACGACCAAGTTGAGCACATGTGCTAGACATGGGATGTGAGTGAGGTTGCCTAGGCCCAGAGCTGCCACCAGATTTTGGCCATTGTCACACACTACCATGCCTGGCTGGAGATTCGCTGGCACAAACCACACGTTGCTCTCCTGCTTGATGGCATTCCAGAGCTCCTGCGCTGTGTGGCTTCGATTCCCCAAAGAAATTAATTTCAGTATGGCCTGTTGACGTTTTGCCACAGCTGTGCTCATATCGGTCGTAACAGGCTCCTGCAGCGCTGATTCAGAGGAACTGGAGTATGAGGAGGAGTCAATGTGTACAGACTGGATTCCTGCAATCCTTGGAGTTGGCAGAACACGTACAGCTCCACTCTCAAGATCTGTACCCGGCTCCACAACATTTACCCAATGGGCAGTGAGGGAAAGGTATCGTCCCTGTCCATGGTTACTGGTCCACGCATCGGTGGTCAGGTAGACCTTGCTACTGACGGCGTTTAGTAGCGCATGTTTAATTTTTCCCCCCACATGCTTTTGCAGGGCAGGGACGGCTTGCCTGCTGAAATAAAAGTGGCTGGGCACGTTGCTTTGTGGGACTGCCAATGCCATGAAGTTACGGAAGGTGTCAGTCTCCACCAGCCTGAATGGGAGCATTTCAAGGGACAGTAGTTTTGCAATGCCAGCATTCAGAGCCTGTGCTCGGGGATGGTTTGCCGAGTATGGCCGCCTCTTTCTCCCATGCCTTTGCTACCGATGGCTGTAGACTGGCCTGTGAGTGTGAGGATGACAGGGAACATGGTGCTGTGACTGGAATTACAATGGGTCTCTGTACAACAGTGCCAGAGGTTCTTCCATGGCGATCCTGTGAGGAAGCCGAACCAGCTGTGTGTGTGAGCTGGAGGAAGAGGCTACAACACGAGCTGAAGAGTTGGTAGGTGGTGCTACGTAGGTTGGCCTACGTCTTCAGTGTGTCTTTGTAACTCCACCACGTGCTTGGTCCGCACATGTTTCCACATATTTTTGTTATTGAGGTTGCTGACTCTTTTCCCTCTTTTGACTTTCTGATTACACAGCTTGCATTTGACAAAGCAAATGTCATCTGCAACTGTGTCAAAAAAGGACCACGCACTGCGAGTCCTGGGAGCACCCATTTTGTGTTTTGGAAGAGGAATGCTCCTAATGGGTGCCGAAGTGGAGGCTACAGGCAGCCAAGTCTGCCCCCTCCCTCTCCCTCCTGTTTTGGCCATTCGGGCAATTTCTTCCTCAGAGCTGCTCCCACCACCTTCCTGTTCCTCACGCCATGATGGGTCAAGGACCTCATCATCTACACTACCCTCTTCAAACACCTGCTTCTCCTGGGTAGTCTCGCCAGCACAGTACGCACCAGAAAGTGGCACCTGAGTCTCATCATCAGATGCGTACTGAGGTGTGCTGACCATAGGCACTGGCCCACCCGCCTCTTCAGATTCAGAGAGACAAAGCAGTTGCGCATCACTGCATACTCCCTCTTCTTCACATTCTAAAATGCTGCTTGGCTGGCCCCCTCTTTCCAAGCCAAGAGATTCAGAGAACAGAAGTAGAGATGGCTCCTGTCCAGGGCTCTCTGACTGCCTGGGCAATTTGGCAGGTGGTGAAGAGACAGATGGGTGCTCTTCAGTGCTCTGGACCTGAGAGGATCTGGAACTATTTGAAGTCGATGCGTTAGCTGCCATCCATCCGACAATGGCTTCAATTTGTTCCTCCCGCAGCAGTGGGGTACGGCGAGCTCCTACAATGCTGAGCATAAAGGACTGTTCCCTGGTAAAACTGGGGGATGCTGAGTCACTGGTGCCCGCAGCAGGCACAGAAACCCCACGTCCTCTCCCTGCTGAAACTCCACGCCCACGACCACGTGCCTTACTCCCTGCCTTCTTCATCTTGGTAGACTGATAAAGATAGGCAGAAAAGTACTAAGGGCTTAGTGTGCTTATTCCTGAACAGCTGCTAACAGGTATAAGAAACACTAATTTTATAAAGTGTGGACTACACTTTAATATGAGCTAATGTGGCCCACACAACTGTAAAGTGGAGTGTTTGGTGAACTTTATTTACGTGTTTTTTTTCACCCAAAAAATGGATGTGACCAAAGATGTAAAAGCGATAGTATCACAAACTTTTTGTAGCTATTACAATGCAGGATGGTAACCTACAATGCAATAGATGAGGCTCCAAAAAATAGGCTAATACTAATCTGGCTGGGGCTGCAGGGCACAAGCCAGCAGAAAGGCTCCTCTATCTACTCCTATATAGTGTTTGCAACCAATCTAGCTGGATATGGATGGAAGCACACTAATAGGAGAAATTCAGGAAAAATAAGCAGCACTACAGCAAAAAAGGACGATGTATGAGGCAGTGACGCATGCTGAGCGGACTACAACCAGAGGTGGCTGCAGAGCACACTACAGCGTGAGCTGGACTCACACACAGAGACCTTACAGACAGCCGTGAACAGTGCAGAGAACTGTGCACTAGCACTGAAAGGCTGCAGAAAGGCTCCGCTATCTACTCCTATATAGTGTTTGCAACCAATGTAGATGGATACGGATGGAACACTAATAGGAGAAATCAGGAAAAATGAGCAGCAATAAAACAAAAAAAGACTATGTATGAGGCAGTGACGCATGCTGAGCGGACTACAACCAGAGGTGGCTGCAGAACACACTACAGCGTGAGCTGCACTCACACACACAGACCTTGCAGACAGCTGTGAACAGCGCTGCAAGGCAAAAGAAAGCTTCACACAGCGGTTGCTAAAGTAGCCTGGATAAAGCACAATATAGCAAATCGCTATCTCAAACTGTCCTTCAGAGTCAGAACAGCAGCGTCCTGTCCCTAACTGAATTCACAGCAGAATGAATCCAAAATGGCGGAGGCGGCTTTTAAAGTGCATCATGACATCATTTCAGCAGCTAATCACAGCCATGCCATTAGTTAACATGCCTACATGCCTAACAGGATGTGCCCACACTTCTTAGGATTCCTCATTGGCTGAATCAAATCAAACTGGCTCATAGCATTATGGGAACTTCCAATTCCGGTATTCGATATGCAAAAAGTATCGGAACTCAGTATCAGAATTCCGATACCGCGAATATCGGCCAATACCCGATATTTGCAGTATCGGAATGCTCAACACTAGTCCTCAGCACTGCTGGTGGTGGTGAAAAGCGCAGCCAGTTGTTCCCTGAAAGTGTAGACCGCCTAACTTTCATCAAGATAATCAAGTCATGAATCTCCAAGGACTTTTACACCTCAATCACAGATTGTACTGACTAGACGATGCTGTAGTTTTTAGTGTATGGCGTTGATCTCACGTAATTGCAGTCTGCAAAAAATACTACTGTATGTAATTGCAGTCTGTGATAACTTTAGTGGGGCATCTGTGCCTGCTGTTGCTGCTGCTGCAGATGTTAACACTAATTTGTGGAAAAGTGATCAGTCCTTGTTGGGTCTCCACCTGCTGGGATGGCTGTAGTGGAAGACGGGTTGGTCCCTTTTATACTATTTCTACTCTTGTGAAATTGATGCCACTTTGTTGGTGTCTGCCCCGAATTATTTTAAATTTGAAGACTTCTGATTGGCTCTTTATCTGCTGGGTTGGCTGTAGTTGAAGAGATGTCGCTCTCCATTATACTACTTCTACTCTGGTGAAATTGATGCCACTTTGGGAGAGCGTTAGGCCGGGGTCACACTGGCGAGGAATACGGCCGAGTGAGAGGCGCAAAAAGCACGCATTAGACACGGACCAATGATTCTCTATGGGGTCCCTCGCACCAGCCGTATATTTCTCATCCGTATTCTACGGTCCGTGCCAATCGCAGCATGCTGCGATTGTTAGCGTACTACAGACGTAGTACTCCAATGCAAGTCTATGGGTGCGCAAAAAATACGGATTACACATGGACCAGATGTGTGACCTGCGAGCAATACGCAGGTCTTTTGGCTGGTGACAGGAAATGGGCCAATCCATCATCAGGAAGCCTAGACATGCAAATGAGCACAAAAAGCGCTCCAGACATCCAGGAAGTACACCTCCATGGAGTACAGCAGCATCATGGCGTCCACTTACATTAATGTGGAAATGTTAATAGTCCTGGTGCAGGAGCGTCCCGAACTCTGGGACCAACGTGATGCCCATTATTCCAACCGGGCAAGAAAGGAGGCGTCATGGAGGCGCATCTGTCGCCAGATGTACCATGACTTTGGTGATCGGCCACGTGAGGAGCAGCATAAAATTTGTAAGTACAAGCCAAAACATGAGTAACCTTATCGCACAACAAAAAAGGAATATAGAATCAGCACCCCCCTTCCTGTGCTTGTACTTTTTTCCTCATGAGGCCGTTAGATTTGGATGTGACAAGTGGATTCACACAGCCATAATTTGGGTTTAGGCCACAAGTTCCTCATCCTCCTAGACAAACCAATTATTAAGTGTAGCTATTTGATACATCAACTAAAGAGACCCTGTGTATCTGCCCAATTAGATATGCCACCATGGGTAGAAAGCACACCCCAGAAGGCCCCATGCCTAGCAAATGTGACCTATCAAATATGTGATTTTGACAATATTTCCTGTCACATTGCAGTGGAAGATGTGATGAGACGCTGGCGAAGCATCCGGGACCAATACCGCCGGGAACGCCAGCAGTGGTCCAGGAGTGGGGATGCTGGCTACGTTAAAAGAAAATATATATATTACGACCGCCTCTCCTTCCTCGCCCCAATTCTGGATCTGAGACCGTAAGTAGATACCTCACACCACATTACACAGATACTTTACAGGGCCAAAAATAGGTATTTATTTTTGGCTCTGTTCTATTTCTTCACAGAACTCAGTCCAACCTTATGGACAGAGGCACTGGCTCGGATACAGAGCCCATCATTGATCCTGGGTCTGCAGGGGAAGAGGTGGCTTGCCCATCTTCTCCCCCTACTAGGAGCAGGGGTGAAGACTCGAGTCAGGATGTGCCATTGCCTGCGCCCCAAAGTCCACCATCAGGACCATCTGGTGCTGCTGCTGCATCAGCACCAGCAGAGGATCAGGGCAATATCAGCAGCAGCCCAACTGGCCACATCCGGGGCTCCCCTCAGCCTGCTGCCACATCCCGGCGAGGAAGAAGCCGAAGACGGCAAATACCTGCCCCTGATACCCGCACTAATGTGGACACTGGGGTCCTGAATTATTTAGCCAGAGTTAACACTGATGATGGGGAGGAGGCATACTCTCGCAGCCTGGCCAATTATCTCCGTGCCCTTTCCCGTGAGGTCAGGCTCCGTATTAGAGGATGCTTCCAGATCCTGCTTGATGCCTTCACATACCCCAATACGGCCTACGAACTATTTGAATACATTGAGAGGTGGCAGCTTTCACCACGAAATCTCATGCGCCTTAGGCACCCCCCACAAATGCAAGCTCAAGCAGGATCTGAGGATCCTCAATACGTGGGCCTACACCTCACCCCCTTCCTCCCACTACCCAACCTTCTATTCAGCAGCCACAAATGTCAGCCTCTAGCCAACCCCACCAATATGGCCACTTGTACCCACCCAGTGTTGGAGGCTGGTCCCAACCTGGTTGGGGACGATATGGCTATCTTGGTGGGTATGAGCCACGTGCCTACCACAGCCAACAAGATGCCCCTCCCCATCATTACTCTAGCCAGTACCCCCCAACATTCCCAGGAGGCAGAACAATTCCCACATCATGGGCAACAGTATGGCCCCACACAGGGCGATGTTGGCCACAGTGTCCAGCAGCACCCACAGGCTGCTCTTCCACGTTCCCCTTCCCCAACCTATGAGGATTTATAAGTCTGATGGCCGTAGATGTCCAGTGCGGTTTCACTGGTGCTCCAAATACAAAGGAAAAAACAGGTGGTCTCCATCACCAAACTTTGTTAAAAAATTTAACATTCAAATTTTTTAACAATGTTTTCCAATCATATTAATAATCCATCATGGCAGGCAAGGCTACCTCTCGCCTTTCAGACAGATATTACATGTCTGTACAAAAGAGAATATTTAAACGCACTATACTGTAAAGTGAAAGGATGAAAATACACTACTCACTTGCTAATGCCTAGGAAAGGCGTGCTGGCCTTAGTGAAGTAGTCACCTTTTTTGCTAGCAATCTATAGTAACAAATCAAGGCGACCAGCCTTCAGAATATCACGCTCCCTCTATGTCTTAACAAGTGAGTTTTGTTTTTTCATCCTTTCCAGTATAGCATGGTTAAATATTCTCTGTTCTACAGACAGGTAATATCTGTCTGAAAGCCGTGAGGTAGCCTTGCCTGTCATGGTGGAATATTTCTATGATTGGAAAACATTCTGAAGAAATGTGAGTGTTATCTTTTAGCATTAAATTTGTTTATGGAGATCACCTATTTTTTTCCTTTGTATTTAAATATTCTCATGCAGCAATGTTGTTATTGCCTAATTTTTTTTGTGTTATGTTATATAATGTTACTTTTCAAAAAAGTTTAATAATGCAAAAAGGGCAATTTTTACCCTTTGCCAAACTTTTCATATGGCAATATTATGTTTGCCTTTAAGATAAAAAAAAGCAAAAAGGCAAAACTAAAAATTTGTCTACTACAGTTAACGTCTCTGTGTGATTTCTCAAAAACCCTGTCAATATACTAACATACACTAACCAATGCAATGAAACAGTCATAGAATCATAAGGGGTTGAGTAATATATATTTAGACACACTTAAAGAAACAAATTATAACATAGACACAGCATGCTCTTGCCAAGAAGTTGCCCCCTCAGGTGAGATAAAGTAATTAGTGAAAATTTCATGCACTTTGAGGCCAGAGAGCGGTCTACGTTGAGGGTTCATAGGTGGTCTCACCCTGCGCACATTGTCTGGCCTACGCACAACACCAGCAGAGGAGGAACAATCATGTATCCTGGTGAAGTTATGAAGAACCACACAGGCTTTCACAACTTCATTAAGATTCTGTTCACTCAAATGAATGGCAGACTTTAGTACCCACCATTTGGTACAAAGAATGCCAAAGGAACACTCCACCAGTCGCCTAGCACGTGATAGGTGCAAGTTAAAAATTCTGCGCCTGTGGTCAAGGTTGCGCCAGGGATATGGCCTCATGACATTGCGCGATAACTGAAACGCCTCATCTGCCACAAGGACATAAGGGACTGATTCTTCAGTGGAGCCTGGTAGCTGGCGTGGTGGTGGTAGATCCAACTGGTTGGTGCGTAGCTGCCGAGCCATTATAGAAGTATTGAAGACTCTAGAGTCTCTCGTCCTTCCATAGGCCCCAATGTCAACAATTATAAACTTGTATTGAGGGTCTACCAGAGCCAACAATACAACAGAAAAGTATTGTTTATAATTGAAGAATTGGGAGCCAGAGTTCGGCGGCTTACGCACCCGGATATGTTTGCCATCCAGGGCCCCAATACAATTAGGAAACTGGCAGTCCTCCTCAAAGTCCCTTGATATCATCAACCAGTCTTCCATCCTGGGCTCGGGCATGACCACTTGATGGAGTCTTGTCCAGATTTCTGTACATGTAGACCTCACTATGCCTGAAATGGTTGATCTTCCAATGAGAAACTCATGGTGGAGGGCGGCATAAGACAGGCCAGTGGACAGGAAGCTGTAGAACAACAGAAATTAATAATTTTAGAATGCATAAAGTCCAAAAACATCAGTTACATGCCGACCAAACTTGGTAGGAATTGAGATAGAATAACACACACATATTTGGTTGCACAATGACTAAGTGATATGCAGTACATATTAGAGCTAACATTCTGGTGTGTAAGTTGAACCATATTTTGAATAAGATGAGGGCATTAAACTTAGTCCAAGAAGGCAAAAAAACAAACTTTAGCCCACACATTATGAACATAGAGAATGTGGTTGTGTAGTACATACCGTATTCTGAGAAGTCGCTCCTCTGCAGATATAGCTTTGCGCATCCTTGTGTCCTGAAAGGTTATCCCAGGGCGCACTGTCTCCAAGAGTCGATCAAATGTGGAAATGCTCATGCGACAGTATTGGTAAAATTTCAGTGGATGCTCCCGCAGAGAAGAATAGAGGCGGTGAAAATGACCTCTTGTGAGTCGTTGCCTCAAAAGTGGATGTACCCACATGCGTCTCCTCCTCCACGGATCCACTATCACTGGGTATGGTTGCCCAAAGCGCCGTGACAAAAGCCAGTTGAAGAGAACCTGCTCAGTTGTATTGAAACTCAGACCCTCTGCCATGTTGCACATACAACACCAACACACCTAGTGAAGGCAAGGTCACAAATGGACAGAATGGAGGCAGCCACTTGTTCCTGAGCCAATAAATAGGGTGGAGGCTAATGATTTAAATTGTTAGCAGGCCTCAAAACTGTTAAATGTCCATTTTGCAAGGCTGCGAGAAAATCTCGCCATACGGATTGCATACGGATGCCATACGGATTACATACGGATGCTCACATGCGCAAAATACGCGACCGCACCTTGCTTACGGATGACCTACGGACCACTATTTAGAGGTCTTTCATCCATATTACGCCTGTAAACTACGGACCGTATTTTGCACAGGTTAGTGTGACCCCGGCCTTAGGCAGGGAACAAGCAAAAAAAAACTGCTTCTGCTGATAGCGCTTTTCACTGTACAGTTAGTGTGCAGTGAAAGGGGAGGATTTTTGCTTTTGTGCAGCAGCACTGGTGGTGATTAGGCTGCCTTTTAAGACTACCTGCTAGCTGCATTGCTGTGTGCACACTGCTGTTCAAACTGCTTTATTCAAAGCACTCCAACTTTTACTATTTTGTCCTGGTGAGTTACTGAGCGTTCATTTTTTCACACACCGTATAGCGGTGTATGCTCCTCACACACTACCGTGTACCACCTTGTATCACGGACAAATAGAAGCTATCTGGGTGTGAATCTGGAAGAAAAAGCCGGAGTTTTTCCGTTTTTCCAGACCTACACCTTAGAGTGCTGTCCGCTTTTCAAACAGTTTCGTATATCTGCTGTTTGATAACGGTCAAAACAAGACAGAGACAGCGTGTGTCAGTCCCTATACAAATAGACGGAGATTGACAATTTTCCATACACACACCATATAGAGCTGTCCGATTCTCAAACAGTATTGTATATCTGCCATTCGCATTACAGTCACATCTATACAGAGTCAGCGTGTGTGTGTGACACTCCGTAAATACATATACGGAGATTGTTAGTTACACAAAAAACGTATAAAGCTGTACACTTCTGGTACAGTTCCGTATATCTGCTTGTTGGATTACGGTCCAATACATACTGTGAGAGCGTCTGTGACTAACAAAATATATACATAGATTTAATTTTTTTAATATACCTTACACAGCTGGACGCTCCTCATACAGTACCATCTCTTTGCTGGTATTTTTGGTACATTTTCCCAAACTTGAGGAAGTATGGTGGAAGAGTCCGCGGATGTGGGCAGGGGGGCGCAGCTGGTACTGATGGTGGTGGTGTATCGGCTGGTTCTGGCAAAAGCACAATAGCAGCTAAGGCAGAAGGTGTTGAGCCTGCATCATTGTCTGGCCCAAGAAATCCTGTAAGTTTGCCTTTTTTTGGAGTAGGAAAACCGCTTTTAAAGCTGGAGCATCAGGAACAAGTTTTGGCGTACATTGCCAAAACAGCCACCAGCTTGATTGCCTCCTCTTCTGAACGTTCGAAACCTGCAAAAACGGAGTCGTCAGTGCAGGGTTCTGGTCAGGAAAAACACCTTTCCCTGTGTCCTTCACCCCCACCAAAAGTTAAGGATGCGGCAGCCCACACTTCAGATTACTCTATGGAGCTCTTTTCACATACCATGCCTGGGTTATCCAGTCAAATCCTGAATTCCCCAGTCCAAGATGAATCTGACATGGAGTGCACTGATGCACAGCCACTGCTTGATGATTCTGCTGGTACATCGACCCAGAGCACTACATTGCCCTCGTAGTCTAATGAGCCAGAATCTGACCCTGATGAAACTCAGGTGCCCCTTCCCACATACTCTACCACCTTACAAGGTGACACAGAGGAAGGTGCAGATGACTTTGAAGAGGAGGTGATAGATGACCCAGTTCTTGACCCGGATTGGCATTGATTGGGGGAGGAGGGTGGCATTGGCAATATTTCATATAAGGAGAAGGATCCGCAGCAGGCATTGACATCGCAGCAGCGGTTATCTGGCAGGCCCGTAGCTGTCCAGAAACGTGGAACAAAAACTAAAGAGTTGCAGGACAGCTTGGCTAGACGGTCAACTTATCACAGCGTGCAAGGCCAAAAAATGTATACTATAGTAGGAAGAGTGCAGTGTGGCACTTCTTTGTCCAAAATCCCACTGATGAGGCAAAGGTTACCTGTAAGAAGTGCGGAAGGACCTTTAGCCGAGGTAAATAACTCAGAAATTTGAAGACCAGTTGCATGCTTAGACATTTAATCAACATGCACTTGCAAGCGTGGATGGACTGCAAAACCTCAGGTAGCACATGTGCACCTGCTCCGACTGAAGGGAGCCAGCAACGCTTCATCACTTCCCCCACTGTAATACCACCACCACCACCATTAAGCACACACCAGCACTAAATATGGAGGTGTCGTCGCAAGGCCAAAGCACTCAGGGAATCACAATGGTTTTGCAACACAACACTGAATCTAGGCCATCGCCATCACCATCACCAACCCCCTCTCACTCCGTCCGGTCCACCGCTACTTCCCCGTATGCAGCTCTCCAGTACAGCTCACCCTACCAGACACTCTGAGTAGGACAAGTACTCATCCTCTCATCCGCATACACTGTGTTTGAATCCCTACATTGCCAAAATAATCTCATTAGAGATGATGCCCTACCGTTTGGTTGAAAGCGAAGCTTTCCGCGAGCTTATGGCCTACGCTGTCCCACGCTATGACCTACCTAGTCGGCACTTCTTTTCTCAAAAAGCCATCCCTGCCCTCCACCGGCATGTGAAAGAACGCATTGTTCATGCACTAAAACATTCAGTGAGTGGAAAGGTGCTCCTCACAACAGATGCATGGACCAGTAGGCATGGCCAGGGCCGTTACCTGTCCATCACTGCGCACTGGGTTAATGTGGTGGATGCAGGCTCCACAGGGGACAGCGGCGGTGGAACAATGCTGCCTAGCCCACGGTATAGGAAACAGTTGGCTGTAGGCTTTTGACCCTCCTCCTTCTCTTACTCTATAAGCGAAAGCTCTTCCACAGAGCGCAGTCAAACGAGCACTCCATCCGCAGCTGGCAGTGTTGCACACAAGGTGTCCCACTATCAAACAGCTAGTGGTAAGCTAGACCAAAACCTATCCAAACAATCTCAACCTCAAATCACCATATGTAATGATCCCTTCAGAACATTAGATCATAACACCAAGAGAGAAACAACGAAGGAACAAATAGATCCAAAATATAATTTTATTGATACAGACTAATTATAAAAAGCATATCATAGCAACACGATAATACTCAATAAGATACAGAATGCATAGGGAGTGGTAAATACCTGACCCTAATTAATAGTTCATAGCCGTGAATACCTGACTACTGTATAAAGGCCACATAAACCAGACCACCAGGCAAAAATAATAAATTGCTGGGGTATTATATCATATAACAGGGACCAATATCCTATGTCTAAGCCCTCAGCCATTGCAATGGCAAAGGTATTAACAGAGCAATCACTGACTATGTCAATCAATGTATAATATTAGATGAAACATAGCTTAACCTATAACTATCCATTATAGTCAGAGCTTGATAGAAGATGAACATGGTAATCAATAAATAGCCCATTTACCTGCGGTCACGTTAGGAATGTAGAGACACTGACTCAGCGGAGTGCAGGAGGTCTCCACTTCCCCGCTCCCTATCGCAGGGCCACCATATGTTATTGTTACCCAGGTTTTCCCTTCTATTGTTTAAATTCGCATTACTGAAGGCGGGGTTTCCAGATATATGTGCATTTACGAAATTCGCCTGTTGGAGGCGGTGTATCCAGCTGCATGTTTTATTATTTAAATTCACCCAACTGGAGGCGGTGTATCCAGGGTCACGCGTGTCACCTAAACCTGCCCTGCTGGAGGCGCTGTGTTCGGCCACGCGTGGCCGTGACACTATGGTTACAAACTACTTCTCCTCCCATATCGATGTTCTCCCTCACAGGTCATTCCCCTTTGACTATTGGGCCGCTAAACTGGACACCTGGCCTGAATTGGCACACTATGCCTTATAGGAGCTCACTTGCCCTGCTGCTAGTGTGTTATCTGAAAGAGTCTTCAGTGCTGCTGGATCAATCCTGACAGAAAAAAGGACCCGTCTGTCAACCCAAAATGTTGATGATCTAATCTTCATTAAAATGAACCATGCATGGGTTTCAAAGGATTTTGTCCCACCTTCTCCTGATGACACATAGGTTGCCAGAAAACTGCCTTGCTTTTGTCCTCCTCTTCCTCGGACTTGCCCAATTCCGCCATTTGCAGCAGCTGAATGTCCAGCCTACACATCAACATATGCCATTTTTTAAACCTCCCTAACCGGGCTGCACACCCCACCCCAAGGGCTGGGGTCAACACCTGGCGCACCCGGGCAAGTGCCGTTTCTCTGAAGAGGTGGATGGGCCCACTGATGGCCGACGGCACTGGCACAGGGCCCCTCATAGTACAATACAGTGTCTCTGACGGTGGGGGGGCCCACTCGCCGTCAGACACACCAGCATACTATAAGGGGCCCTGTGCCAGTACCGTCGACCACGAGTGTGCCCCCCCTGCTTGGTCCTTGCCACAGCACTTGCAAGTTGCAATACTGTCACGCGGGGCTTAGTTCAACTAAGGCTGAAATACCCGGGGCCCCTATGATGTCCCTTTAACTAGGGGAAACCCTGCCTCAACCCAGGGTTTTTGCTGATGGTGCAAATGCCTGAGCCTCCAACCTTTCCTTATCTCCTGCTCAGCCCTGGACTTAACCCTCCACCCTCCACCCAGTGAGGAGACACACCACCAAAGCCCCCACACAAATTATGACAGACAGGGAGAACTTAAAGTGCACTGCGCCGCACACACACAGGAATAAACAGTAATGTGAACAGGGCACAACTAAACACAAATATGGGAAGGAGAAAGGATAACAATGGATCATACGCCACCAGATACGAATCTCTCTCTCTTCAACACCTCCACTCCAGACCGGAACCACTTGGTATGAAACACAAGCTATAATCGGCGACACCCATAGGCCAGCATGACTATTTAAAGACCGTGGGCGTGACTAAACATCCAACCTGGTCTCCAGCAAGATTAACCCCCGAGAGCCTGAAGATCAAGCCGGCGCCACTGAGGCTATAGTGGACAGAGGTGGAACTACCTCTGCCTGCCGGACGCTGTGGTGTGAATAGCGTCCGACATGACATTACCCCGTCTTCTACGAGGGACCCCCAAGACTCATGGGACCCGGCTTGTCCGGATGACGATGGTGAAAGGAACTGACCAGTCGATTCGCATGTATGTCTGAGGCTGGAACCCAAGACCTCTCCTCCGGACCATACCCCCCGCCAGTGCACCAAATACTGAAGAGTACGGCGTACTACTCGAGAGTCCACTACCTTGGCGACCTCAAACTCTAAATCGCCATCCACCATGACTGGAGGTGGCATCGGCGTCGTGTCCACCGAGCCTACCACCTTTTTCAATAAAGCCCTGTGAAACACGTTGTGTATCTTGTACACCGCAGGAAGTTCCAACTGATAAGCCACTGGGTTAATGATGGCAGAAATCCTAAAAGGCCCAATAAACCTTGGACCCAGTTTTAAAGATGGAATTTTGAGTTTTATGTTCTTCGTAGCTAACCACACCCATTCACCCACACACAGGTCCGGACCTGGCACGCGTCTACTGTCAGCCACCCATTTGTACCTAGCACTCATGCTCAACAAACGCTGTTTCACCCTCCTCCAGACCGATGACAATTGGACTCCTAGCTGATCCTCCTCCGGGACACCCCCGAGTCACCGTGACGTAAGGTACAAAACTGAGGATGTTGACCATAAACACAAAAGAACGGAGACTCTCCCGATGACTCTTGGTGGTGATTATTTAACGCGAATTCGGCCAGAGGAAGGAAAGTAGACCACTCCTCCTGGTTGTCGGACACAAAGCATCGTAAATACTGCTCTAGATTTTGGTTCATGCGCTCAGTTTGTCCATTAGACTGTGGATGAAACGCCGATGAATGTGACAACTTGATCCCCAAACGTGAGCAAAAAGCTTTCCAAAACCTCGCCACAAATTGCGTACCCCTATCAGATACTATGTCCGACGGAACTCCGTGGAGTCTGACCACCTCCTGCACAAATACCTGAGCCAACGTCTTTGCATTGGGCAATGAAGACAAGGCCACAAAATGCGCCATCTTTGAAAAACGGTCAACCACCACCAGGATGACCGTGTTCCCCGCCGAGGCTGGCAAGTCAGTTATGAAATCCATGGAGATTTCTGTCCAAGGCCTATTGGGTACCCCCAGAGGCTGTAGGGTGCCAGCAGGACGGGTTCGGGGTGACTTAGCCCTAGCGCACGTGATGCAAGCTGCCACGTATGAGACCACGTCCTGCCGGATTTTGGGCCACCAGAAACGACGCGATACCAGCTCTAAGGTGCCCTTCACCCCTGGATGACCAGCCAGTACCGAGTCGTGGTGTTCCTTCAACACCTTAAGCCGAAGATGCAGGGGTACAAATGATTTGTTGGCGGGAAGTCCTGGCGGTACCTCCTCTTGGGCCTCGGCAATCTCCGCCTCTACCTCAGTCGTGAGAGCCAAGACCACTACCCCTTCCTGGAGGATGGGTACCAGCTCTTCCCGAGGTTCTCCCCCCGGAAAACACCTAGACAAAGCACCCGCCTTGGTGTTTTTAGCCCCGGGACGGTAAGTCACCAGAAAATTGAAACGAGTAAAAAACAATGCCCAGCGGGCCTGCCTAGGAGACAGACGCTTGGCCGACTCCAGAGAGAGCAGATTCTTATGGTTGGTGATGACTGTGACCTGGTGAGCCGCCCCCTCCAAGAAGTGTCGCCATTCCTCAAAAGCCAATTTGATGGCCAACAACTCCCTGTTGCCGATATCATAATTCCGTTCGGCCGGCGACAGCTTCTTGGAGAAGTAGGCGCATGGATGCATCTCGCTCAAGGACGAGCCTTGAGACAGTACTGCCCCCACTCCCACCTCCGACGCATCAACCTCCACCACAAAAGGTTTAGACACGTCTGGTTGCACCAGAATGGGGGCTGAAGCAAAACTATTCTTCAGACGCTCAAATGCATGTATAGCCACCTCTGGCCAGCTCGCCAGATCGGCACCTTTTTTTGTCATGTCCGTGAGCGGTTTGGCGATAGTCGAAAAGTGTTTTATAAATTTTCTATAATAATTCGCAAACCCAAGGAACCGCTGGAGTGCTTTCAGACTCTCCGGCCTCTCCCATTGCAGCACCGCTTGCACCTTCGCGGTGTCCATTTTAAACCCGGCTGCGGACACAATATATCCCAAAAAGGGCAACTCCTGGACAAAAAATAAACATTTTTCCAGCTTAGCATAGAGCTGGTTCTCCCGGAGCAACTGTAACACCTGCCTGACATGCTCCAAATGAGTGTCCCGATCGCTAGAATAAATGAGGATATCATCCAGGTATACAATCACAAATCTCCCCAGGACATGAGCAAATACATCATTAATAAAATGTTGGAAAATGGCAGGCGCGGTTGTCAACCCAAACGGCATAACCAGACTCTCAAAATGACCCTCTGGAGTGTTAAACGCCGTCTTCCACTCATCCCCCTGACGGACCCTTATGAGGTTATACGCCCCCCTGAGGTCCAGCTTGGAAAACCATTTCGCCCCCGCTACCTGGTTGAACAAATCCGGGATCAACGGCATTGGGTAGGGATCACGGATAGTAATCCGGTTTAACTCTTGGAAATCCAGACACGGGCGTAACCCCCCATCTTTCTTCTTAATGAAGAAAAACCCCGCGGCTACAGGCGAGGACAAAGGCCGGATGTGTCCTTTGCTCAGACTCTCCGCGATGTAGTCTTTCAGAGCTTGTCTCTCAGGACCAGAAATATTAAACATCCTGGCCTTAGGTAATTTGGCCCCGGGTTTTAACCTAATCACACAGTCATAGGCTCGATGTGGAGGCAGTTCTGAGCAACCCCTCTCAGAGAAAACATCCGCGAAATCCTGCAAAGCCTCCGGCAGGCTGGGTGTCACGGCGGACACACATGTGGCCAAGCAATTGTCTTGGCAGAAACCACTCCATTGTACTATGTCCTGAGTTTTCCAATCAATTACCGGGTTGTGCCTGGACAACCATGGAAAACCCAGGACCATTTGTGCTGGGAGATTACGGAGGACCCTACATGTAACCGACTCAGAATGTAGGACCCCAATGTGGAGTTTCACCTCTGCCACAAACTCCGTAATCTCCCCTTGAGGGAGGGGAACAGCATTAATGGTAACCACCTGTATGGGGTGAGGAAGTCTTTCGATCTTAAACCCGGCGGTGTGTGCAAACTCCTCATCTATGAGATTGGTGGCGGAACCGCTATCCACAAACACTGATATTGTTAGCTCTCTGCCCGCGATAATAACCTTGGCAGGGAGCATACATTGAGATACGCATACGCTCAGTTGGGCCTCCTCCATACCCTCTGAGCCTAACAGTTTTCCGCCGGTGTGACCCTCTTAGGTAGTACAGGGCAAACGTTAACATAATGACCTCTTTTACCACAGTAAAAACATGCTCCGGGCTTCCGGAATCCCGGAACGCGACGGTTAACCTGTGCCACGCTAGCAATCTGCATAGGTTCAGTGGACTCATCTACTTCAACCACACTTGCACCTCTGCTTTCCCCCAGAGGTAGCGTCTCCTGTGCCCCCTGACGAAAACGGCGATCAATACGTATCACCAAACTCATGGCAGACTCCAACGATGCTTGAGTCTCATACATCAGGAGGGCTTGTTTAACCTTCCCTGATACCCCATGAATAAACTGGCTCCGCAGTGCTGGGTCATTCCACTGTGTGTCTACGGCCCAACAGCGAAATTCCGAACAATAGTCCTCTGCCAAGCGCTCCCCCTGGTGGAGGGCGCGGATTTTAGATTCCGCTAGAGCCAGTCGGTCAGGATCATCGTAAATGAGCCCGAGGGCAGAAAAAACATTATCGACAGAATGAAATGTAGCAGAGTCAGCTGGTAAGGAAAATGCCCATGCTTGGGGGTCACCACTCAGTAATGTCAACACCAGCCCTACCCGCTGAGCCTCATTACCTGAGGAGATAGGGCGCATGTGGAAGTATAACTTGCAGGCCTCCCGAAATACGACAAATTTGCTGCGATCCCCTGAAAATCGTTCTGGCAGCGGGATCTTCGGCTCTGCACCGATACCTGCAGCTGCCTTTTGCACCTTTGCTACTACCAGGCCCTGCTGCTGAACAGCCCCTTTCAACTCGGAGACCTGTAAGGACAGCGCCACCAACTGGCGGGTTATGGAATCTAAGGGATCCATGGACTCCTGAAAAATGTGGGCCGATTATAATGTCACACGGGGCTTAGTTCAACTAAGGCTGAAATACCCAGGGCCCCTGTGATGTCCCTTTAACTAGGGGAAACCCTGTCTGAACCTCAACCCAGAGTTTTTGCTGATGGTGCAAATGCCTGAGCCTCCAACCTTTCCTTATCTCCTGCTCAGCCCTGCACATAACCCTCCACCCAGTGAGGAGACACACCACCAAAGCCCCCACACAAATTATGACAGACAGGGAGAACTTAAACTGCAATGCGCCGCACGCACACAGGAATATACAGTAATGTGAACAGGGCACAACTAAACACAAATATGGGAAGGAGAAAGGATAACAACGGATCATACGCCACCAGATACGAATCTCTCTCTCTTCAACACCTCCACTCCAGACCGGAACCACTTGGTATGAAACACAAGCTATAATCGGCGATGCCCATAGGCCAGCATGACTATTTAAAGACCGTGGGCGTGACTAAACATCCAACCTGGTCTCCAGCAAGATTAACCCCCGAGAGCCTGAAGATCAAGCAGGCGCCACTGAGGCTATAGTGGACGGAGGTGGAACTACCTCTGCCTGCCGGACGCTGTGGTGTGAATAGCGTCCGACATGACAAATACTTATCTCTCCCTGCTCCACTGCTGTGTTGTCTGTGCAGTTAAATCCTTCACAGGGACGGCCACTAGAAATTTAGTGTATTGATCGATGATGGTTAAGATGTAGCTATGCCCTGTCATGCTGGCCTCTACCTTCAGATGATCAATGGCTACCATTTGTAATGGACGTCAACTTACAAGCGGATGCAGTGGTAATTTATGATCACCTTTCACAGTTGTGATAGTCACAGACATGTGACATTCCTGCCAGCATTTTTCAATGTCTCCTCTCATGCCAATCCAATAGAATCACCTACGGCTTGTGGCTTCTGTCTTTTGCACTCCAAAATGACCAGACACATCATGATGGGCAGTGAGGACCATATCTACATCTCTCCCTGTGATCACAATTTGATGGAGACGAGCAACGGTGATGTGATCCACGCTACTGTGGTAAAGCAATCCTTTCTTCACAAAGAACCGTTTTCGCTGTCTCCACAGACACAGTAATTGAGGGTCTGCATCGCCTCTGCAACATCTACTGGAAGGTTTTCCCGTGATGAGTAATTCCCAAATTTCTGCTAACACTCGACTTTCCGTCTGTACTTGTATCCATGTAGTTTCCAGTAGCGGAGAGTCTGGACTGGCTTACTGAGATTGAAATATATACGAAGATTTAAAAGTACCACAACACTGTATACTGTTGTACGCTTCGAATGCCTTTCCCTTTTTCTATTTTTTAAATTCTGGTGTAATACATACTGAGCCTGTGAGTGTCTGTGTCTGACTCCGGAAGTATAGATGGAAATTTACAATTACTCCTAGACTGGATACACCTGATGTCATGATCCATGCTGGATCAGGACTGATAAAAAGCACAGGTAACTTTTTTTTTCTTAAGCTCTGCTTAAGTTTGGTTTTTGCCCCCGGTGGCCATTAAGATTATTGCACTGTGGTGTCATTTGTTCTAAGTTTTCCCCTGGTGGTGGTGAGCGTCATTGCACTCTGGTTTCTTTAGTTAAGTGCACATGATTATAATGCAGGTGTGATTCCTCTGGCTCTGCTATGAAAGAGTCACAGGTGTTGAAATCAGTGTTGGTGATAGTGTTCATTTCAACCATCCTTGGTGGAGGAAGGAGCTGGAGAGCATTCCTTGCAGCACTGTCTTAGCCCTGGTGTGGATGGAGTCATAGCGAATTTCCTTGTAGCTCTGACAGAGCTTGGTGGCAGTGATTCAGGAGGAGAGCTGCATTCTGGTGATGGACTCTGTTGCCAGGAGCAAGTGCAACAGAGTAAAGCTAAGTGGTGTTTCCCTGTTTGTGTTTTTCCTTAGTGTGTATTAGTACAGTGGTGGGGCCAGTGCCTGCACCACCCAGCTCCCTAGCAACGGATAGGTGAAGGGTGTGCTAGGGCGACAGGTTCCTGATCGGCGCCCAGTGCGGAACCGGCATAGGGAACGTTAGGAGCATTATGGACACTGACTCAGGGAAGTGCAGGAGGTCTCCACATCCCCTCTCCCTTTCGCAGGGCCCACCATTGTAACTGTTTCCCCTTTCCCCGTGTATTGTTGTTTTAATTACCGGCCTGCGGGCCATGTCACACAGGACAGTATCACGTGCCGCGTCTTGGTGTTTTAGTTACCGGCCTGCGGGTCGCGTCACACAGGATGGGTCATCGTGACACCTGGTATGTGCTGATACAGTACCTTTGTTCAAAATTTTTTATTACGGTATCATCCATTGGGAGTGAGCGTGTGTGGTTTGCGCCATCTATATATACGGTGAATCGGAGATACCAATCTTTACCCCATACTTGATACAGCTTGCATCTTGTTATACAGTACCTTTGTTCGACATTTAGTACTATGGTCAAATCCATACTGAGTAAGCGTCTTAGAGTGACTACGGGACTATGTATATGGAGATTTCAAATTGTACCCAATAATATATATACTTGCTATCTTGTTATCCAGTACCTTTTTCACAATATTGTTTATTATGGTCAAACCCAGACTGAGTGAGCGTCTGAGGGTGACTCCGGAAATAAATACTGAGATTTCAAATTTGGCTAACACTGTATACAGCTGTATGCTTCTGATACAGTAACCTTTTTTGCTATTTAGATTCTGGTGTAATCCATAATGAGCCTGTGAACATTTGTCTGCTACTCCGGAAATATATTTGGAGATTTAAAATTACCCCAACACTGTATACAGCTGTACGCTTGTGTTACATTACCCATTTACAGCTTTTCATATTCTTGTGTAATCCATAATGGATAAAAAACAAATCTGAACTGAGACAAGTAAGTTAATGTGTATGCACAATGTAAGTGCATTTTAACACATGACCATTAACCAGAGAAAACAGAAAGCAAAAAACACAAATATCCTGAACTAAAAGTTAAAAATATACTGCAAATAATGCATAAAGGTAATAATAATAATAAGGGTATTTAGTAAACATAATTTTGATCAAAATAATGTACAAGCCATCCCGCCACGTCACGGCAACCCTTGTGGGACAGTCCCTACTCTAGTATTTAAAACCTTATCACTTGCCAAGTGGCGTGAATGTGAATAAGGGTCGAGCGGCTGAACCACTTGTAACAGCTTAGGCCAGACTGGATGGCTTTCCCAGCTCAGAAAAAGGGCGGTCACACCCCTATATGCACTGAATGCACAATGAAATGAATAAAAAACAAATCTGAACTGAGACAAGTAAGTTAATGTGTATGCACAATGTAAGTGCATTTTAACACATGACCATTAACCAGAGAAAACAGAAAGCAAAAAACACAAATATCCTGAACTAAAAGTTAAAAATATACTGCAAATAATGCATAAAGGTAATAATAATAATAAGGGTATTTAGTAAACATAATTTTGATCAAAATAATGTACAAGCCATCCCGCCACGTCACGGCAACCCTTGTGGGACAGTCCCTACTCTAGTATTTAAAACCTTATCACTTGCCAAGTGGTGTGAATGTGAATAAGGGTCGAGCGGCTGAACCACTTGTAACAGCTTAGGCCAGACGGGATGGCTTTCCCAGCTCAGAAAAAGGGCGGTCACACCCATATATGCACTGAATGCACAATGAAATTAATAAAAAACAAATCTGAACTGAGACAAGTAAGTTAATGTGTATGCACAATGTAAGTGCATTTTAACACATGACCATTAACCAGAGAAAACAGAAAGCAAAAAACACAAATATCCTGAACTAAAAGTTAAAAATATACTGCAAATAATGCATAAAGGTAATAATAATAATAAGGGTATTTAGTAAACATAATTTTGATCAAAATAATGTACAAGCCATCCCGCCACGTCACGGCAACCCTTGTGGGACAGTCCCTACTCTAGTATTTAAAACCTTATCACTTGCCAAGTGGCGTGAATGTGAATAAGGGTCGAGCGGCTGAACCACTTGTAACAGCTTAGGCCAGACTGGATGGCTTTCCCAGCTCAGAAAAAGGGGCGGTCACACCCCTATATGCACTGAATGCACAATGAAATGAATAAAAAACAAATCTGAACTGAGACAAGTAAGTTAATGTGTATGCACAATGTAAGTGCATATTAACACATGACCATTAACCAGAGAAAACAGAAAGCAAAAAACACAAATATCCTGAACTAAAAGTTAAAAATATACTGCAAATAATGCATAAAGGTAATAATAATAATAAGGGTATTTAGTAAACATTCATTTCATTGTGCATTCAGTGCATATAGGGGTGTGACCGCCCTTTTTCTGAGCTGGGAAAGCCATCCAGTCTGGCCTAAGCTGTTACAAGTGGTTGAGCCGCTCGACCCTTATTCACATTCACGCCACTTGGCAAGTGATAAGGTTTTAAATACTAGAGTAGGGACTGTCCCACAAGGGTTGCCGTGACGTGGCGGGATGGCTTGTACATTATTTTGATCAAAATTATGTTTACTAAATACCCTTATTATTATTATTATTACCTTTATGCATTATTTGCAGTATATTTTTAACTTTTAGTTCAGGATATTTGTGTTTTTTGCTTTCTGTTTTCTCTGGTTAATGGTCATGTGTTAAAATGCACTTACATTGTGCATACACATTAACTTACTTGTCTCAGTTCAGATTTGTTTTTTATTCATTTCATTGTGCATTCAGTGCATATAGGGGTGTGACCGCCCTTTTTCTGAGCTGGGAAAGCCATCCAGTCTGGCCTAAGCTGTTACAAGTGGTTCAGCCGCTCGACCCTTATTCACATTCACGCCACTTGGCAAGTGATAAGGTTTTAAATACTAGAGTAGGGACTGTCCCACAAAGGTTGCCGTGACGTGGCGGGATGGCTTGTACATTATTTTGATCAAAATTATGTTTACTAAATACCCTTATTATTATTATTATTACCTTTATGCATTATTTGCAGTATATTTTTAACTTTTAGTTCAGGATATTTGTGTTTTTTGCTTTCTGTTTTCTCTGGTTAATGGTCATGTGTTAAAATGCACTTACATTGTGCATACACATTAACTTACTTGTCTCAGTTAAGATTTGTTTTTTATTCATTTCATTGTGCATTCAGTGCATATAGGGGTGTGACCGCCCCTTTTTCTGAGCTGGGAAAGCCATCCAGTCTGGCCTAAGCTGTTACAAGTGGTTCAGCCGCTCGACCCTTATTCACATTCACGCCACTTGGCAAGTGATAAGGTTTTAAATACTAGAGTAGGGACTGTCCCACAAGGGTTGCCGTGACGTGGCGGGATGGCTTGTACATTATTTTGATCAAAATTATGTTTACTAAATACCCTTATTATTATTATTACCTTTATGCATTATTTGCAGTATATTTTTAACTTTTAGTTCAGGATATTTGTGTTTTTTGCTTTCTGTAATCCATAATGGGCCTGAGAGCGTTTGTGTTTGCCTCCTGAAATATATTACGGAGATTCCTAATGCTTACACTATACTATATATGCCTTTTATCTGGTGATACCCTTTTTCAACTTTTTATTTTATTGTGTACTTCATACTGAGCCTGTGAGCGTCTGTGTATGACTCATGACATTTATACGGAGATTTACTGCTATCCCTTGACTGTATAGAGCAGTACGCTTCTGATATAGTACCATATATCTGCTGGTATTTTGGTATTTTGCTGGCATTTTCCAAAACATGAGGAAGTACAGTGGAAGAGGATGTGGACGGCCACCTGGTACTGATGGTGGTGGTGGTGCATCTGCTGGTAGTGCCAAAAACACAATAGCAGCTAAGGCAGGAGGTGTTGAGCCTGCGTCATGGTCTGGCTCCGGAAGGCCTGTAAGGCTCCCTTTTCAGGGAGTAGGTAGACTGCTTTTAAAGCCGGAGCATCAGGAACTGTTTTTGGCTTACATTGCTGAAACAGCCTCCAGCTCTATCGCCTCCTCTTCTGAAGTTTAAAAAAAATGCAAGCACTGAGTCGTCAGAGCAGGCTTCTAGTTAGGAGCAACCCCTTTCCTTGTGTCCTTCACCCACACCAAAAGTGAAGAATGTGGCAGCACTCACTTCAGATTACTCCATGGAGCTCTTTTCACATACCATGCCTGGGTTAATTAAAAATGCGGCCCATCATATACTGGAGCATTCAAAATGGGGGACATCAGACACCGGAGCAGCATTTACGGGGCTCATTATACACTGGAGCATTAGAAATGGAGCCCATTATATATGGAGCGTTATTTGGGCCCATCATACACTGGAGAATCATCCATGAGGCCCATCATATACTGGAGCATTCCAGATGGGGGACATCAGACACTGGAGCAGCATTTAGAGGGCCCATTATACACTGGAGCATTAGAAATGGAGCCCATCATATATGGAGCATTATTAGGGCCCATCATACACTGGAGAATCATCCATGAGGCCCATCATATACTGGAGCATTCCAGATGGGGGACATCAGACACTGGAGCAGCATTTACAGGGCCCATTATACACTGGAGCATTAGAAATGGAGCCCATTAAATATGGAGCATTATTTGGGCCCATAAGACACTGGAGCATCATCCATGGGGCCCATCATATACTGGAGCATTCTAAATGGGGCAGATCATACACTGGAGCAGCATCTATGGGGCCCATTATACACTGGAGCATTAGAAATGGAGCCCATTATATATGGAGCATTATTTGGGCCCATAAGACACTGGAGCATCATCCATGGGGCCCATCATATACTGGAGCATTCTAAATGGGGCAGATCATACACTGGAGCAGCATCTATGGGGCCCATTATACACTGGAGCATTAGAAATGGAGCCCATTATATATGGAGCATTATTTGGGCCTATAAGACACTGGAGTATCATCCATGGGGCCCATCATATACTGGAGCATTCTAAATGGGGCAGATCAGACACTGGAGCATTACAAATGGGGCCCATTATATATGGAGCATTATTTGGGCCCATAACATACTGGAGCATCGTCCATGGGGACCATCATATACTGTAGCATTATGTGGAGCTCATCATATACTGTATGGAACATTATATGTGACCAATTATTCTGTATGGAGAAATATATGGGGCTCATTATTCTGTATGGCGCACAATGTGGTGGCCATAATACTGTATGGAGTAATATACTGTCCTTTTTTTGAGCTATTGTACAATTTAAAATAGATCAGTCATGTCATGTAAGCAGTGAAGTATTTGTCATTGTACTATACCTATATTTCTGTGCCGTATCGGAGCATCGTGAGTTGTGGTATGTGTTAAAAGGGCGCACTGACACTCTTTGGCCAAGGGCACACGAAAACCTGGAGCCAGCCTTCCCCCCCACAACTTTAGCCAAATAACCCCCAGTTTTCAATGCGTAACTATTATTATGAAGTAAATTAAGGTTGACAAGCTTCAGTAATGAGAATTGATGTTTTTGGCATTGAAATGGGCACTGTAGGTGTGTTTACTGTCCTCCACTCCCTGCCAACTTTGCTTCCCCATTGAGTTGCATTGGGTTTCATGTTTTAGTCGGCATCCGACTTTTCCCTATAGTCGGCCGATTTCGTTCGACCCAACTTTTGCGAAAGTCAGGTTTCATGAAACCCGACTCGACCCTAAAAAAGGCAGTCGCTCATCTCTAATGATGAGTTCAGATTTGTCCACATTGAGCTTGAGGAAGCGAGAGGAGAAAGAGGATATGGCTGATAGACACTCTGGGATTCTGGACAGCAGAGAGATGACGTCTGGGCCAGGGAGGTAGATCTGAGTGTCATCAGCATAAAGGTGGTACTGGAATCCGTGGGACTTTATGAGTTGCCCCAGACCAAGTATATAGATTGAGAAGAGTAGGGGTCCTAAAACAGAGCCTTGGGGGACTCCAACAGAGAGAGGGTGGGATGAAGAGGTGGTGTGGGAGTGGGAGACGCTGAATGTGCGGTTTGAAAGGTATGAGGAGATCCAGGATGGGGCGAGGTATTTGATGCCAAAGGAAGAATGAATGCTTTATTGTATTTTTTTGTTTTGAATTTGCTATTGTATATCTTTTACCAGGTCCAATTTTATCATGATTCTAAAGAGTTAACATTGGTATTAACCTTCTAAGCCCAAGGGAAGGGCAATCCTTCAGCCATGGTTCCATAGAGGTTTCCTCCACAGGGGTTTTTTCCTTTCCTGAGCGCTGTAGGGTGACTCTTTGTGCGTCAGAGGTTTGCCAACTTTACTTCCCTTAATGCTTTTGCAGGGACTTTTGGTTTATAAGTTTACAAAAGTGATTTACAAAAAAGTGTAAAAAAAAAAAATGTGACTTGGAATTTATAACCTGTCACAGCTTTGCGGTTTAGGAGTCAGGTGAAAGTTGCGGAGAAGTTAAGGTGGACTCATTTTAACTAACAGAGGAGGTAATAACCTCATGTTGTTGAACAGGCTCGGCTTTGGTGGCCAGCCTCAAGGACATTGTAATGGTGACGTCACTCAGGGGCTGGCATGGTGGTTAAGCACAGGAGTGAGGATAATGGGGTCATTGGATCTCTGAAAGTTTACTATCTCTGCTTGAATGGCCTCCAGCACGTGCCACCCCTTTATGGCTGTCTGTTCTGGTGCTGTATGTCAGACAGCTGGGGATATCACAGTACTTGTGAATGCCAATGCACAAGCACTTCTCCTGACTCCTACTGTGGTTGTTTTAATATTGTGATTTAAATAATGCTGTGACCAGTTTGACAACCAAAAGAGCGTGTTTTGTGTATTTATTCTAGTGCCTAGGTTTACTGTAGTTATGGTTATTTTAAGATGGAGTGGGGGTCCGTCCCATATCCATAAGTCAAGTATTCTAATTTACTGAGATAATGACTTTTGGGTTTTCTTTGGCTGTAAGCCATAATCATCAACATTAACAGAAATAAACACTGCAAATAGATCACTCTGTTTGTATTGACTCTAATAGTGTATGAGTTTCACTTATTGTATTGAACTTAAATTATCTTTTTGATATTCTAATTTCCTGAGAAGCACCTGTGTTTTTTTACGCCATTTCTCTTGTGGCATGAGTGATTAGGTGACTGAATTCTCTGGGGCAGTGGGATTACAGCGATACCAGATTAATATCAGGTTTTTATGTTTGACTGCTGTCACATGTAGAAATTGCAGGAACGCGGTATGCCGCCACGGACAGGAGGCAGATCAAGAGTTAAGGTTTTAATTAAACAATAAATGCACTCCACGCAGGGAGTAAGGGATTGCAGAGGGATAGTAGGAATGGGGCAGAACTGGGAAGGAGGAAGGATGGGTAGGGGAGAACGATAGTCGAACATGAAAAGAGGTGACACGTTTCAGGCTGATGTCTTCAGGTATGCAGAGTTTCAGGGTTCCAACGGTGGCACCGACAGCGCGTGTTTGTCTGCGACAGGTGGGGATCCAACAGTGGTACCGACAACAGTGGCACTTGACATCTCGATACAGTCTCTGAGAAGCAGGTAGATTTCCCTTACCTAACTGTGTCTGGCACGGCACTGAGTCCAATATGAGGTATCGCCGGAACGAGCTCTCGCTCTGTGGTGCGTGCAAGTCCTTGTTCAATAGGTCCTGGCCTAGCCAGGAGTCCCTCATGGCGTTCTATTAACGGCACTGTCTGTGGTGTCGAACCTGAGTCACCTCCTGGCAGGAAGGGTGGTGGGAACCTGTCAACTGGTTGCCTACCAGTGATTGACCTCTGTGCAGGGGGCCTGTAGGGGCAGCCTGCACCAACGAGATGCTCTGCCTTCACAGCAGTCAGAGAGCCCGTCCTGCCACCGAGCTTTTCCTGCACTCAGCGCTTTATAGTCCTGCCTCGCCTACCCCAGTCACATGACCCGGTTGGTCCTGCATTTTAGATCCCCCCCCCGCAATATGAGTGACAGCCTCGGCAGTTCTGGAACCGGGGTGTAAAAGGTAACCCTGCTCTGGTACTCTTCCTTACACACACTAAAAGAAGCTTTTTATTGCAAAAAACTATAACTTAAGAATTAAAATAGGTTACATGCCTCTATAGAGAGAAAGAGAGGCAGCTAGATATTCTGCCAAGACATCCAAACATACAGTGGACCTTACAGGACTGCTGCCAATACATCATGGCTCCATCACGAGGGACACGGATCTATCATTCCACAAGAGCAGGTAATGCTCGAAACGCGTACAGAGCCTCTCCCCATGCGGTAGTCTCATATGTGATATGCCGATCAAATGATCATAGCAGCTATGTCAATTTTTAATGGCATCAATAAAACATGTGGATTTTATCCATGGAGCTGGACCTTTTCCTTCAATAAAGCATTGCCACACTGTTTTACCCTCACCTTGTGTTGTCTGAGTAGTGTTGCGCCCAAGTTAAAGGGATACCGAGCGTGCGGTGGGATGATCCCTGGTCCTTGCAGTTCCTGCTAGCGGACCCTCTTGTCTCCACATGTACTTTTATTATTTATATATACATTTTTTTCATACAAATATTTATTTACAGATGCATTATCTTTTGAATATTTTTTATTTTTAAATATCTTTACAGGCTGATGCCTTGTACAGCATGGGGATGCAGCAACCGGGTGTCGTCATGATGACATCAGGCCTCCATGGCAATGATCAGGACCCCTGTCACACCGCGGTGTCTCCAATCCAAAGGCAGAGGGGCTGTCATCCATCTGCCAGTTAAAGTGTCGGGAGCAGTATATGACCACTCTTGGCACTTAGTGTCGGGTGTCAACTGTCAGAATCAGCTGACACCCAGTGGCGATTGCCCGCACACCACCCATGTGCGCGGGCGATCACGATGATGTATTGATCAATCCCTGGTCAAACTGGCCCAAGGCACATGGATAGATAATTTATTATGTCAGGGGTTGAAAATTATATTAAAAAAAATGTACCGTATTTTATTGGCATCAATATTTTATTATTTTTTTAATTGCTGGGTTGTCACCCTGCTGGATCCAGACAAAAGGACCAAGTCCCAACCTGTGAACACCAGTCAGGGGAAGCCTTTAAATACAATTTCCAGCTCAGGAGAGGGAGGTCCTTTTGTCTGCCCTTATTCACACACTAAGGTCAACTTTGACACATGGTAAGGTTTTTAATATTAGACCGTGTAGGACCGCCCCGATCAGAGTCACTTTGTTGACGGTGGGATAGCTTTTATGCTATTTTTGATCAAAAACAGTATTACTAAGAACTCTGTATTATTGAAATGCACTTTTGCTTTTTACTTAAGTTACAGCAGGGTTTTTGCTCATTTTGTCTCTTGTAGGTTCAGTTTTCCAATCGAGTCAGGATGAGAAAACAAACGTGTGCATGAGATTTTTGAAATCTCATAGCCTTTGCTAGAACTGTAAAAAAGCAGCTTTTTACAGTTCTAGCAAATAATTTCCATAAACTCAGCAAAAACACAACGTGTGAATACAGCGTAACACTTTTTTTTTTTTTTAAACTTTGGCAGCCAGTAGCTTTACTAAATTTTTCATATAGATCCTCATGGATAGCGGCAATGCTTTCTGACCCGACCCCTGACCTCTTTTATGACTTTCGGTGGTTTCACAGGATGGGATCACTTTTTATTTTTTATTTTTTTGGAATGGTTAAAAGCTATCCACTTCCACACCACAATAATAATAATTGGATTTGTTTAACAGCTTTTACATCAGAGCTAGCAACAACCAAACCAAGCATTGATCATCATGGCAATCAACCTATTCAAGAATATGGCATTATCCTTAATATATCAAAAGTATATGCTTCCAGTCGCCGATGAAATCAACAATATGGTTTTATCATACGTAAAAGGAAAAGTAAGTATAATAAGAAAATAAGCCATTTAGTGAAGTATGCCAATCCTATTTCTATATTATGCAAAAGGTAAACCTGACAGTTCATGTCACATGCCTTTTTCACTATATACTGTATTCTGTACACTGTATTTACTGCATACTGCATTCCCCAGCAACTAATGATTCTAGGGCGTCTTTATCTTTTGCGGAGCCCCCGCACCACCAAGCGCTGCCACACCTGCCGCACCAGTCTGGGTCTTATAATCGCCGGACCCAAAAAAAGCTCCTGTGACTCTGCTCCACCAGCACTGCTGATTCCCCCCACACACACACACACACACACACACACACAGGATAAGCTGAATTCAGGACTGTAAGATTGACCCCAATTTGACGCATTCATTTTTTTCCCCATTTTTCTTCTGAAAATTTGGGGTGCGACTTATAGTCCGGTGCATCTTATAGTCCGAAATATACGGTACAACCTGTTGCCACATTCCCAATAGCTCAATGTGTTAATAGGTTGATTCCCAAATGAAAGGTCACTGGTTCAAATTGGGGAGCAGCCATTAAGATTTCCCAAGAAAAGAAAAACCCGAGTCATCCAGCTTATCGATAGCGGTCTATAGGACAAGAAAATTGTCAAACTGCATTATTAGAGCGCCATGAGAGTTGGAAGAATACAAAATCAAGTCCGTCCATCCATTCAAAAGCCAAGAGGTGGACGTCAAGGCAGATCACTGGAGTCAACAAGTCAGCTCATCACAAAGTCTATCAGTTTTGGCTCCACAAATGCGGCAGTGGAGGTGGCTCATATGCTTTGCAATAGTGAGATGACAGATGTTCATGCAAGTGGAGCACCCCTAGGTCTGTGGGTTACTTGGTAACCGGGCCAGTGTCTTAAAGGGATGTGTCACGGCAGCAGTGACCCAGTCCGTGGCTCTGAATGTCCATGAAAAAAATAAGAATTGATGAGGAATAAAATCTATGTGTAGATAAGTTTGTGACACCACCTGTGGTACTCGGCAATAAAGATGTTAGTCAACCCTGCTTGTACAGACCGCTGGGGCTGGTGGTGATGTAGCAGAGTAGTTTCAGCTCTCCACAGGCAGAGCTTAATGCCAGGGCAGTGTAAGTGCAGGATGGTAGATAACTGTAGTGCAGGGCTATGTGTGTGATCAATAACTGCAGAAACAAGAGTTACTGCTCCTTTTACTGAAGGCTTGAGGTGCAGACCGGAGCACTGGTAAAGATGGAAATGGAGATCCAACAGCCTGAAAGCAGATCAGGGTCCCTTGATCCAAGTGTTGTTGGAGGCCTTCTTTCTGTGCTAGTGTCTGAGGTCCCTGCAGCTTGAAGCTATACTCGGTCCTCTGTTCTCTACAGTCCTTAGTACTTGCCCTTAAGGCAGGTAGCTTGAGCCTGTTCCTCTGTGGCAACTCCAGGCTCTGATATGCTGCTGTGTCTCTGGGATTTTGGTGAGGCCAGGAGGCCTGCAGTCTCCTGCGCTCCAGATTTGGCTACTGAGACTGTCATTCCCAGACAGCCATGGATTCTGGTGTCCAGTATCTAGCACACTGACCTGGGGTGAGCTTCTTTACAGCTCCTCTTCCCCAGGCTTTTCTTAGCTCCTTCTCCTTTCCTCTCTCTACTTTAGTCTGGGGAGCAGCTCTTTCTTGCTTCCTGCTCCTTCTCCCCCTCAGAATCAACTCCCTAACCCCTCCCCCAGCCCAGAACTTGCTGGAAGCTCCCCTAAAACAGGGTTCAGAGCTCCCCCTTCTGGTCTGGAGTAGGAAAAATGTTGGGTGTAGTGGTTACTTGATCAGGGAACTCCTCTCTGCTTCCAGGCATGTCATCACCCCCCAGGAGGGAGGCAATGCCACTGTGGCAACCAAACTCCTGGGGTGTCACATTCCCCCCTAGTAGAAATCAGTACTCTGGGACTGAGGAAACAAAAGTATTAAAACATTAAACCATAATAATTATTTACAAAGTCTCAAAAACAAAAATTACAAAAACCAAATTAAAAAATAGTCCAAGTGACGATTAGTCCATGCGCCCTTGTTCCTTGGCTATTCCTGAGCAATGTGGTTAACTATTTACAGGTATTGTCCTGGTCACAATGAGTCCAGTGACCAATTGTCCATTAAAGCAAGTCAAAAGGATAGCTCAAAAGTTCTTACAGAGTCTCTGTAGGCACATAAGCTTAACGGTTATAAACAGTTATAAACATTACTAACTTATTTACATTTCAGATTTACATACACTGTTTACATTTTAGCTCCCATACCGAACTGGGATCTCACCTATTTTACTATGGGTAGATCTATGCAGCATGGGTACCTCTAATGGCCTAATTTGGTTTAGTGTGTCTGTTGTTGATGTTGGTAAACTGGGCAACTGTCTGCAAACTCTTAGACTCACCAGGGGTCTGACAGATTCACCGCTAGCAGGGAGCACATTTTCGCGTTCCTCTACTGATGTGGCATCTGATACTGGAGTCGATGAGTCTTGAGTCTATTCTACTTCAGGTGCAGTAGGCTGGGGAAAGATTAGTACAGGAACTACAATGGCTTGATTCACGTTTCCCAATTTGAAGGGAACTCACAGAGTACTGTACTGATGTCATGATCCCAGTGCAGGTTTTCGAGCTGCACACCGGGGGTTAATGTCTGGAGCTCTGTGCAGGTTTTGACCTGCACACTTGGGGTTAATGATTGTGGCCTCTTTCTGGTTCTGGGAGAGCTTCATAAACCTCTGGGTAGCTTCAATCCCTGCCAGTTATACTTTTGCCTTTGGCCTGGTGTGCTGACCCCCGTGTGCCTGTTTGTTGCTATAGCTTGTTTATATGGTTCTGACCCGATTCTGTTTCCCGTTGTGAGTTTGCCTGTTGTTTTTGTACTGCGTTATTATCTGTGTATGACTCATTGCCTGTGACCTGACTACTCTCTGCTCGCCCCTCTTGTACCTTGCAGCTATCTGTGTATGACTCATTGCCTGTGACCTGACTACTCTCTGCTCGCCCCTCTGGTACCTTGCAGCTATCTCTGTGTGTGACTCATTGGCTACGTCCTGACTATTCTCCCTGTCTATGCCCCTTGGTAACTTTGTCTCACAGTTACTCTGCTAGGAATTGTCTTGCAGCTCCGAGCTCTGTGGAGTTTAGGCCACGCCTCTAGCAGTCACGTGCTTCAGGTCCTGCGGCTCTGAAGTACGCATCTATTTGGTTGCTGCCCGCTCCACAGGTAGCTTTGAGCACGCTTTCGCTTTACTCAGGGCATGCGCACTGGCTCAGTGAGCAAGTTCAGTGCGGTGTCTTTGACATTATAACTGGCCTACAATTTTTTTTTCTCTCCTCACTTCTGCAGCATGGACCCAATGTGTGCTTTATCTGAGCAGGTGAAAAGCTTGACTCAGTCACTGCAGAAGCTTAGTTTGGAACACCAAGCTCTGGCCCAGTCCCAACGGCGGGTTGAGGACTCACTTCAGGGGGTACTTTCCGCTGGCTTCCAGCAGGTGGGGAATAGAGATGTCATTTTAGTCCCACCTGAATCCCCGGTTAAATTACCAGATATGTTTTCTGGTAACAAGGTTGATTTCAGGGCATTTAAGGAGGGCTGTAAGCTTTTTTTTTCTTTGAGACCCCGCCCCTCTGAGGATGAGAAACAGAGGGTGGGGGTGGTGATGTCCCTGCTTAGGGGGTCCCCACAAGCCTGGGCATTCTCGCTTTCCTCTTCTGCCCCTGAGAGAATGTCTGTGGATGCATTTTTTGAAGCCTTAGGGCTTATTTATGATGAGCCTGATAGAGTGCGGTTGGCTGAGGACAAAGTGATGAGTGTCTGTCAGGGGGAGCACTCGGCCGAATGGTTCTGTACTGAATTCAGACGTTGGGCAGCGGAGATTTTGTGGAGTGACGCCGCCCTGCGGGGGCTGTTCCACAGAGGCCTGTGTGAACGTCTGAAGGATGCTTTGGCACTTCATCCTCCGCCTGACTCCCTGGAGGATGCCATGGTCCAAGCGGTTCGCATGGATCGCAGGCTGCGGGCTAGAGGCATTATGCAATGGGAAACGCCCTTATTCTTCAGTGGAGATGAGACCCAGACTCTTCCTATGGCTATGGAGGTGAACGCTGTCACCTGTGAGGGAAAGGAAAGAAGACGCCGCCGGGAAAAGCGGTTGTGCTTCTATTGTGGGAAATCTGGACATTGGAAGAAGGACTGCCCCTCCTGTCCGTCATCCTCCAAGATGGCGGGAAACGACTAGGTCTGGGTAGTAATCGAGGAGGCTACCCAGACCTTCAGGTACAATTTTCCTCATGTGCAAAAATGGTGCTGCAGGTGGAACTGGAACTTGGTTATGGTCCTGTTCAGACTACTGCTTTTATTGACTGCAGTTCGGCTGTGATCCTGATTGATACCAAGGTTATGACTCTTTATAAGATAGGGACAGTCAGGCTTCACAATCCTGTTAAACTTGTGGCAATTGACTCATCTCCTCTTACCCAAGACGGTATCTGTTGCAGGTCTGAACTTTTTTCTGTAAAAGTGGGTTCCACTCATGTGGAGAAACTAAGTTGTCTGGTGGTAGATAACTTGCCTGCAGGAATGGTACTGGGGATGCCTTGGCTTCAACGCCATAATCCTACCATTGATTGGGTTACAGGGGAAATCACTCAATGGGGATGCAATAGTAAATGTGGTAACCAGGGACATCTTGTTAACGCTGTTAAATCAGTGTCTGTGTCGTCTGTCAATCTGGAAGGTATTCCGGAGTACCTGAAAGATTTCAAAGACGTTTTTTCCGAAAGTGAGGCTGAGGCGCTGCCACCACATAGACCCTATGATTGTGCCATTGATTTAGTACCCGGAGCCAAGTTACCTAAGGCTCGATTGTTCAATTTGTCTGGGCCTGAGCGCCAAGCCATGAAGGAGTACATAGCTGAGAGTCTCCGCAAAGGGCATATCAGGCCTTCTGTGTCACCTGTGGCAGCAGGGTTCTTCTTTGTGAAGAAAAAAGATGGTGGTTTGCGGCCGTGCCTCGACTTTCGGGAACTGAACAAGATAACGGTTAGGAACTCTTACCCGCTTCCCCTCATCCCAGACTTATGTAACCAGTTAGCTGGGGCCCAATGGTTCTCCAAGTTGGATCTGCGGGGGGCCTACAATCTGATAAGGGTTCGGGAAGGGGACGAGTGGAAAACGGCATTCCTCACATCAGAAGGACTCTTCGAGAACCTGGTAATGCCATTTGGGTTAAAAAATGCACCCGCTATTTTCCAAAATTTCATCAATGTTGTGTTTTCTGATCTGATAGGCCGTTTTGTTATTATTTATTTGGATGATATTTTGGTGTATTCCCCGGACAGTCAATCGCACTTGCAACATCTAAAGACTGTTCTCCAGAGACTCAGGGAGAACCAATTGTTCGCCAAATTGGAAAAATGTTCATTTTTTGTACAGGAGCTGTCTTTTTTGGGGTTGATTGTGTCCTGTGAGGGGTTTCGTATGGATCCTAAGAAGGTGCTGGCGATCGCTGACTGGGTTCAACCTCGAGATCTCAAGGGGCTCCAGCGCTTCTTAGGATTTGCGAACTATTACCGGAGATTCATTAAAGGTTTCTCACAAGTGGTTAAACACCACTCACAGATCTTACCCAGAAGGGAGCTGATGTAAAAAATTGGTCTGTACTCGCTAAGGAATCCTTCTCAGCAATTAAGAAATGTTTTATGTCTACCCCGGTGTTGGTGCAACCTGACCCGTCCAAACCATTCATTGTGGAGGTGGATGCTTCTGAAGTGGGGGTGGGGGCTGTGCTGTCCCAGGGTCTGGCCACCCTTACCAATCTCAAACCCTGTGCCTTCTTCTCCAAGAAGTTCTCTTCAGCTGAGAAAAACTATGATTTAGGCAATAGAGAACTTCTTGCGGTCAAGCTGGCATTTGAGGAATGGAGGCACTTTTTGGAAGGGGCGGCTCACCCTATCACGGTTGTCACGGATCACAAAAATTTGGCATACCTTGAATCTGCTAAGAGGCTTACTCCTAGACAGGCCCGTTGGTCACTTTTTTTTTCACGATTTCAGTTCTCAATTACTTTTCGACCAGGATCCAAAAATGTTAAAGCGGATGCCCTGTCCAGAAGTTTTGATCCAGTGTCGCCCCCTGAGCCGCCGTCCTCCATTCTTCCACCAGGGGTGGTAGTGGCGGGGGTCTCAACTGAGTTGGAACAAGAAATCCTAAGGGCTCAGGCCCTAGCTCCGGCAACCAGGCCAAGCGATAAACTGTTTGTTCCAGATTCATTGCGGCCTAGACTTCTGCAGGAGTTTCATGATTCTAGGCTGAGTGTTCATCCAGGTATCACGGTCACTAGAGAGGCAGTAACCAGGGGTTTTTGGTGGCCTTCATTAAGGTCCAATGTCAAGGAATTTGTTTCTGCTTGTGGCATGTGTGCCCGTTCCAAAAGCTCGCATAACCGACCGGCTGGGGAACTCATACCTTTACCGGTTCCTGATAGGCCATGGACTCATCTTTCCATGGATTTTATTACCGGTCTTCCACCTTCCAGGGGCAATACCGTGATCTGGGTGGTGGTGGACAGGTTTTCTAAACAGGCCCATTTCATTCCCTTGGCAGCATTACCTTCAGCAGAAACATTGTCAAGGTTGTTTGTGCAGCATGTGGTCCGATTGCATGGGGTACCCCTGAATGTTGTGTCTGACAGAGTTGTGCAGTTTGTGGCCAAATTTTGGAGGGCGTTCTGTATGAAATTGGGCATCTCACTCTCCTTCTCGTCGGCATATCACCCGGAGAGCAATGGTCAGACGGAACGCACCAATCAATCCCTGGAACAAATTCTCAGGTGTCTGACCTCCGCCAGACAGGAGGATTGGTGTGATGCGTTACCGTTGGCTGAATTCGCTTTTAACAACCGGGTGAGTCAGTCCACCAACATGTCCCCATTCCTGATTAACTACGGCTTTAATCCGCATTTTGGGGAGTTTTCTCGGGTGGATTCCGGTTGTCCAGGAGCAGAGGGGTCCGTTCAACGGTTAAAAAACCTCTGGGCTGAAGTCCGGCGTAATATCTCTCGGGCCCAGGGGAGATACAAATATTTTGCAGACAAAAAGAGAGCCTCGGGAGACATGTTTCAGGTGGGAGAGAAGGTTTGGCTCTCCACGCATAACATCAACTTAAAGGTACCAACTGTTAAGTTGGGACCAAAGTTCATTGGTCCGTACGAGATTATGGAGATAGTCAACCCTGTGGCATATAGGTTGCGTCTCCCCGCCTCCTTAAACATATCTAATGTGTTCCATAAGTCTCTGTTGAAACCAGCAGGATCTGTCAAAGAGAACTCTGAGACTGTTGTTCCTCCAGTGCTGGTGGAGGGTCAATTGGAGTATGAGGTCGGACATATTGTGGACTCTCGGCGGGTGCGCCGCTCTTTGCAGTACCTGGTCCACTGGAAGGGATATGGACCAGAAGAGCGCTCATGGGTCCCTGCTCGTTCGGTATATGCAGATCGCCTGGTTCAGGCGTTCCATGCCAAGTACCCAGGGAAGCCTGGGGGGTCCAGAGGCCCCCCGTTGAGAGGGGGGTACTGTCTTGATCCCAGTGCAGGTTTTCGAGCTGCACACCGGGGGTTAATGTCTGGAGCTCTGTGCAGATTTTGACCTGCACACTTGGGGTTAATGATTGTGGCCTCTTTCTGGTTCTGGGAGAGCTTCATAAACCTCTGGGTAGCTTCAATCCCTGCCAGTTGTACTTTTGCCTTTGGCCTAGTGTGCTGACCCCCGTGTGCCTGTTTGTTGCTATAGCTTGTTTATATGGTTCTGACCCGATTCTGTTTCCCGTTGTGAGTTTGCCTGTTGTTTTTGTACTGCGTTATTATCTGTCTATGACTCATTGCCTGTGACCTGACTACTCTCTGCTCGCCCCTCTTGTACCTTGCAGCTATCTGTGTATGACTCATTGCCTGTGACCTGACTACTCTCTGCTCGCCCCTCTGGTACCTTGCAGCTATCTCTGTGTGTGACTCATTGGCTACGTCCTGACTATTCTCCCTGTCTATGCCCCTTGGTAACTTTGTCTCGCAGTTACTCTGCTAGGAATTGTCTTGCAGCTCCTAGCTCTGTGGAGTTTAGGCCACGCCTCTAGCAGTCACGTGATTCAGGTCCTGCGGCTTTGAAGTACGCATCTATTCGGTTGCTGCCCGCTCCACAGGTAGCTTTGAGCACGCTTTCGCTTTACTCAGGGCACGCGCACTGGCTCAGTGAGCAAGTTCAGTGCGGTGTCTTTGACAACTGATCCTTTCTTCCTCTTCTTCCATGGGCTGAAAGTTGTCTTGCTCTCGCATCCTTTCCCTAGTTGGTCAGGGCACAGCTTCAGATGATCCCTCGACACTGCCAATGAGGTTTCTCCTCCATCCTTAGGCTGGTTTCACATTCGCGCTTTTTAAGCGCACGCACGGCCGGGGGTAGCTCCGCCCCCGAGCCGGCTCTCTGCCCGGCGTGCCCGCCCCTTGCTTGTAGCGCCGCCTCCTAGCGCACAGCGGCGCCTGCGATCGGCGCACCCTATCTTTAGCATAGGGTGCGCAGATCGTGCGCAGGCCGTGCGCTAGTTGCGCTTTGACCTGCGCTGCGCACTTTTGACGGTGCGCCGTGCGCGCCAAAATCAAACTTTTCGGATTTTGGCGCGCACGGCGCACCATCAAAAGTGCGCAGCGCAGGTCAAAGCGCAACTAGCGCACGGCCTGCGCACGATCTGCGCACCCTATGCTAAAGATAGGGTGCGCCGATCGCAGGCGCCGCTGTGCGCTAGGAGGCGGCGCTACAAGCAAGGGGCGGGCACGCCGGGCAGAGAGCCGGCTCGGGGGCGGAGCTACCCCCGGCCGTGCGTGCGCTTAAAAAGCGCGAATGTGAAACCAGCCTCACTTTTGAGGCATTCCTTGGTATTATCAAAATTTGAAGGTAGGAAGGTGTAGGGTTCAGCCTCCCATTGGTAATCTAATTTGTGCATCCTCCTCTTTCTCTTTAGGACCTGTTCACCTGGCGACAAGGTAACTGCAAGGGCATGCTGATTATAATTTCTTTCCTGCCTCTGCCTTGCTTCAGTCAAACTTCGTTCCACACATTTTTGCATCTTGCGGTATTGCTGCTGTCGCTTTGTATCCCAATCTGGTGATGTTGTCTCAGGTGTCAGAATTCCCATATCCAAATCGATGGGTAACCTGCCTGGTTGTGCTCTCATCAAATAGGCTGGGGAACAGTTGTTGGAGTTTACGGGCACATGGTTGTATAGATCCACCAGATCTGGCAAGTTCTCCGGCCATTGATTTCACTCTTCCAGGGGCAAGGTCTTCAATAGGTCAATTACCACCTGATTCATCTTTTCACACATGCCATTTGTCTGTGGATGGTACAGTGTTGTCCTGATCTTCTTGCAGCCGTATATGTTACAGAACTCCTGGAACACTTATGCCTCGAAAGCTGGGACTTGGTCAGTAAGTACTTGTTCAGGATATCTGTGTGGTCGACAAAAGTACTCCTGAAATACTTTGGCTGCTGTCCTCACTGTTTGATCATTAACAGGTACAACTAACAGAAATCTGGAGAAGTGATCAACATTTGTTAGGGCTTTCGTGTAACTTGAACTGCTGGGAGTCAACTTGACGTGGTCTAATGCCACTAACTCCAATGGCTGTTTTGTGATGATCAGCTGTAATGGGGCTCGCTGGCTGTTGTGGTCTTTTCTTCGCAGATTGCATGGGCCACACTCTCGACACCACCTCTCAATGGTTCCTCTCAAGCCAATCCAGTAAAGCCATTCACGAAGCAGAACTTCCAACTTCCTCCAGCTGAAATGACCGGCTCTTTATGATATGCCTCCAGGACCATAGGTGCATCCCGCTTTGGAACTACGATCTGCCAAACAAGCTCATGGGTTCGTGGGTTGATGCTCCTCCAACACAGGAGAGGGAGGACTGGGAGCTTACATCGCATCCAAATGAGAACCGCTCTGGGCTGAGTTGAATAATGCACAGGTGGGTGCTAGTGAGCACAGCAGATATCCACAAGAAGAAAAGAATTTGTTCGGCACACCGACCATAAAATGAAAAACTTTATTAGGTAGTTATGCCATATTAAAATGTAGAAAACACCTGACGCGTCTCTGGAGCGCAGAGGCACCCTTAGTCATAGGTACTGTATTTTTCGGACTATAAGACGCACCGGACCATAAGACGCACCCCAATTTTCAGAAGGAAAATAGGGAAAAAAATAATAATGTGTTAAATGGGGGTCAAATGGGGGTCCGTCTTACAGTCTGAATTCAGCTTACCTGAGAAGAGATCCGGCACAGGTTGAGGAGTAGTCACAGGGGTCATTCAGTGGTCCAGGCTTGTGCGGTGGTGGCTCTGTGCTGGGGCAGGTTGGTTGTGCTGGGGCAGCTGCGCTGGGGCTGGGGCAGGTGGGCTGTGCTGGGGCAGGGGCAGCTGTGCTGGGGCAGGGGCAGCTGTGCTAGGGCAGCTGTGCTGGGCTGGGGCAGCTGTGCTGGGGCTGGGGTAGCTGTGCTGGGACTGGGGCAGCTGTGCTGGGACTGGGGCAACTGTGCTGGGACTGGGGCAGCTGTGCTGGGGCAGCTTTGCTGGGGCAGTTGTGCTGTGGCAGGTGGGCTCTGCGGGGTGAGGGTGGCGGCGGGCTGTGCTCGGGGGACGAGATCTCGTTGCCGAGATTTGAATCTCGTCCCCTGAGATCTCGGGCCGAGATCTGAACCTGCGCATGCGCCGTCCCCGGGCCGGCGGCCATCTTCCCGGCATCCATGTTCCCGGAGGCCACCGCAACATGGCGGCGGCCAGCATGGGATGTGCGGGGGCCTCCGGGCTGCGAGAAAATGCCGGCGGAGCCACCACCCCTGCACCGGAGCACAGCCCGCCGCCACCACCGCACCGCAGAGCCCCGCCCGCTGCCACCACTGCACCACAGAGCTCCGCCCGCTGCCACCACCGCACCGCAGAGCCCCAGAGGTTAGTATATTGCGACCATAAGACGCACCCCCCACTTTCCTCCTAAATTTTTTGGGAAAAAAGTGCGTCTTATGGTCGGAAAAATATGGTAAGTAAAAACAAAATACATAGGAAAATATATAAAGGTAATAAACCAATGACAATGCATGCAATTAATTACTAAAAGTGGCAACACATGAAAAGGTTACTTGCAACAAAATGATTGAATACAACCAGTGGGTAAATATTCTAGGAATTTTACTGCTAAAGGATTAGCATATACCGTAGCAATACAAATATAATTAATAAATATAATACAGATCGTTACTGAAATTCATGCCATTAGGGGATTTCGTGTCAAGCTTTAAAATCCAAAAGGCTTCGGTATGTTTAGTGATTTATGTCTATCTCCACCTCGTGCAGGAATTTTAACTCTTTCCAAACCGTAAAAGGCAAATGATTCCATACTGCTGTGGTGAATTTGAACAAAATGTTTTACCGCTCGAGAATAAGAAGCGTTTTTTTTGTTCAATATTTCTAACATGTTCGGCTATTCTTTTCTTCAGTTTGCGTATAGTACAACCAATATATTGAATCCTGCATTTTGTACAACAAATACAATAAACTACAAATTGGTTGTTGCAATTGATAAGACGTGATCTGTTGAGAAAAACCTGTGTATGAAAAAATAAATTTCTTTTTGTCTATTGCATATATACATACATTACATCTGGAACCAGCACATTTATGGAATGCAGTGGAGGTTAACCAAGTGTTAATGTTATCTGGTGATTTAAGAAGACTAGGAGATAAATAATTTGCTAGGCTTGTACCCCTTCGGGCAACATAACAACAACCAGACTGTATAATCTGTCTCAATTTGTCGTCCTGATCAGTGACAGGCAGATATTTTTTCACGATTTCTTTTATTTGATTGAATTGGGGACTAAATGGCGTATAGAAAGTCACTACAGAATTAACGCAATCTGAAGTTTTCTCTTTAAGATTGACAAATCTAGGTTTATTCAGGACTTTACGGAACGCATTTCTAACATTTTGATGATTATATCCGCTATCAAATAAACGTTTTTTATAACATTACTTTCTTGGAGAAACAGAACATTATGCTCAGACTAAAAATGGTAGTGTGAACTTTATCAGCAACAAAATCACCTGTGAGAAATATATCTAGAAAAGATACTTGAGTAACTACACCACTGATGGTAAAAAATAGATTTAAATTATTGGAGTTAAGATAGGAATGAAAAAGAGACAGATCTGTGGGGTTACCCTACTAATCAAACATCAGATCGTCAACATATCTGCCAAACCAAAAAATATAATAAAAAAATGGATTAAGTTCATGAAAAAGAAAATAGAATTAGACTTACCGGTAATTCGGTTTCTAGGAACCTTCCACGACAGCTACATTGGAGGATGTCTTCCCCGCCCTAATAGGGGACAGGAACACAAAGAGGTTAAATAACTCTCCCCTTCCTGCAACCACCAGTGTTTTCCTGGACACCATTATGAATAGTTAATACCAAAGTGCAGGAATCATCCAATAAGAATATCAGATAGGGAGGGAAATTAGTGCTGTCGTGGAAGGTTGCTAGAAACCGAATTACCGGTAAGTCTAATTCTATTTTCTCCAGTCACCTTCCACGACAGCTACATCGGAGTAATACCAACAGGTAATTTCTCTAGGGGGGGATCAAGGCCCGCAGCACTCGTCTGCCAAATGTTAAATCCCCACTGAAATTTAGCCTGTAACGCCTGGTGAACGTGTGGATGGACGACCAGGTGGCGGTTCTGCATATCCGCTCTGACGAAGCATTCCCCTTTTTTGCCCATGATGTTGCTATCTCACGGGTAGAATGTGCCCTCAGTGAGGTGGAGCCAACTTCTGTGATGCGTAGGTCAGGCAGATAGATTGTGTGATCCAATTCGCGATCGTGTTCTTTGACGCCTTCTTGCCCTTATTTCGTCCTGAGAACTGGATGAATAAATTCTGGTGAATCCGCTAGGCTTCACTCTATTGTTGGTAGACAGGACCACTCTGCAAATGTCGAGAGTGTGGAAGGTCTCTTCCTTAGGGTTGGAAGAGCTTGGGCCGAATGAAGACAGTACAATGTCCTGATTCCTATGAAAGTTTGAGTAGAAAGACGTGATCTAATCTCAAGATAATATTATCTGTAATGATTGCAAGGTAAGCTTCTTGAATTGACAGGGCCTGCAATTCTCCTATATGTCTAGCCGCAGTAATTGCGACTAAGAGGACGGTTAAAGGGTTAGGTTTTCATGGTCATGGAATCTAGAGGCTCAAATGGATCTTAGGTTAGGGTGTTGAGCACGGTGTTGAGATCCCAAGGAGGCCACTGGCTGCGGAGTTTAGGACGAATCCTGGCTGCCGAAGCCATAAAATCGTTTGATCCAGCGGTGGCTGGCCAGGTCAAGATCAAAAAAGGTGCTAAGAGCTGATATTTATACCTTTAGTGTGCTGGGGATAAGGCCCTGTTCTAGACCTTTTGTAAACGTCTAGGGTCTGTGCTGCACTGGGATGCAAGGGATCAGGAGTGCCTGGAGAGCACCAGGGCGTAAACCTTTTCCCAGACCTTGGCATAGATGGCCTTGGTTATTTGTTTTTGGCTTTCCTGAAGGGTTTGGCTTACCCTATCAGAGAGCCATTTGGCTCTTAGGAATTCGGCCTCAATAACCATGCTGCCAGGTTCCATTTGCCTACATCCGGGTGTAGCAGAGGACCTTGGTGAAGGAGGTCGCCCTTTTTGGGGTAGAAGCCAGGGCCTTCCTGGGCCATGGCAAGTAGGGCACTGTACCAACTTCTTCCAGGCCACAGAGGGGCGATTAGTATTGTGGGAACTCGGTCCGTCTGGATTTCCTGAAATGTTTTTTGCCCGCATCGGTATGGGTGGGCAGGTATATGCGAGGTTGGAATCCCACCATTGGGTGAAGGGCATCTATTCCTTGCACTCCGTCCATGTGGTTGAGGGAGACTAATACCCCTGTCTTTGCATTTTGCCTGTTGGTGACTAGGTCCACCTCCGCCCCATCTTGAGGCTAGGGACACGAATACCGTCTGGTCCAGGCGCCACTCCACCAGATGAACATCTTCTCGACTGAGGAAATCTGCCTGGGTGTTGTCTGATCCTTTCAGATGCACTGACCAGGAGAAGATCCTTGCTGCTATTGCCTGCAGGCCGGCGTACTTTGTACCCCCTTGGCTGGAGATAGGCCACTGTGGTCATGTTGTCCAAGTAGATGCAGACGTGGCGATTTTTGGATTAGCGATGATGACATCTTTTAGCGCTTTTCCTACCGCCTTCAGTTCTCTCAGATTTGAGGAACTGGTGCTGATGCTCAGCAGCCATTGCCCCTGAAAATAGGATCTCTCTACTAGTGCGCCCCAGTCTCGTTGGCTGGCATCTGAGCGGAGTGTTTTCAGGGGAAGCTGAATCCGGCTGACTCCCTTCTGAAGATTTTGCTAGTTCAATCACCACCTCAGGGCTGGATTAACCTGACCAGGGAGGGGAATCCTTCAGGACAATGGAATTGTCGCCGCGTAGGCCAGGCGGATCCTGGAATGTAAAAGCACGAGGCGTTGTAGAATTTGGGTGTGGGCCTGAGCCCAAGAAGCCGCCTGGGTGCATGTGGTCAGAGATCCTAGAGCATACATTGACTCTGAGGGTCGGTGCCCGCTGGTCCTGAACCAGGTTTTTTTGTGGACAAGGTCGATCTGATAAACCTTAGGTAGGAAGGATGTCTCTCCCCTTGAGTCTGAGAGAACTCCCAGAAGCTTCCTTCTCGTGGAGGGATAGACCAGGTTCGGTATCCAACCCATGGATCTTAATCTCCCCATGGTCTTTCCTATGTCCATCTTCTGACATGAGATAGATGGTAAAGAGAGGAGGAAGTCGTCCAGATATGGGATAACGCCTATCCCCTGGCGCCGGATGAAAATCACTGCTTCCGCCATGATCTTGGAGAGATACATGGTCGGATGGATTGACACATGGTAATATGCACCCTTCAGATTTACCATTGCCATTACCCAGTTCTGTCCGATGAGCGGGACTGCCCCTGATTGACTCCATTTTGAATTGCCTGTACCGGACCAATTTGTTTAATGGCTTCAGGTTTATGATGATTCGGCTTTTCTCTGATGTAGAATAGCTTTGGCACCAGGAAGGGACATGCGTAATGGCCGTGTCCTTCTCCCGCTTTGGCACCCGTGCGTTCTACCTGAGCAGATCTCTTGGTAAGGAGCCCTGAAGGTGTGGAGGCTGTAGGGAGGTTACCCCTAAGCATTACGGGGAAGAACTCTCGAACCCAATTTTTAGTCCATCTCGTATGGTACGGTGGACTGTTATGATTGAGTCACCGTAGGAGACAAAAATAGAAATGCTAGCTAAGTCCAGAAAACCAGAGAAGTTGGCAGCTATCGGATTGCAGACCCCTGAACCTATCAACACAACTAGCAGTAGCCGTGGGGGGCTCCTACGATGCCCTAGGCCCCTCGATCACAGCCGGAGGACTACATAGCCTAAAGACAGAAAGGGAAATCTAAACTGCCCCAGAGCAGACCCCAAAGCAAAAGGCAGCGCCCCACATATAATGACGGTGAAGCAAGAAGAAACAACAAAACACAGACAGAAAGATAGACTGAGCAAAGATGGGGCCCAAGCTAGCTTAGATAGGAAAGGACAGAAAGGCTGCTGTCTGCAATCCGTGAAAAACCCTTATGAAAATAAGAGCCAACAAACTGACAGTAAAAAAGGCCCTGAAGATGCTAGGCTTCAAAAAAGGCTATGTCAGTACTCAGGAATATTCTGAAGACAGAGCAACAGGCAAAAGGAGATTCAGCTCACCCCAGCAGGGAATGGCAGAATCCAGAAAAGCAAGGAAAACAAAACACTAATGCAAAAAGGCAAAGCAGAAATCTTAGCTTTAGATGAGCAGGAATCAGACTGGTTTCCTAGAAGTCCACAGAGAAATCACCCGCAGGCCAGAAGGGCGTCGGCAGCCTTATATCCAGTCATTAACTCCACTCAGCCAGTCATCATCATCAGCCCCAGGTGTTTGACAATCAGGCTCACTACCTTTCTTCACCAGAAGAGGGAGTTCCTCGGGCCTCAGTAGTGAAGGGGAAAATGAACTCACAACAGTGGACCCACTGATTTGTGGAGATGGACTGCCAGCGGGTGAAAAAAGAGCGAGAGACGACCCCCAAACGGGCGTCATTGCTTATCTGGGGTCTGTTGATGGTTAGGGACAAGGATGTTCCTGCCCTTGCCCCCTATACTCTTCCTGAGTATGTTAACAGGACCAGGGATTCCCAGCCAGTCTCTCATGCCGCTACTGGCCCAGCCTCAAGCTGCTTAGCGGCTGTGATCTGAAGAGGGCATGCAAATTCAGCTTAGAATAGCTGTTGACAGAGGTTTGGTCACGGGAGGGACGAAAAATCTGTCTCCTAGTATTTCTATGTTCCGGAAGAGATCCTTTTTTCCGAAGCTTTGTCCAGGATGTTATCCAGGACAGGCTTGAACACATAGTGGCCCTGGAAGGGGATGGCGCACCATTTGGAGATAAGTCGCCTCCCTTAGGATTTTACCAGGGCACTCCTCTAGAGGAGTTAGAAAGGATGGCCGCTTTTGCGGCTACCCGGTCCAGGCGAGAGCAGTCATGCTCAGCCTAGAAGAGCCAGTGCATTAAAGAATTACCCGAGACCTGCGAATTACAGGCTGGTCTTCCGCCCTGGTCCCGGCCTGGTCTCAAGTTGTTTAGCGACCACCAGCAGTAGCATCGGCTAGGAACCTCGTTCCTTTCTGCAGTAGGGGTAGGGCGTCAGGTATCTTTTCCCCTGAGGTGCCCTGAGTCTGTGCGTAATCATAGAGACAGGGCATGTGAAAGCTATATTAGCTTCTAGCAGGTTTGTAGAGGTGTCCCAGGACTTTCTCTCTCAAAAATATATATATATATTTTTCTCGATCCATTGGATCTTAGAGCTTGGAGGAGCCCTCAAAGGGATAGGCTTTTTTTTTTGGGAGGCCTCCTTTTATGAAGGATCAGATTCTGTACGTTCTCGTGTGCAGGACACCTTCTTTGGGCTTCAGCCCAACATCTCGTCCTGTATGTGTATTTGTCTTCTTCCTCCTCCACCCCTATGGTGCTCTAAACCATACTGATTAGCTCACACATATTCTCGGAACCAAGTGATATTTTTTGCTCCCTGGTTTTAGGGGTGGATGTGGTGGAAGAGGAACCCTCAATCTCCCGAGCGTCCTCTGAATCCGAGGACTGAATTTCGTCTGGGTCAGATTCTATCGGAGCTTTCTTCCTCCTCCTAGAGGGAGGCGGTCAGGGAGAAGGTAGCCATGGAGGAGTGAACCTCCTGTATTATGAGGGATTTGATGCTATCCAGGAGAGAGGGCTGCTCAGCGCAAAGGACCTCTCCGTACAGGACGGGCAGAGGTTTCCCCATATGTCGAGAGAGTCTGGCAGCACACATTTTACACTTATGGCTGGTCCTCATAGTGTCAGAGACCTTTTCTCCCCATATTAGAGAGAGGTATGTACGCCATTTTAGTAAATAAATGCTGGATTTCCAGGGCCGACGCCTGCTACTTACAGTAGGAGGGAGTACGCTGGGCTCCGCCGATGCAGAGAGAGAGAGGGCTTGTCACCGTCCATGCCGTCTACAGTCAGTGTCAGACAGGTGTCTTACCTGGTGATCTACTCACCCAGACCTTGAAAGATCGAGGGTCCAGCGTTGTTTGTGCACCTCCTCCTCCCTTTGGCCCAATGGGGGGAACCACATGAGGACGCCCCAGAATGTGACCGTCAGTCCCAGGAGTAACGCGCCCCCCTGGTGCGCGTGTGCGCTCCACCGTGGAACGCATAGGGACAGCTCGGAAGTGACATGTGCCCCTAAGCGACGCGTGACCCAGTGGAAAGCCCAGTAATGCCCGAAGTGGAGGAACACCACCCCCGGCCAGGATGAGACCCCAGGAACCGGCAGCACGGAGGAGGAAGCCGGGGAGCTATCTGGAGGCCCCCGATGCGCACATCACTGCCTCGCTTTACCCCTGAAGGAGGCGCATGAGAGGCGGGAGAGTCCCGAGTCCCACCATGCAAGCAGAGACAGGAGCAGCCACCGGAGGAGGAGAGCAAGGCCCCCAACCTCGGCTGCCCGGTATCTGACAGGTATCCCAGCTGGTACTGGATGTGGGGTGCTCCTGATCGCCGGCCACGGCAGCACCCTCGTAGACCTCTTGATGCCCCATAGGGGACAGGAAAACACTGGTGGTTGCAGGAAGGGGAGGGGTAGGGCGGGGAAGACATCCTCCAATGTAGCTGTCGTGGAAGGTGACTGGAGAAATTGTTCTTCCCACCAAGCCATATACAATATGGCAAGAGATGGTGAGAAATTTAACCCCATGGGGGCACCTAGAATTTGAAGAAAAAATGATTGGTTGAACATAAAAAAATTGTGGCTTAGCAGATATGTGGTTGATCTGATGATAAATGATTTTAATTCACCTGAATAATTACTATAATTATCCATATGATGGGCTATCGCATGGATAGCAAGAGAATGAGGAATCAAAGAATATAAATTAGTTACATCAAAAGTGAGGAAACTAAAATTTTTTTGCTAAAATTGTCAAAAGCATGAATCACAGATGAGGAATCTCGTCTGTGATTCATGCTTTTGACTTTAGCAGTAAAATTCCTAGAATATTTACCCACTGGTTGTATTCAATCATTTTATTGCAAGTAACCTTTTCATGTGTTGCCACTTTTTGTAATTAATTGCATGCGTTTTCATTCGTTTCTTACCTTTATATATTTTGCTATGTATTTTGTTTTTACTTACCTATGACTAATAGGTGCCTCTGCGCACCAGAAACGCGTCAGATGTTTTCTACATTTTAACCCCTTTCCTACAATGGACGTAATATTCCGTCCATGTGACCTGGGACCTAATTTCCATGGACGGAATATTACGTCTAATGCGATCAGCTGCGCTCACGGGGTTAGCGCAGCTGATCGCGGCCTGGTGTCAGCTGATTATCACAGCTGACACCCAGCACAATGTGTCAGGGGCGGTCATGGACCGCCCCTGACATGTTAACCCCTGGCACACCACGATCAAACACGATCGTGGTGTACCGGGGGTTAAAAGGAAGCATTGGCAGGGAGGGGGCTCCCTCCTTGCTTCCCTGAGGCCCCACAGCAGCGCAATGTGCAGCGCTGCTGCGGGTGGCTCCTTCCCTGCAGGTTCCCGGATCCAATATGGCGACGGGGACCTTCGGGGGCCTGCAGGGAGCTGGTTTCCTCATGCCTGCAAAGCGCAGGCAAGGAGGAAGCCTGCAGCACTGCCTGTGACAGATTGCTGATCTGTCACAGCGATCTGTCATGTGACAGATCAGCGATCTGTCACAGGACAGTGATGTCCCACCTGGGACAATGTAATAAAGTTAAAAAAAAAAAGTGTAAAAATAATTTTTGAAAAATCGCTAAATAAATATAAAAAAAGAAAATATTCCCTAATAAATTCATTTTTTGGAAATAAAAAAAAAAACAATAAAAGTACACATATTTAGTATCGCCGCGTCCATAATGACCCGCCCTATAAAACTGTCCAATTAGTTAACCCCTTTAGTGAACCCCTTAAAAAATAAAAATAAAAAACGAAGCAAAAAATAATGATTTATTATCATACCACCGGACAAAAAGTGCAATAACGCGCGATCAAAAAGACGCATATAAATATCCATGGTACTGCTGAAAACGTCATCTTGTTCCGCAAAAAACGAGCCACCACACAGCAGCATCAGCGAAAAAATAAAAAGTTATAGCTCGCAGAATAAAGCAATACAAAAATAATTAATTTTTATATAAAATTGTTTTCATTACATAAAAGCGCCAAAACATAAAAAAAGACATAAGTGAGGTATCACTGTAACCGTACTGACCCAAAGAATAAAACCGCTTTATCAATTTTACCGCACGCGGAACGGTGTAAGCGCACCCCCCAAAAGAAATTCATGAAAAACCGGTTTTTGTTCATTCTGCATCCCAAAAATTGGAATAAAAAGCGATCAAAAGATGACACGTGCCCGAAAATGATACCAATAAAAACATCAACTCGTCCCGCAAAAAATAAGACCTCAAATGACTTAGTGGGTCAAAATATGGAAAAATTATAACTCTCAAAATGTGGTGATGCAAAAACTATTTTTACAATAAAAAGCGTCTTTTAGCGTGTGACAGCTGTCAAATATAAAAACCGTAATAAATAGTAAATCAAACCCCCCGTTATCACCCCCTTAGTTAGGGAAAAATAATAAAATTAAAAAAATTTATTTATTTCCATTTTCCCATTAGGGCTAGGGTTAGGGTTAGGGCTAGGGTTAGGGCTGAGATTAGGGCTAGGGGTGTATTGGGGTTAGGGTTGGAGTTAGAATTGGGGGTTTCCACTGTTTGGGCACATCAGGTGCTCTCCAAACGCAACATGACATCTGATCTCAATTCCAGCCAATTCTGCGTTGAAAAAGTCAAATGGTGCTCCTTCCCTTCCAAGCTCTGCCATGCGCCCAAACAGTGTTTTACCCCCACATATGGGGTATCAGCCTACTCAGGACAAATTGCAAAACAACTTTCGGGGTCCAATTTCTCCTGTTACCCTTAGGAAAATAAAAAATTGGGGGCAAAAATATCATTTTTGTGGAAAAAAATGATTTTTTTTATTTTCACGCCCGGGCGTTATAAACTTCTGTGAAGCACTTGGGGGTTCAAAATGCTCACCACACATCTAGATAAGTTCCGTGGGGGGTCTAGTTTCCAAAATGGGGTCACTTGTGGGGAGTTTGAATAGTTTAGGCACATCAGAGGCTCTCCAAACGCACATGACACCCGTAGACCATTCCATCAAAGTCTGCATTCCAAAACGTCACTACTTCAATTCCGAGCCCCGACGTGTGCCCATACAGTAGTTTTCTCCCACATATGAGGTATCAGCGTACTCAGGACAAATTGCAAAACAACTCTTGGGGTCCAATTTCTCCTGGTATCCTTGTGAAAATAAAAAAATAGGGGACTAAAAGATCATGTTTGTGGAAAAAATACGATTTTTTAATTTTCACGCCCGGGCATTATAAACTTCTGTGAAGCACTGGGGGGTTCAAAGTGCTCACCATACATCTAGATAAGTTCCTTGGTGGGTCTAGTTTCCAAAATGGTGTCATTTGTGGGGGGTTTCTACTGTTTTGGTACATCAGGGGCTTTCGAAACGCGACATGGTGTCCGATCTCAATTCCAGCCAAAAAAGTCAAATGGCACAGCTTCCCTTCAGAGCTCTGCCATGCGCCCAAATAGTCGTTTACACCCACATATGGGGTATCAGTGTACTCAGGATAAATTGCACAATAACTTTTAGGGTCCTGTTACCTTTGGGAAAATAAAAATTGGGGGTGCAAAGATCATTTTTGTGGAAAAAATATGATTTTTTAATTGTACCGCTGTACGTTGTATAACAGCAAGTAAGATAAAATATAACTTTTAATACATAACTCTAAAATAATCAAACCTAAAGTGTCACCAAAAGTGATTAAAACGAGATGCCCATACATTGGGTAATCCCCAAAGGATAATTGAATGCACCCAAAAGCATCAGATAGGAGTATAGAATGCCGTTAATGTGATAACCAAACAGCAATCTATATATATTGGATACAGCATAAAAAATAGCAAAATGCCATAGCCAATTGCACTCATATGTTTATATACTGGCTAAACCAAAGAAAGGGGAAAGGTTCATAGCCACAAATAGATGAGAGTAATAATAAAAGGAACAATCTCACCAATATTTTGCAGACGGTCAGGAGTCTCCAGGGATACTCATCATACATATGGATAGGCAGCAGTGGGAGTACAATACCCTGTCACAACCCTCATAAGCTGACCATTACCTGATCCCCAGACTCCTGCCCTGACAAGGGCAGTCCACAGCTAGCCCTAAATTGCACAAGCCCTACACTTTCCCTTCAAGGAGCGTCCCAACACGTTTCATCCAAGTAATTCTTCAGGGGACTAACTTGTTCAAAAGTGCCACAGTGCTAAAGCTAAGAGATACATCCTCCTGCTCTCAATACTCTCTGCTGTCTGCAGTGAGCGGAGGAAAAAGGGCTTATTTATATCATCAGGGCGATCCACACAGCCCCATCCTAATTAATTCAGTGAGTCACACATGTATACTCACTTTCACTTTACATATCAATTGTCCTCCATTATGTGATTCTTCCCCAAGGTGCACGCCACAGTTCACATTAACTCCGCCCCATGACATCACAAAGCAAAGCCTCATGGGTACAGAGCACTCACTGGTCAAAGACGCCACACTTCCTGTGAAACCAAGATGGCGGATGCCCCACTTCCGGTGACGTCTCAAAACACAGTAGACGCCCTTCGGAATGCCCCACTTCCGGTAGAACCAAGATGGCGGGTGCCCCACTTCCGGTTGGCATACAAAAGCCGTCTCTGGAAGCGCATTATGTCTCACTTTCATAAAAGCACATAGCGCGGTGCCATAGCACTTCGGTGGGCCAGACAACATCAAGCCCCACTTCCAGGGAAGCATATAAAATGGTGCCGCCCCACTTTCAATAGGTGGAACCGCATCAAGCCACACCTCCTGGAAGGAAGTGCCACCCACAACAGCGCAAAAAATAACGCTAGCAAAGGGAAAATAGCACGCAAATTAATACAAAAACACCCCCGGTCTACCAGGGCAGAGATGAATTTAAATAACATCCAGATATAGTGGTAATTCAGTGATAACGATTGATCACATATGAAAGAGATGCAACAACACCACCTAAACGGAAATCACGGTGGCTGGTGGGAGGAGACCTTGGTTTTTGGTGGTGACGAAGATGAAGGGTCGTCTGTGTGCCGTGTCCCTGAACTATGGACGCGGTACATAGACAACATTTTTGTTGTATGGAGGGGCTCGGTTGAGGAATTTAAGGAATTTGTTGTCGCTCTTAATCATAATGTTATAGGCCTGTTTTTCACTTCAGTTATCGAGACATCGAGACTGCCCTTTCTTGATATTCTGATCGAAAAGGATGAGAAAGGTGAAATAGTGACTTCGACATATAGGAAACCGACATCAACAAACTCTTTATTACATTGGGATAGCCATCATCCGCAACATTTGAAAAAAGCCATCCCTAAGGGACAATACCTTAGGGTTCGGAGGAATTGCTCCGATACGTTGAGTTTTGAATCCCAAGCAAGAGATTTGAGGGATAGATTTTTAAACAGGGGTTACCCCAAATATGTGTTGAAGCAGGCCTATCAAAGAGCCAAGGACAGCAGACGATCTGAATTGTTGAGTACTGGCAGAGTAAAGCCTCCGGCTAATGATACCCTCAGATTTATAACTACATATGACAATGGTGCGGTTCCTGTGAGGAACATCATTAAGAAGCATTGGTCCATCTTACAGATGGACAATGATGTTTCCCCATACTTGAGTGCCTCCCCTATGATTACATATAGGAAAGCACGCTCTTTGAAGGATAGATTGGTGCGGAGTCATTTTTCATCTTCGGTGAACAAAACATGGCTCCATAGTGATGTCACGGGCTGCTTTAAGTGTGGCCATTGTGTGGCTTGTTCACACATTGGTGTGAATAAGACCTTTACTAGCAATGTGACTGGTAAGAAATATACCATCAAACACTTTATGAATTGTAGCACCAAGGGCGTCATTTATAAAGTCACTTGTAAATGTGGGTCAGAATATGTTGGAAAGCCAATTCGTGAATTCAGGAGAAGGATCGGTGAACATGTGGGAGATATAACACATAAGAGGGACACCTCTATCTCAAGGCATGTTCATGGTATGCATGATGGACAGATTACGTGCCTTACTTTTACTGCAATTGATAGGGTCTGTAAACCACAGAGAGGCGGCAACTGGGATCAGTTGTTGTTACAATGTGAGGCTAAGTGGATCTTCTATTTGGATACGGTAACACCTAAAGGCCTTAATGAGCAAATTAATTTCAACTATTTCATTTGAATTCCTTCTTTTTTGTTTCCCAATTTTCAATCCACTGATAGGATTGTTTTATAAGCCTAAATCACTATTTTTGTCACCAATTATTAGGATCTGCATTGTACGTTTGTATATATCCTTTCCATATTGGTACCTTACATTGTCCAACAGTATTGATATTAGTGAGGGGGGCTTTAGTCTTTCTCCCCACTCCCTCTATATATATATTTCACCATATTGGTGAGATGTATTGTGTTCCCCTAAGAACCCTTGAAGTGATTTCCGTTTATGTGGTGTTGTTGCATCTCTTTCATATGTGATCAATCGTTATCACTGAATTACCACTATATCTGGATGTTATTTAAATTCATCTCTGCCCTGGTAGACCGGGGGTGTTTTTGTATTAATTCGCGTGCTATTTTCCCTTTGCTAGCGTTATTTTTTGCGCTGTTGTGGGTGGCACTTCCTTCCAGGAGGTGTGGCTTGATGCGGTTCCACCTATTGAAAGTGGGGCGGCACCATTTTATATGCTTCCCTGGAAGTGGGGCTTGATATTGTCTGGCCCACCGAAGTGCTATGGCACCGCGCTATGTGCTTTTATGAAAGTGAGACATAATGCGCTTCCAGAGACGGCTTTTGTATGCCAACCGGAAGTGGGGCACCCACCATCTTGGTTCTACCGGAAGTGGGGCATTCCGAAGGGCGTCTACTGTGTTTTGAGACGTCACCGGAAGTGGGGCATCCGCCATCTTGGTTTCACAGGAAGTGTGGCGTCTTTGACCAGTGAGTGCTCTGTACCCATGAGGCTTTGCTTTGTGATGTCATGGGGCGGAGTTAATGTGAACTGTGGCGTGCACCTTGGGGAAGAATCACATAATGGAGGACAATTGATATGTAAAGTGAAAGTGAGTATACATGTGTGACTCACTGAATTAATTAGGATGGGGCTGTGTGGATCGCCCTGATGATATAAATAAGCCCTTTTTCCTCCGCTCACTGCAGACAGCAGAGAGTATTGAGAGCAGGAGGATGTATCTCTTAGCTTTAGCACTGTGGCACTTTTGAACAAGTTAGTCCCCTGAAGAATTACTTGGATGAAACGCGTTGGGACGCTCCTTGAAGGGAAAGTGTAGGGCTTGTGCAATTTAGGGCTAGCTGTGGACTGCCCTTGTCAGGGCAGGAGTCTGGGGATCAGGTAATGGTCAGCTTATGAGGGTTGTGACAGGGTATTGTACTCCCACTGCTGCCTATCCATATGTATGATGAGTATCCCTGGAGACTCCTGACCGTCTGCAAAATATTGGTGAGATTGTTCCTTTTATTATTACTCTCATCTATTTGTGGCTATGAACCTTTCCCCTTTCTTTGGTTTAGCCAGTATATAAACATATGAGTGCAATTGGCTATGGCATTTTGCTATTTTTTATGCTGTATCCAATATATATAGATTGCTGTTTGGTTATCACATTAACGGCATTCTATACTCCTATCTGATGCTTTTGGGTGCATTCAATTATCCTTTGGGGATTACCCAATGTATGGGCATCTCGTTTTAATCACTTTTGGTGACACTTTAGGTTTGATTATTTTAGAGTTATGTATTAAAAGTTATATTTTATCTTACTTGCTGTTATACATTATACATTGTTGGGTGAGAATTCATTGTCAATCCCTGATTACTATTGGCATTTTTGCTGTATACTGATACCGCTGTACGTTATAAACTTCTGTGAAGCCCTTGTGGGTTCAAAGTTCTCACCACATATCTAGATAAGTTCCTTGGGGGGTCTAGTTTCAAAAGTGGGGTCACTTGTGGGGAGTTTCCACTGTTTAAGTACATCAGGGACTCTCCAAGCGGGACATGGCGTCCGATCTGAATTCCAGCCAATTTTGCATTAAAAAAGTCAAACAGCGCTCCTTCCCTTCTGAGCTCTGCCATGCACAGAAACAGTGGTTCCCCCCCACATATCAGGTATCAACGCACTCAGAACAAATTACACAATAACTTTTGTGGTCCAATTTCTCCTGTTACCCTTGGTAAAATAAAAAAAATTGAACCTGAATTATTTTTTTTGCGAAAAAAAGTTAAATGTTCATTTTTTTTCTAAATATTCAAAAAATTCCTGTGAAGCACGTGAAGGGTTAATAAACTTCTTGAATGTGGTTTTGAGCACCTTAAGGGGTGCAGTTTTTAGATTGGTGTCATTTTTGGGTATTTTCTATCATGTAGACCTCACAAAGTGGCTTCAAATGTGATGTGGTCCGTAAAATAAAATGGTGTTGCAAAAATGAGAAATCCCTGGTCACCTTTTAAGTCTTATAACTTCCTAACAAAAAAAATTTTGGTTCCAAAATTGTGCTGATGTAAAGTAAACATGTAGGAAATGTTACTTATTAAGTTTTTTGTGTGCCATATCTCTGTGATTTAAGGGCATAAAAATTCAAAGTTGGAAAATTGTGAAATTTTCAAAATTTTCGCCAAATTTCTGCTTTTTTCACAAATAAACACAAGTAATTTGAATCAAATTTTACCACTTACATGAAGTACAATATGTCATGAGAAAACAATGTCAGAATCACCAAGATCCATGGAAGCTTTTCAGAGTTATTACCTCATAAAGGGACAGTGGTCAGAATTGTAAAAATTGGCCCGGTCATGAACGTGCAAACCACCCTTGGGGGTAAAGGGGTTAAACACAATGAATGAGTAGAACCATCTCAAGGAGGATCACAAGGAAATGGACAGCATGTGACTTAAATATTAGTGTCTGAGCAAAGGGTCTGAATACTTATGACCCTGTGATACTTGAGTTTTTCTTTTTAATAAATGTTTAATAAATTTGCAAACATTTCTACATTTTTGGCTTTTTTTAGTCAAGATGGGGTGCAGAGTGTACATTAATAAGAAAAAAAATGAACTTTTTTGAATTTACCAAATAGCTGCAATGAAACAAAGAGTGAAAATTTTAAAGGGATGTGAATACTTTCCGTACTCACTTTAAATATACAGAAGTTAAAGAAGAAAACACATTTCCTGAATTTACGCTAAATTCTTTTGACTAAATTCTGTAACCCTGCTGTGATGCCCCTGCATGGTGTCCCCTTCCTAAAGGGGCATTTAAAATTGGTAATTTTGGCACTCCTGTGTAAGGTGCCCCAAAAGGATCCTATCCCCATGTAAATCTTGTAGAAAACTCGGCACTCAGGTAAATGTTGTAAGAAGATAATTTTATTGTGCGCAGGCAATCCAAAAATAAAGAACACATTTCAGTCTTACAATGACCTTCATCAGTCAGACAGATTACAGTGTGCTCAGGGGTACAGGCAATAATGAACACTTAGGATTAGCAGCAAAGGGGCATTTAGACTGGAAGATAAACGTGAACAAGCATTGTTAAAATCGCTTGATTATCTTGCCATGTAGGCATGACCCCGATCATCCAACAAGCGATCGTTCATCAGGTGAAATGATCTTTTATGCAGCACAAAAGATGATTGTTTTGGTGGTGCATTGTACTGTGTACGAGCACTACCATTGCATAGAACAATGGCAGCCTATTATTTATTATGCTTTGCTTTTACAGAGCTATCATATTTTGCAGCACATTACATATATTATCACAGTCCCCAATGGGGCTCACAATCTAAATTCCCTATCAGTATGTCTTTAGAGTGTGGGAGGAAACCGGAGAACCCGGAGGAAACCCACGCAAACACGGGAAGAACATAGAAACTCATTGCAGATGTTGTCCTTGGCCAGATTTGAACTCAGGACCCCAGCGCTGCAAGGCTGGAACGCTAACCAATGAGTCCCCCCCAGTGCTTCCCATATGTACATTGAGCGATCAATGCAGTCAGCATCATTTACTTTGAATGTTTACACAGGCAGATGAATCACCTTTATTGATGCATGGAGTGGGATACTTCAGCTCTGTATATTGTTTAGTAGCCGCTGCTGAACACTGCAGGTTTAACTTCCATTTACTTTTATGTTGGTGCTCGACAACCCTTTAATTGCAGCAGTTACTTTGCTCTGGTAGATTCTAATGGATTCATGTATTTTTTTTTTTTTCAAGGATTACAATAGTGTCAGGGTATGCTTCTGGGGTCTTCATTAAGTATTATAGAGTCTGGCTCCAAGTACCAGTAACAAATCTATTTATTTTACTCGCACATATAGCCTCATTAATGCCACAGCATTTTACAGCCATAATCACTGTCCCCATTGGAGCTCACAGTCTAGATTCCCTATCGGTGTGTCTTTGGAGTATGGGAGGAAAACGGAGAACCCAGAGGAAACCCACACAAACATGAGGAGAACATACAAACTTTTTGCAGATGTTATCCTGGGTGGGATTTGGACCCAGGACCCCAGAGCTGCAAAGCTACAGTGCTAACCACTGAGCCACCATGCTGTATCATACTGTAAAAATGGAATTAATATTTAGCAAAACATTTTCCTTTTTTAATACAAAAAACATAAGGGGAAGGGGGCAATTTTGCCAGCATCTGCTTATGTACACATGCAGGATCTTCTTTATTTCTTTTATAAAATGCTAATATACTCCGCAGCGCTTTACAGTTTGACCACATTGTCATCATTAGGGATCACAATCTAAATTCCCTATCAGTATATGTCTTTGGAATGAAACCCAAGCAAACACGGGGAGAACATACAAACTCCTTGCATATGTTTGTCCTTGGTGGGATTTGAACCCAGGACCCCAGCGCTGCAAGGCTGCAGTGCTATCTACTGAGCCACCATGCTACCCTGCTGTACAATATTATGTTCAAAATAACTTATAGATGCATATTGCAGCAATTTACAGCATATCACAGTATGAAGATTACTAAGCACACATACTGTACATCTTATAAAGCATTTGCCACATTACTATGATGTTGCTGAATTTACCTTATTGTTTTAGACTGCGAGAAATCCTCATAGAAGAGTCTGATTCTGCCCAAATGAACATGCACCTCAAATATTACTGTGTCCTTGCTTGCAAGCATTAATGTGGAAACCTGTTAGATCCAAATAATCAGAGTTGTGTGTTGGGTTGAACTTTTTTTAAATTTTTTATCATGTTAAATCTCTAATATAATCGGCAAATGTAATGTTATTATGAAGACTACCTTTATAAACTGCTTACACATGTGATGTCTCAGTCTCACATAAATAAAGTGTCTTTGCAAATTGTGGACAAAAAAATTTACAAGCTGTAGGATGACTTCTTCAAAAACCTTCTTGTCACGAAAATTTTGTTTAAAAAGTTTTGTACATTAGAGTTGAGCTAAATTTTAGTGTGATACGTTTAGCCTTTATTACAAAAATACAAATTCTGTAGATTTGAAAATCAATATTTCTGTCATTGCAATAATGATGCTAAGCAAAAAAAAATTATGCTGGCATCATTTTTAAAATGTCAGAGATTTTCGAAACCTTGTTTTATGGATGAATACAATTCCAAAATGGCTTTAAAGCCTTAAATTCCTTAAATAGACCTATTTTGAAAACCTCACCCATCAAAGTATTCAAAACAGCATTTAGAAAATGTTAACCTTTTAGTTGCTGCACAGGAGTTAAAAAAAAGAAAGAAAAAAAGTGGAGATAAAATTTAAATATCTGCCAGAAAAATGAAATTTTTAATCTAAGGGCTCATGCTCACTTGCAATGAAATTGGACGAATTCAATCTGATAAAAAATCGGATTGAATTCGTACCAATGTTAATCTATGATGGTGTCTTCATCTGTGTTTTTTTTTCCGGATCGGATCAAGATCGGGCTGGAAAAGATTGTAATTACAAATCGGATCGCATCAGATCGCATCCCGCAACAGAAGTCAATGGGTACGATAAAAAAATAAATAAATAAATAAAAATTGCACAGCACTCGCAATTTTTATGCGCCAATGTCCTTTGAAAAGCCAGCAATTCATATGCGGCTACTGTAAAAACACACTGACAGGTTACCATAGAAAAGATATTTTCTGATATTTTCAGATATTGTAGGGATTCGCTCTGGTAGGTAATGGCAGGGCTGCAGTAACGAGGCAACACATAGGCTTAAAGTCCAATTTCAGTGGTTTAATGTCACGTTGCAAACAGCAGATTACAGAAAGTAAGGAAAAACATAAATATACTCCAGCTTGGAGAACCACTGGTCCCAGACTCACACCTTGCACGGGACGGACTTAACTAAGTGGCTGCCAGGTCCGCAGCATCCGCCAGGTGCCATTCCCAGGGTTTTTGAGAGTCTTGCTGCTATAGTCCTGCAGCACGGGGATCCTGTATACAAGTTCAAGCTAAGTCCAGCCAAGCTCTTGTAACTTCCAGACACACACTCACCATGTACCAAACACCAACCTCCATTACATAGCCCATAACCCCTCCCACAAGTGAGGTAGACATCACATGGGCTGATCACGTGACCATGACATCATCGTAGGTCCTGTCTTCAGGGAAAAACCCAACCAAACATTAATCTGCTGGGAGAAATGTATCTCCTATCCAGTAAAACACCCTTTACTCTACCACATACCTCCCTCCTATGTTCAACCCTAAGGGGGTGGACACATGACATACAGTGAACTCTGGACAGGGCATCTGCATTCCTCTGTAGTCTGCCCGCCCGATGTTCTACTAAAAACTTAAAATTTTGCAGGGACAGGAACCACCTGGTGACTCGGGCATTCCTTTCCTTAGCCTGACTCATCCACATAAGAGGGGAATGATTTGTCACCAACCAAAATATTCTCCCCAGCAAATAGTAGCGCAATAACTCCAGTGCCTACTTGATGGCCAGGCAGTCTCTCTCCACAATACTGTACCTGGTTTCAGCTGGGGTAAGCTTCCGGCTTAGGAAACTAACGGAATGCTCTTCCCCGTTAACCTCCTGAGACAGCACGGCCCCGAGCCCTATCTCAGAGGCATCTGTCTGCACAACAAACTCTTTTTTGAAATTTGGAGTGATCAGTAGAGTTGAGCGACTTTTGGTCTTTTAGGGTCGCGTTTCGTTTCGTGAAACCCGACTTTTCCAAAAGTCGGGTCGAGCAAGATCGTCCGATTATAGGGAAAAGTCGGGGTCGTCCCGAAACACGAAACCCAATGTAAGTCAATGGGGAATAAAAGTCGGCAGTGAGAGGAGGACAGGAAACACACCTACAGTGCCCATTTGAATGCCAAAAGCATCAATTCTTCTTACTTAAGCTTGTCAACCTTAATTAACTTCATAATACAAGTTACGCACTGAAAAATGGGGGTTATTTGGCTAAATTTGTGGGGGGGGAGGGCTGGCTGCAGGTTTTCATGTGCCCTGGGCGAAAGAGCGCCCCTTTAACACATACCACAACTCATCATGCTCCGATACGGCAGAGAAATAGCGGTATAGTACAATGAAAAATACCTCACTTTTTACATCTCATGACGAGGCCCATCTATTTCTCCATACAAAATCATTGGTCCCATATAATGTTTGAAACAGTATATGATGAGCTCCACATAATGCTACAGTATATGTTGGTCCCCATGGATGAAGCTCCACTGTCTTATGGGCCCAAATAATGCTCCAAACATAATGGGCCCCATTTCTAATGCTCTAGTGTATAATGGGCCCTGTAAATGCTGCTCCAGTGTCTGATGTCCACCTTTGGAATGTTCCAGTGTATGGTGGGCCCCATCTATCATTCTCCAGAGTATAGTGCTCCCCAAAAATTGCTGTCCCAACATTGAAAACAATCAAATAAGTCTCCTCGCTAGGGAATCCCTGTACTTGTCTGGACAGGTGCTGTAGCTTGCTTAACAGCTCGCCAGCCGTTCTCATGCCCAGTATGGATTGCACGTCATTGCACAAAGGTTAGAAAGGGTACCGTATCCCCGGATAACATGTATGGATAGCGTACACATTCAAAATATATGTCTATACAGCATGAGGCAGGCTCAGACGGTGTTAGGCCCAGTATGGATTGCACGTCATTGCACAAAGGTTAGAAGGGGTACCGTATCCCCGGATAACATGTATGGATAGCGTACACATTCAAAATATATGTCTATACAGCATGAGGCAGGCTCAGACGGTGTTAGGCCCAGTATGGATTGCACGTCATTGCACAAAGGTTAGAAGGGGTACCGTATCCCCGGATAACATGTATGGATAGCGTACACATTCAAAATATATGTCTATACAGCATGAGGCAGGCTCAGACGGTGTTAGGCCCAGTATGGATTGCACGTCATTGCACAAAGGTTAGAAAGGGTACCGTATCCCTGGATAACATGTATGGATAGCGTACACATTCAAAATATATGTCTCAGGAGGCAGGCTCAGACGGTGTCAGGCACAGTATGGATTTGACGGCCCAGATTACACAGCGGAGGAGCAGGGAGAGGTAAAGATTGCAAATGCTGGGGCCCTGGCCAAGCAAGGGGGGCCCACTCGTGGGCGTCGGTACTGGCACTGGGCCCCTCATAGTACAGCGGTGTGTCTGACGGCGGGTGTGCACCACCACCGTCAGAGACACTTGATTGCACTATGAGGGACCATGTGCCAGTGCCCGCGCCCAAGAGTCGGCCTACCCACCTGTCCAGGGCAACGGCACTCCCACGGTGTCGTGCGGTAGGTGGTGACCCCGGCCATGGGGGGGGAGGCAGCACAGTTATGGAGATTTAGAAAGTGGCATATGTTGATGTTGGACATTCAGCTGATGCAAAAGGCGAAATAGGTGAAGTACCAGGAAGAGGTGGACCAAAGCAAGCCATTTTTCTGTCACCCTATGTGTCATCAGGGGAAGGTGGGACAAAATCCTTGGAAACCCATGCGTGGTTCATTTTAATGAAGGTTAGATCATCCACGTTTTGGGTTGACAGACGGGTCCTTTTTTCTGTCAGGATTGATCCAGCTGCACTGAAGACTCTTTCCGATAGCACACTTGCAGCTGGGCAAGCGAGCTCCTGTAAGGCATATTGGGCCAATTCAGGCCAGGTGTCCAGTTTAGCGGCCCAATAGTCAAAGGGGAATGACCTGTGTGGGAGAACATCGATATGGGAGGAAAAGTAGTTTGTAACCATAGTTGACAACTGCTGTCTCCTGTCACTTTCCATCGATGCAGTATTACCAGTTGTGTGAGCGGTATTTGAAAAATCAGTCCACAACATTGTCATGAAACCCCTGTCTCCAACGCCACTTCTGCTGTGTGCACCACGAACACCTCTGCCAAGCTGCTCCCGGCCCGTACGGCTCTTGTGAGAACCATCACCGCTGCTGTGTGCTGGGAATGCCTCAAGCAACCGATTTACCAGAGTTGCTTGTTTATTAGCCAATATTAGGTCAAGGTTCTCCTGTGGCATGATGTTTTGTAATTTGCCTTTATAGTGTGGATCCAGGATGCTGGCCAACCAGTAGTCATCATCGTTCATCATTTTGGCAATGCGGGGGTCCCTTTTTAGGATCCGCAAGGCATAATCTGACATGTGGGCCAATGTTCCCGGTGTCAATGATGCACTGCGAGTGCTGGGTGGAGGAGCACTTTCTGGCAAATCCACATCCCTCCAGTCACGCACAAACCCTGTACCAGACCTTGCCACGCCAACATTTTCACTTGCCCCACGAGATGCATCCTCCTCCCCTAAGTAATCATCCCCATCATCCTCCTCCTCCTCCTCCTCTTCTTCCTCCACCTCGTCCAGGAGAGGTCCCTGAGCAGACAATGGCTGAATGTCATCAAGGATTCCCTCCTCCTCTTCCTCCTCATCAACATTGGCTGCAGACGCCTGCTCCTTAAGGTGCGTCAAAGTTTGCATGAGCAGACGCATAAGTGGGATGCTCATGCTTAGGATGGCGTCGTCTGCGCTTACCAGCCGTGTGCATTCCTCAAAACACTGAAGGACTTTACAAAGGTCTTTCAGCTTCGACCACTGCATGCCTGTCAACTCCATGTCTGCTCTCAAAGTGCCTGGCCGTGTATCCTCCCACAAATGCATTATGGCCTGCCTCTGCTCGCACAGCCGCTCCACCATGTGCAGGGTGGAGTTCCACCTTGTTGCAATGTCGATAATGAGGCGGTGGTTGGGAAGGTGGAGCAATCGCTGCAGCTTCTGCATACGAACGGAGTGTACAGGCGACCGGCGGATGTGCGCGCACAGTCTTCGCACCTTCTGGAGCAGGGCTGTTAACTCCGGATAATTTTTGAGGAAGCACTGCACCACCAGGTTCAAGGTGTGAGCCAAGCAAGGTATGTGGCTGAGTTTTGAAAGGGCTATGGCTGCCACAAAATTACGGCCGTTATCACTAACTACCTTGCCTGCCTCAAGATGTACACTGCCCAGCCATGACTCAGTTTGTCGCTTCAAGTACTCGGCCAGCACCTCGGCGGTGTGTCTGTCGCCCAAACACATCATCTGCAACACAGCCTGCTGACGCTTTCCACTAGCTGCTCGATAGGGGGACACATCGTGTGCAACAGTGGCAGCTGCAGATGGAGTGCTCGTACGACTGCGCTCTGTGGACGAGCTTTCGCTTCTGGAGGAGGAGGAGGAGGAGGAGGGTCGAACGCCTACAGCCAACTTTTTCCTATACCGTGGGCTAGGCAGCACTGTCCCACCACCGCTGTCCCCTGTGGACCCTGCATCCACTACATTAACCCAGTGCACAGTGATGGACACGTAACGGCCCTGGCCATGCCGACTGGACCATGCATCAGTTGTGAGGTGCACCTTTCCGCTCACTGACTGCTTGAGTGCATGGACAATGCGGTCTTTCACATGATGGTGGAGGGCTGGGATGGCTTTGCGAGAGAAGAAGTGGCGACTGGGTAGGTCATAGCGTGGTACTGCATAGGCCATGAGTTCGCGGAAAGCTGTGCTTTCCACCAACCGAAAGGGCATCATCTCAAACGAGATTAGTTTGGCAATGTGGGCGTTCAAACCCAGTGTACGCGGATGAGAGACTGAGTACTTTCTTGACCTACTCATAGTGTCTGGGAGGGTGAGCTGGACTTGAGAGCTGCATATGGTGGAAGTAGCGGTGGACAGGGCGGACTGAGAGAGGGTTGATGATGGTGATGGAGTTGGTGTTCTTTCTGATGGCCTAGAATCAGTCTTTCGTTGATATAACAGTGGGATTCCCTGACTGCTGTGGCCTTGCAACGACACCTCAACATTTGCTGCTGTGCTAACCGGTGGGCTTACAGTGGGGGAAACAATGTAGCGTTGCTGACTACCTTCGTTGTGATCAGTTGCACATGTGGCACTTGAGGTTTGGTGTTGTGTCCACGCTTGCAAGTGCATGCTGGTTAAATGTCTAAGCATGCAACTGGTATTCAAATTTTTCAGATTTTTCCCTCGGCTAAAGGTCTTTGCGCACTTCTTACAGATAACCTTGGCCTGATCATGAGGATTTTGTTCAAAAAAGTGCCACACTGCACTCTTCCTACTTTGGCAGACATTTTGCGGCCTAGCACGCTGTGATCTTTTGACCCTCTGGACAAGCTGTCCAGCAACTATTTTGATGTTTGGAACCTGTCTTTGGAGTGCTCCGGGCCTGCCAGATAACAGCTGTTGCGATGTCGATGTCTGCTGTGGATGCTCCTCATCTGAGCTATTGGAAGCAGCACCCTCTTCCCCCAATGGATGCCAATCTGGGTCAACAACTGGGTCATCCATCACCTCCTCTTCTATGTCATGTGCACCTTCCTCTGTGTCACCGTGTATGGTGGTATAGTGTGCGGGAAGGGGCACCTGAGTCTCATCAGGGTCAGAATCTGGCTCTGTACACTGCGAGGACAATGTAGTGCTCTGAGTGAATGTACCAGCAGAATCATCCATCAGCGGCTGTGCATCAGTGCACTCCATGTCAGATTCATCTTGGCCTGGGTAATTCACCATTTCACTTGATAATCCAGGCATGGTATGTGAAAACAGCTCCATGGAGTAATCAGTAGTATGGCCTGCGTCATCCTTCAATCTTGGTTGGGGTGAAGGACACAAGGAAAGGTGTGGTTCATGAAAATGAGCCTCCAATGACGACTCAGTGCTTTTACTTTTTACAACTGAAGAAGAGGAGGCGATAGAGCTGGAGGTTGAGTCAGCAATGTAAGACAAAACTTTTTCCTGATGCTCTGCCTTTAAAAGCGGTTTGCCAACTCCTAGAAAACTAAGCGTTCGAGGCCTTATGTAGCCAGACGATGACGCAGGGTCAGCACCTCCTGCATTCGGTTCTATTTTGCTCTTGCCACTACCATCAGATCCACCACCAACACCATCATTACCAGCTGCCAACCCCCGCCCAATTCCACGGCCTCTTCCACCAGCCTTCCTCATTTTTGGTAGAAATGTAGACAAAATCCAACAAACTATATAGTAATGTAAAACAAGGTACAAGGTGTCTATAGGACAGGGGAGTTTTAGAATTTCTGCACACACTTGTGGACAGTGGACACTTGTGGATTGTGTGAGGCCCACTGATATCTGAGCGCTATGTGACACGCTCGATGGCACAGCTGCCTGTGACCAAAGTGATGAGAGGATAATGGAGATTTTGAATCTCTGCGTACACTTTTGGACACTGGACACTTGTGGATTGTGTGAGGCCCACTGATATCTGAGCGCTATGTGACACGCTCGATGGCACAGCTGCCTGTGACCAAAGTGACGAGAGGATAATGGAGATTTTGAATCTCTGCGTACACTTTTGGACACTGGACACTTGTGGATTGTGTGAGGCCCACTGATATCTGAGCGCTATGTGACACGCTCGATGGCACAGCTGCCTGTGACCAAAGTGACGAGAGGATAATGGAGATTTTGAATCTCTGCGTACACTTTTGGACACTGGACACTTGTGGATGGTGTGAGGCCCACTGATATCTGAGCGCTATGTGACACGCTCGATGGCACAGCTGCCTGTGACCAAAGTGACGAGAGGATAATGGAGATTTTGAATCTCTGCGTACACTTTTGGACACTGGACACTTGTGGATGGTGTGAGGCCCACTGATATCTGAGCGCTATGTGACACGCTCGATGGCACAGCTGCCTGTGACCAAAGTGACGAGAGGATAATGGAGATTTTGAATCTTTGCGTACACTTTTGGACACTGGACACTTGTGGATGGTGTGAGGCCCTCTGATATCTGAGCGCTATGTGACACGCTCGATGGCACAGCTGCCTGTGACCAAAGTGACGAGAGGATAATGGAGATTTTGAATCTTTGCGTACACTTTTGGACACTGGACACTTGTGGATGGTGTGAGGCCCACTGATATCTGAGCGCTATGTGACACGCTCGATGGCACAGTTGCCTGTGACCAAAGTGACGAGAGGATAATGGAGATTTTGAATCTCTGCGTACACTTTTGGACACTGGACACTTGTGGATGGTGTGAGGCCCACTGATATCTGAGCGCTATGTGACACGCTCAATGGCACAGCTGCCTGTGACCAAAGTGACGAGAGGATAATGGAGATTTTGAATCTCTGCGTACACTTTTGGACACTGGACACTTGTGGATGGTGTGAGGCCCACTGATATCTGAGCGCTATGTGACACGCTCGATGGCACAGCTGCCTGTGACCAAAGTGACGAGAGGATAATGGAGATTTTGAATCTCTGCGTACACTTTTGGACACTGGACACTTGTGGATTGTGTGAGGCCCACTGATATCTGAGCGCTATGTGACACGCTCGATGGCACAGCTGCCTGTGACCAAAGTGACGAGAGGATAATGGAGATTTTGAATCTCTGCGTACACTTTTGGACACTGGACACTTGTGGATTGTGTGAGGCCCACTGATATCTGAGCGCTATGTGACACGCTCGATGGCACAGCTGCCTGTGACCAAAGTGACGAGAGGATAATGGAGATTTTGAATCTCTGCATACACTTTTGGACACTGGACACTTGTGGATGGTGTGAGGCCCACTGATATCTGAGCGCTATGTGACACGCTCGATGGCACAGCTGCCTGTGACCAAAGTGACGAGAGGATAATGGAGATTTTGAATCTCTGCGTACACTTTTGGACACTGGACACTTGTGGATGGTGTGAGGCCCACTGATATCTGAGCGCTATGTGACACGCTCGATGGCACAGCTGCCTGTGACCAAAGTGACGAGAGGATATTGGAGATTTTGAATCTCTGCGTACACTTTTGGACACTGGACACTTGTGGATTGTGTGAGGCCCACTGATATCTGAGCGCTATGTGACACGCTCGATGGCACAGCTGCCTGTGACCAAAGTGACGAGAGGATAATGGAGATTTTGAATCTCTGCGTACACTTTTGGACACTGGACACTTGTGGATGGTGTGAGGCCCACTGATATCTGAGCGCTATGTGACACGCTCGATGGCACAGCTGCCTGTGACCAAAGTGACGAGAGGATAATGGAGATTTTGAATCTCTGCGTACACTTTTGGACACTGGACACTTGTGGATGGTGTGAGGCCCACTGATATCTGAGCGCTATGTGACACGCTCGATGGCACAGCTGCCTGTGACCAAAGTGACGAGAGGATAATGGAGATTTTGAATCTCTGCGTACACTTTTGGACACTGGACACTTGTGGATGGTGTGAGGCCCACTGATATCTGAGCGCTATGGGACACGCTCCATGGCACAGCTGCCTGTGACCAAAGTGACGAGAGGATAATGGAGATTTTGAATCTCTACGTACACTTTTGGACACTGGACACTTGTGGATGGTGTGAGGCCCACTGATATCTGAGCGCTATGTGACACGCTCGATGGCACAGCTGCCTGTGACCAAAGTGACGAGAGGATAATGGAGATTTTGAATCTCTGCGTACACTTTTGGACACTGGACACTTGTGGATGGTGTGAGGCCCACTGATATCTGAGCGCTATGTGACACGCTCGATGGCACAGCTGCCTGTGACCAAAGTGACGAGAGGATAAGGGAGATTGGATTGCTTTTAAAAAAGCAGTTTGCGGAGCAGTGGGTAAACAGCAATGCCAGCGTGTCAGGAAGCCTTAAAAGGCAGCCCAACAACCAACACCACTGATACACCACAATATAGCCTCCCCTTGCAGTGCACACACAGTGACTTGTGTGTTGTGCAGGCCAAATCGCTAGCAGCAGAAGCAGTTTTTTTGTCTTCTTCCCTGCCTAACGCTCTCCCTACAGAATCAGCAGCAACCTCTCCCTATACTAAGATCGGCAGAAGTAAGATGGCGGTCGGCGTGCACGCCCTTTTATACCCCCTGTGACGCCCACCAAAGCAAGCCAATCACTTGCATGCCCTTCTGAAAGATAGTGGTGACCCGTGCCTATGTCATCACGTTGCCCACAGTGTTCGTGGATCCTGATTGGCTGAAAAAGAGCGCAAAACAAACTTTTGAAACGCGACTTTGGCGCGTAAGTCGCCGACCTCATCCTAGGGTCGGGTTTCGTTTCATGAAACCCGACTTTGCCAAAAGTCGGCGACTTTTGAATTTTTTCGACCCGTTTCGCTCAACTCTAGTGATCAGGACTGGTGTACCACACAGTACACCTTTTAACTTTGTAAAGGCCTCCTCTCACTGATCATTCCTGTGGTCCATCACAGATTTCTTCCCTTTTAAGCAGTATGTTAAAGGCATGGACAGGGTTGCAAAGTTAGGAATGAACCGCCTGGAATATCCCACCAAATCTAAAAAGGCTTTTACCTGTTTTGTTGTGCGAGGAAGGGGCCAGTTCTGAATTGCCTCCACTTTGTTTACTTGAGGCTTGAGAACTCCTCTACCAATGACGTAACCCAAGTACCGAGCTTCTTCCAACCCTATGGAACACTTCTTTGGGTTGGCAGTTAGCCCTGCTTTTCGCAGTGAGTCTATCACTGCCTGTACTTTTGCTAAGTGACTTTCCCAGTCGGTACTGTACAAAATAATATCGTCTAGATAGGCTGAGGCATAGCGGAGATGGGGACGGAGAACAATATCCATTAATCGCTGGAAGGTTGCTGGTGCGCCATGAAACCCAAAGGGTAACAACTTATACTGGAACAGCCCCTAGGGTGTTGCAAAAGCCGTTTTTTCCTTCGCTGCCTCTGTTAGGGGTACCTGCCAATAACCTTTTGTGAGGTCCAGACTTGTAAAATACTGTGCCTGCCCAAATCGCTCTATCAACTCATCAACCCGAGGCATAGGGTAGGCGGAAAACTTTGAAATGTCATTAAGTTTTCTAAAATCATTACAGAATGTTAGAGACCAATCAGGCTTGGATACTAGGACTATTGGGCTGGCCCACTCACTTTGTGACTCTTCAAGGACCCCTAACTGTAGCATAGTTTTTACCTCTTCCGAGATGGCTTGTCGCCGGGCCTCAGGCACCCGATATGGCTTTAGTGGGACTTTGGCCTGTGGCCCCAAGACAATGTCATGTTGGATTAGGGAGGTGCGTCCGGGGAGCTCCGAAAAAACATCTGTATTTCGGCTAATGAACTCACGGACCTCCTGAACCTGTCTAGGAGACAAAGTGTCTCCAATTTTGACTGCGGGTTGGGCTTCTCCTGTCTCGCCCCGAGGTGATGGAGCCTTCTCCATCTGAAACGCAGGCAGCGGACTATCCCCACCAAGGTTTTCTCTTTCTTTCCATGGTTTAAGCAAATTAACATGGTAAACCTTTTCTGGCTTTCTCCTTCCTGGCTGGTGTACCTTGTAGTCTACTGGCCCCACCTTTTCCATGATCTCGTAGGGTCCCTGCTACCTTGCAAGAAATTTGCTATTTACGGTAGGCACAAGTACCAACACCCGATCCCCAGGGCTAAAGGTTCTTACCCGAGCCCCCCGGTTATAGACTCGACTCTGTGACTGTTGTGCTGCCTCCATATGTTCCCGGACTAAGGGTAGGACTGTCTACATTCTTTCTTGCATTTTTGCAACATGTTCTATCACACTTTTGTGGGGGGTAGGTTGGTTCTCCCAGGCCTCTTTGGCTATATCGAGTAAGCTCCATGGATGTCTGCTGTACAATAGTTCAAGGGGCGAGAACCCTGTAGATGCCGGAGGCACCTCCCGCACTGCAAACGACAAATATGGAAATAAGAAACCCCAGTCCTTCCCATCTTTGGAAACTGCCTTTTTTAACATGCTTTTCAGCATCTTATTGAATCTTTCTACCAGACCATCTGTTTGGGGATGATAGACCGATGTGCGCAACTGTTTAACATTTAGCAAATGGCAGAGTTCCTTCATAATTTTTGACATAAAGGAGGGTTCCCTGGTCTGTTAAAATGTCTTGAGGAATTCCCACCCGCGAAAACATACCCATGAGTTCCTTTGCTATAAGCTTAGCTGATGTGTGGCGCAGAGGAATGGCCTCAGGATATCAGGTAAAATAATCTATAACTACAAGGATGTGTTGGTGTCCCCTTGCCGACTTATTGAGAGGCCCGACCAGATCCATTGCCACTCTCTCGAAGGGTACCTCTATGATTGGTAACGGCACCAAGGGACTCCGAAAGTGAGGCTGGGGACTGGTTACCTGGCAAACTGGACAGGAATTACAGTACCGTTTAACTTCTTCATGGACCCCTAGCCAGTAGAACTGCTACAGAATTCGGTCTAGGGTTTTCTTTTGGCCCAAATGCCCCCCAAGTACATGCACATTTGCTAAGTCCATTACCAGCCTTCGATATGCCTGAGGTACCAGTAACTGTTCTACCATTTCCCCACGTATTTTCTCCACTCGGTACAACAAATCTTGGTTCAGCTCAAAGCGAGGCAACACTGTAGCTGCCCCAGGTTATTGGGGTTCCCCATTAACAAACAGTACATTTTCTCTGGCCCAGGCCAAAATAGGGTGTCAGAGTTGCGCCGTACCAAAATTGTCACTTGCTACATTCAAGTCTGACAACTCGGGTCCCAACGGCAAGTCTTCCACCTCTCCAGCCAATACTACTATGGGAGAATTCTTCCCCTACTCCACCGAAGGGAAGGTTACCCCTACCGCCAGCACTTCTTCCTCTGGGCCACCAGGTTCATGCCCTACTTCTGGAGAATGTAACCTGGTTGCCTCTGGTGCCGGCAGTTGCTCCATGGGCAGGACAACAGATGGCCACAGCACAGAAAATAAAGGAAAGTCTCTTCCAATTATCACTTCATAATGCATATTAGTCACAACCCCCACCTCGTGGCACTGCCTTCCCGCTGGCGTGTTTATCACCACTATTGCGTTGGGATACATGCCCTCATCATCTCCCTCCTTGACTACTGCAACAATCCCCTCTGTGGCCTCCCTGCTAACTCTCTTGCACCACTCCAGTCTGTCCTCAATTCTGCTGCCCGACTAATCCACCTCTCTCCAGGCTACTCCCCGTCTCCCCCTTCTGCAAATCCCTCCATTGGCTCCCAATTCCCCAATGAATCCAGTTCAAACTACTAACACTGACCTACAAAGCCATCTACAACCTTTCCCCTTCCTATATCTCTGAACTAATCTCCCAATATCTTCCCTCACGTAATCTTCGATCCTCCCAAGACCTCCTACTCTCCTCCACACATATTCGTTCCTCCCACAACCGCCTCCAAGATTTCTCCCAGATATCCCCTATCCTCTGGAATGCCATGCCTCAACACGTCCGATTATCTACCACCCTCAGATCCTTCAAATGGAATCTGAAAACCCATCTTTTCAGGAAAGCTTACAGCCTGCAATGACCATTCTGCCGCCTCACCACCACCTGAGCTGCCGCCTCATCACTAACAGAGCTGCTGCACCCCCGACCTTCTGTCTCTTCCTCACTATCCTGTAGAATGTAAGTCCGCAATGATAGGGTCCTCTCCCCTCTGTACCAGTCTGTCATTGTAAATTTGTTTACTGTTAATGATATCTATAACTTTGTATGTAACCCCCTTCTCATGTACAGCACCATGGAATTAATGGTGATATAAATAAATAATAATAATAAAATAGTCTTTTAAGTCCCCATGTATACACAATACCCCTATTTTCCGACCCGTATTCTCGCTGGTTTGTATCCAGTTGGCTCGTACCAGGGTTACAAGACTCCTTGAGTCCAATAGGGCCACAGTCGGGGTGCCTTCCACGTCAACCCGAGACAAATGTTCCATATTGGGACCTTTCGGGGTGCCCATTGCACGCATCGGTTCGGCATAGTCAGACTGGCGTTACCCAAAGTTTGTGTCCATGGGCTCAGCCAGGTGGGGGCAATCAGATCTCATATGACATGGTTCCTGGCACCACCAGCAGATTATGGGGCCCCTTACTTCCCCAGAAAAGTCCTGAGCGGCCTTCCTGGGGTCTGCTTGCCGAACCAGGGGTGGAGACTTAGGGAACCTTCCTGTTACCTTCCAGGGAGTCCCCCTGTAGATCTTTGGTAGCCCCATAACTGTCTATGAGGTCTACCATCTGCATGGCATTAGTAGGGGATGCCTGTCCGACCCATGTCTGAAGGGAGTGGGGCAAAGCCCTCCCTAACTTATCAGTCACTATGCGGTCCAGCAAGGCTGTGGGGGACAACACCTCAGGCTGCAACCACTTTTGTTAGAGGTGCATCAGATCATAATACTGGGAACGAGCAGGCTTGGAGAGGGTAAACTCCCACCGGTGTACTCGCTGGGCCCGAACTAACACATTTACCCCAAGACGTGCCAGTATCTCACCCTTGACGACCATGTAGTCCGCCCTTTGCTCCGTGGGTAGGTCCTGATATGCTTTCAAAGGTCCTGGGGTCAGAAACAGAGCGATGATTTCTGCCCACTGGTCCCGGGGTAGCTTCTATCAGCGACTCCTTCAAACATCTCCAGGTACGCCTCCACATCGTCTGACTTCTCCATTTTGGGAACCACTGTACGAACCGCTTTCCGGACATCATGGATTCACTGGTTAGTTCCTTTTGTCTGCACTGCCGTGATATGCTGTATCAACAGCTGATTGGTTTCCTGCTGCTGCTGCATAGCCTGCTGCTGCATAGCCTGCTGTTGCATGACCTCCTGCTGCTGCATAGCCTGCTGTTGCTGTGTAGCCTGCTGCTGCATAGCCTGCTGCTGCTGTCGCATGGCCTCCTGCTGCTGCTGTGTAGCCTGCTGCTGCATAGCCTGCTGTTGCTGTGTAGCCTGCTGCTGCATAGCCTGCTGCTGCTGTCACATGGCATTTATAAGTGTTTTTACCGTGGCCTCCATTTCTGGAAAGTTCCCCGCCTAGGTCTGTGCCACTCATTTTACCCAGGACATAGGCTGGGGTACAAATCAAAAATAAGAAAAACAGCCTGGCCTCACTGCGAGTGCCCGCATTCTCCACCAATTGTAGGGATTCGCTCTGGTAGGTAATGGCAGGGCTGCAGTAACAAGGCAACACACAGGCTTAAAGTCCAATTTCAGTGGTTTAATGTCACGTTGCAAACAGCAGATTAACAGAAAGTAAGGAAAAACATAAATATACTCCAGCTTGGAGAACCACTGGTCCCAGACTCACCCCTTGCACGGGACGGGCTTAACTAAGCGACTGCCAGGTCCGCAGCATCCGCCAGGTGCCATTCCCAGGGTTCTTGAGAGTCTTGCTGCTATAGTCCTGCAGCACAGGGATCCTGTATTCAAGTTCAGGCTAAGTCCAGCCAAGCTCTTTTAACTTCCAGACACACTCACCACGTGCCAAACACTAACCTCCATTACATAGCCCATAACCCCTCCCACAAGTGAGGTAGACATCCCATAGGCTGATCACATGACGATGACATCAACCCGGCCACACATTAATCTGCTGGGAGAAATGTATCTCCCATCCAGTAAAACACCCTTTACTGTACCACTATATATATACACATATATATATACATACATATACACTACCGTTCAAAACTTTAGGGTCACTTAGAAATTTCCTTATTTTTGAAAGAAAAGCAGTTTTTTCCAATGAAGCTAACATTAAATGATTCAGAAATACACTCTATACATTGTTAATGTGGTAAATGACTATTCTAGCTGCAGACGTCTGGTTCATAATGCAATATCTTCATAGGTGTATAGAGGCCCATTTCCAACAATCATCACTCCAGTGTTCTTATGGTACTATGTGTTTGCTAACTGTGTATGAAGGCTAATGGATGGTAAGAATACCCTTGAAAACCCTTGTGCAAGTACTGTATGTTAGCACAGCCGAAAACAGTTTGGCTGATTAGAGAAACTATAAACCTGACCTTCCTTTGAGCTAGTTGAGAATCTGGAGCATTACATCTGTTGGTTCCATTAAACTCTTAAAATGGCCAGAAAAAAAGAACTTTCATGTGAAACTCGACAGTCTATTCTTGTTCTTAGAAATGAAGGCTATAGGATTACAAAATCAACCTCTTTGCGGATGATATCATTTTAACAGTCCTCAATCCTTCCGCTTCAATCATGAAACTCCAAACTTTATTCTCACAATTTTCTAAAGTATCTTTCTTCAAGATAAATACAGTAACTCTAAATTGACAATTCTGCCTCTAATGCTACATCCATCTCTCATTGAAGATGTTAAACAGTTTACTCCTTGGAGTTGGTCATACAACCACATCACCTATATAGGCCTGAAATTTTCCAGCTCTATCTCGGCTCTGATCTCTCTAAACTTAACCCCCCTTAACAAATCTATTGCCAATGATATGTCCTCATTTGGAGACAAAGACTTTTCCTGGTGGGGTAGGATCATTACTTTTAAATCCTATATTCTTCCTAAACTTTTACACGTAACCCCAAGCCAGGAAGAATGGGAGCAAGCCTCATCTATTTCATACGCTGCTTCTATCTCTATGTCACTTCACGAAGCCCACTACAAAGTACTAACTCGTTGGTATTATACGCCAGCCCGACTTTCTAAGATTAAACCGGAACACTCTTCATCCTGTTGGAGAGGTTGCGGCCAGTACGGTAGTTTACTTCATATATTTTGGTACTGTCCCCTTATTAAACCTCTGTGGAAATATATATCGTCTTTAATTAACGCACTACTTCCTAAACCCATTACTTTGTATCCACAACTAGCTCTCCTATCATTAAACTCAAATTGCATTGAACATTCCTCTACTCCTTTAGTGATACACATTTTATTAGTTACAAAGAACTTAATCGCATTTCATTGGAAGAGATCAGACCCTCCCACTATTCAAGACATTATTGACAGAATGACCCTTCATATAGCCTTCGAACAAAAAATCGCAATGGTACATGGCAACCTCGACAAATTCACACAAAAAGGTAAAGTTGGATACCTTTATTTCCCTAAAAGTTTATCTAGACAGACTACATTATTGTGTCACTTCCAGGTTAATTGATACTATGTGTTATAAGTGCCTATGTAGCTACTTCATAAGCGAAATGTTTGTACAAGTTTACATATTATTTTTCCATCATACGTGACGGCACGAAGAGAGAGGAGATCCGCCCCACAAGGAAACCTTCAAGATAAAAGGGGCGCCTCCTCTCTCCGCATCAGTTGGTTTCCTGTCCTCGATGGGGAACCCTCAAGATGAAGTCTCTTGAAGAAAGAAGAGGATGCCTGGGCCTGGGTCAGATGATTACTGGCAGGCACTGGTTTGCTACATCCGTCACCAGGTACCTGTAGTCGCCTCGGGAGCCATGTTTTCCCATGCCCCCCCTGAGCGAGTGCATGGCCCAGCCCGTGAGGCAAATGCCCGGGTGAAGTTAGAGCCTCGGAGGCCACATTGGGTGAACCCTCCCTGATGCTGACATACCCCATAGAAGTCCATGGAGGCCACTTTTGTGCTACCTCCCTGTTGACATTTGGCGGCCATGCAGTCCGTGAGACACATCGGTGCCCGGGCAGAGGTAAAACTCCTCGGAGGCTACCTTTTAAAAGACCCTGCCTGTTGAGCACAAGCCAGGACACCGTGGACTGCCCTAGGAAATAGTACCTGCAAACAGTGGTGCCCAGGGCAGCATAGAGGCTTCTTCCTGAGACCAGGTCCATGGGGGCCGCAGGTAGAAGGGCAGCAGCAGCAGGTGTCATGGCGGCCGATGGCGGGGGAAAGCCGCAACAGGCCCGGGTGAGCACCGGAAGGGAAAGCAGGGTACGCGCAGCTGAGGGGGACATCCGAGTACAGGAAGCTGTCGGGTACATGAGCGGGAGCGCGCACCGGAAGTGACCCAGGCGAGCACCTGTAGTAGTATCCGGGGACAAGCGGGTAGCGCGTACACCCGGGGAACAGGGGTGCCGGCGGGCACCTGGAGGGAGCACGTACCAAAGGTGCTCCGGCGCGCTCCGGAAGCAGACGACACGCACAGCAGCCTCGGGACAGTAGGTCGGCAGCGAGTGCCGGGGGCGCACGCATACATGATCCTCATCCGGAAAGCATACACCTGAGTAATAATCTAGGCACTACACACTGCAGCGTGCACCAGAGGTGGTTGCCGGGTGCGCGCACAGACCAGCTGCAGTACGGAGGTGGCTGCCGGGTGCGCGGACAGACCAGCTGCAGTTCGCATGCGTGGGGGTATATCCAGGGAGCGCAAGCAGCCGGCAGGTGCAGGATCAACCAGGTGATCAATTACAAAAAAAAATAATGGGGTATTGCTGCCAGAAGTGCTGGCATGGGTCACCAGCCATTCTAGGTTGATTGTGACTGCTCTCATCAGGAACAGCAGCTAAGAAGCTTGTAAGATTGAGAGCCTTTCACCAGATCACTTACAGCCGCACCAGGAGGTGCAGGAGTGGCAGTCTCGCTCAGATGAGAAGAGCCAGACGTGCCATAACTACAGTGGAAGCCACTCAGACAGCGTACGGGCAGATCGTCATGGTGTTAAAAAGGAGGGGTCCATAGTCCAGATGGGAGACAAGTGAACGGACCAGTCAGCCTCCAGATCCCGTACCCATCCTGTGAAATGTCCGAGTGGTAAGTGAGCTTCGAGAAAGTCCAGTATGATATTGTCTGTTTTCTTTCTTTCTCTCTCTTGTCTCCCCTCTCCCCTCTTTTTACATACATTGGTGGGGTAGAGCTTTGGCGGTCCCTAAAAAAGGGGTAAATCAAAAACTAGGAATAAGGATTATTCTTTATGCAAAAAAAAAGTCCCTTAGAAATAAGAGATTGTGTCAGGCCTGTATTGATAAAACAGTAGCGGAGGAGACACCCTCTTTACTGAGAGCCTGAGATCCCTGATCCAGTCAAAAGTCTGTGAGTCAGGAAGGGCTTTGCAGTCAACAAACACGGATAGCCCAGCCCCTCTTTGATCTCTCAGGAAGACTCCACAGGATCAGAGGAGGACTCAGTTAAATCTCACTAATGAGAAAGTAGCTCGGATGAGAAAGATACGTTCCTAGCGGAAGCTACAGTATGGACAAGCTTATTAATCTTTATTTTTTATATAGTGCTTCCACATATTCCACAGCGCTTTACAGTTTGCACACATTTTCATCACTGTCCCCGATGGGGCGGGGCTCACAATCTAAATTCCCTATCAGTATGTCTTTGGAGTGTGGGAGGAAATCGGAGTTCCTGGAGGAAACCCACACAAACACAGGGAGAACATACAAACTCCTTGCAGATGTTGTCCTTGGTGGGATTCAAACCCAGGACTCCAGCGCTGCAAGGCTAACCACTGAGCCACCGTGCTGCTTATTAAAGCAGGCTGGCCTACCAGGGGGCTGGTAGATGTGAAAGCCATAGAACTCATGTTCGACAGCCGGCTATAAGAAAAACGTATAGCCTTCCCTATTAACTAACAGTGGCAAGGACTCATTAAAAGGGAAAAACCAGAGATGAAGTCCCATATAATCAATTCCCTGGAAAGGAAGTACCCCTTTAAGGAAGAGACATCCTCATCCTGGGATGAGGCTCCAAAGATTGACATAGCAATCTCAAAGGTCTCCAAAAAAGTCCTCCCTGCTCTTTGAGGATTTAGGTTCCCTGAAAGAACCTCTGACATAAAGACAGAAAATTGTCTTAAAGCAGCCTGGGAGGCCTCGGCTGGGGCACTAAGGCCGCCCATCGCAGCCACTTGTGTGGTTAGATTCATTAAGATATGGATTAATAACCTGGAGAATCAGCTGGAGGAAAGAGCCCCCAGGGAGACTATCCTAGAGGCAATACCGGCCATAAGAGCAGAGGCAGTTTTCCTAGCTGAGGCCTTAGCAGGATCCAGCAAGGCTAGCAGCAAAGTCAGTAGTTTTGGCTATTGTGGGACGCCATGTAGGATGGCTTAAATGCTGTCCGGAGGACACACAGGCAAAGATGTAACTCTGCTCTTTACTGTGTGAGGGAAATTTTATGTTTTGGACAGGCATTGGATGATGCAGAAGAGATATTTCCTAAAGAACAGCCATTTCAGGCCTTTTTGGCGCTCCTTTCAGGAGGGCTGGAAGTTCAGGAGACAGCAATATAAGGATCGAGACAGAGACAACTCTGACAAGCAATCTAGAGGTGGGAGAGTCTTCAACTTCGGCAAGCCCTCCAAAGACACCAAAAAACCCTTCTAGTGACAGGACTGCTCAGGTGCACTTCCTCCCAGCTTAGGAGAGGATCTCGTCCAGCACTTAGATCCGGCAAATTGTTGGATCAGGTCTGGAGTTAAGGTTCCACCACTGACCTCCACAAGGATATATTCAGTCCTCTCAAGTAAGTCAATCTGGAAGGGGAAGTAATCTCACTCCTAGACAAACATGTCCTGGAAAAGATTCCGGTAGAAGGGTAGAGTTTTATTCCCCCCTATTTAACCCCCCCCCGACAATTCCTGAAGGACAATCATAAATCTGAAAAAGACCTCAACAGGTATCAGATAATCCTGTCTTCCAAGATGAAGACGATAAGGTCAGCAGTAGAACTCCTCCTTCCTCAGTGTTATGTAGCAGTCCTGGACCTCAAGAACGCTTATCACCACATTCTGATCCGGCAATAAGGCCACAAATGTCTGAGTGGCAGTCCAAATGGGGTCTGAGTGGCGTCACTTTCAATATAGGGCTCTGCCCTTTGGAGTAGCGATAACCCTCGAGTTTTCACAAGATTAATCGTAGAAGTCATAGTGCATCTCAGAGGAAAGATACTCTGGTGATACCATATCTGGACAACTTCTTGATAGTGGGAAGAAATCCCCCTTACTGTCAAGAACAAGTCAGAATAGTGATGGAAACAAAACACTACAGACGCTGGGATAGCAGATGAACCTCAAAAAAATCCAAACTGGAACCAGCAATGATCCAGAATTTCTTGAGGTTAACAGTGGACTCAGTGGAACAGGAGTATCACCTCCCAGAGGAAGAAAAGGAAATAAAAAAGTCAGAAATGACTCTGTGAGGGACTACGTCGGTGTTCAGATCCCTCACCTCCTGCAAACCAGCAGGAAAGGGGCCCAGTTCCACACAAGGGAACTGTAAGGGTGTGCACTGCAGAACAACCTGGAACTTCAGGGATGGTTAGAGCAGAAGCTCACCCTCCCGGACTCTGTACACCAGTCACTCAGGTGGTGGTTACAGATAGTCCTTTCCGAGAGGAGTACCCTGTGCACACACACACACAGCCTCCAATGTAGTCACAACAGACACCGGTCCTTGGGGGTGGGGAGCCCACCTAGACATTATGGCTCCAGGATTCCTGGTCCCAGGAGGAAAGAAATCTATCCTCAAACGATTAAGAATTTCTAACAATCGAAAAAGCGCTAAAGTAATTGTTACCACACATAAAGAGGACACCATGTGAGAGTCCTATCAGACAACCAAGCACCAGTTCCTTTCATTATCAGCCCTGCATAGCCGAGGTGTAGACAACCTGAAGGCAGGCTTTCTGAGCAGAAGCCACTTGAGGCAAGGAGAATGGTGCCTAAAAAGAGTCCATTTTTCAACGGATAGTGCACATGTAGGGGAAAACCCTGTATAGATCCCTTTGCCTCAAAAGTCAACAGGATGGTTCAGAAATTCTGCTCTCAAAGTCCAGCAGACAGGCCGTTGGCAGTAGACGCCTTCAGGATAGAGTGGACATCAGGTCTCCTGTACGCCTTCCCTCCAATATGCCTCATACCAGCGGTTCTGAGGAGGATCAGGGGGGACAGAGCCAGAGTGATTATGATAGCTCCTTTATGGCCGAAAAAAACATGGTTCTATTGGCTGAGAGTGATGTCAGTGATGGACCCATAGGTGCTCCCAGAGGACCACGACCTTCTAACGCAGGGTCCCTTCAATCACCCTCAGAAGTCCGGGCTGCATTTGTCAGCCTGGAATTCGGAAGGTCACTGCTAGAGAAAAAGGGATTCTCAGCAGGATTAATATCCACCTTACTCAGTAGCAGAAAACCAGTGACTACAAAAATTTATGGGAAAAATTCTTATCTACCTCAGGCCCAATACGGGAAGGGGAAGTCCAGATAGTGGCAGTACTGGAATTTCTGCAGAAAGGTTTAGAGTGGGGGTTAGCTGTCAGTACCCTCAAAATACACGTCTCAACCCTGGCAGCCTTATTCAACTGTGACCTGGCAAACAATAGGTGGATGGCCAGGTTTATCCGGGCCTGTACTAGAGCTGACTCTGTCCCGTCCCCTACTCCTCCTCCTTGGGACCTAAATTTAGTCCTATCATTTCTGACAGAGATTTCATTTGAACCACTAAACACAACATCAGATAAAGATTCTAACATCAAACAGCCTTATTAATGGCACTCACATCGGCCCGTAGGTTGAGGATTTATTCACATTATCAACAGACCCTCCCTACACTCAGGCTATGGGCGATAGAGTTGTGTTAAAATTAGATCCAACACACCTTTCCAAGGTAGTATAAAAAATTTCATAGGGCTCAGGAGATAATCTTGCCATCCTTTTGTCCTAACCCTAACAACCAGAAGGAGGAGAGACTTCACTGCCTAGATGTGAGGAGATGTCTCCTGCGGTATTTAGAGGTAACGAGACCTTAGAGAAAACAGAGGACCTTATTTGTCTCATACCAGGGGGCAAAGAAGGGCCTTAAAGCCCCTAAACAGACTATAGCTAGAGGAGTGAGAAAGGCCATTATGCCAGCATATAGCAGTGCAGGCAGGGCTTTTCCAGAAGGTATAAAAGCCCACTCCATGAGGGCTATGGCAACATCCGGGACGGAGAGAGCAGACGCTCCCATTGACCAAATCTGTAAGGTGGCCACTTGCTCTACTCCGTCTACCTTTTTCAAACATTATAGGTTAGACCTATTTGCTACCTCTGATCTCACATTCGGGAGAAGAGTGTTACAAGCAGTGATCCCTCCATAAGAGAATACAAATCTCTGTAACTCTCTCGTGGTGCCGTCATGTATGATGGAAAAACATGGGTATTACATACCTGGTAATGTGTTTTTTCATGAGGCATGACGGCACCCTTACATTCCCACCCTATTGATCATATCATTAGTGGGATGCATTATTAGCATTATACACTCCCTTGGGTGTTGGAAGTTTAGTAGTATAAAGGATGTATTATGTATATGTATACTAACCTGCAGAGTTCCTCTCGTGCTCTGTAAAACAACTGATGCGGAGAGAGGAGCCGCCCCTTTTATCTTGAAGGTTTCCTGTCCTTGTGGGGTGGATCCCCTCTCTCGTGGTGCCATCATGTCTCATGAAAAAACACATTACCAGGTATGTAATACCCGTGTTTTCTTGTTAATCGGGGCGCAAGGTCCACTTGGTCCCTTCTTTCCCTTATTGTCTTTTCCCCTCCCAATCCTTTCCCCTTCCCCTCCCTCCCCCTATTGTTATGTAAAACTCTAATAAAAATTTTGGAAAAGAAATGAAGGCTATCCATGCGAGAAATTGCCAAGAAACTGAAGATTTCCTACAACGGTGTGTACTACTCCCTTCAGAGGAGAGGCACAAACAGGTTTGAACCAGAGTAGAAAGAGAAGTGGGAGGCCCCGCTGCACCACTGAGCAACAAGACAAGTACATTAGAGTCTGTATTTTGAGAAATCGACGCCTCACAGATCCTCAACTGGCAGCTTCATTAAATAGTATACGCAAAACGCCAGTGTCAACGTCTACAGTGAAGAGACGACTCCGGGATACTGGCCTTCAGGGCAGAGCGGCAAAGAAAAAGCCATATTTGAGACCGACTTATAAAAGGAAAAGATTAATATGAGCAAAAGAACACAGACATTGGACAGAGGAAGATTAGAAAAAAGTTTTATGGACAGACGAATCCAAGTTTGAGGTGTTTGGATCACACAGAAGGCCATTTGTGAGACGCAGAACAACTGAAAAGATGGTGGAAGAGTGCCTGATGCCATCTGTCAAGCATGATGGACGTAATGTGATGGTAAGGGGTTGCTTTGGTGCTGGTAAAGTGGGAGATTTGTACAAGGTAAAAGGGATTTTGAATAAGAAAGGCTATCACTCCATTTTGCAACGCCATGCCATACCCTGTGGACAGCGCTTGATTGGAGCCAATTTCATCCTACAACATTACAATGACCCGAAGCACACCTCCAAATTATGCAAGAACTATTTAGGGACGAAGCAGGCAGCTGTGTTGTGAGTTCATTTTTCCCTTCACCATTGAAGTCTGATGAACTCCATCCTCTAGTGAAGGAAGGTAGTGAGACTGATTGCCAAACACCTGGGCAGCTAGATGATGACTGGGTGGCTGGAATTGAGGACTGGATATAAGGCTGCCGACGCCCTTCTTCCTGGCTGGTGATTTTCCTGCTGGATTCTTGGAGATCAGTCTGATTCCTGCATCTCAAAGCTAAGTTTTTCTGCTCTGCTTTGTACTCTTCAGTTTTGTTTTTGTTTTGCCTTGTTTTTTGGGAGTTCTGCCATCCCCGGGCGGGGGTGAGCTGAATTTCATTTTTGTCTCTGATCTGTTGATATTTTGCTCTGTCTTCAGAATATACCTGAGTGCTGATATAGTCTTTTGAAGCCTAGCGACTTCAGGGCCTGTTTTTCCTATCAGTCGGTTGGCTCATTTTGATAGGGTTTTTGCGGATGGCAGACAGCAGCTTTCCTATCCTGTCCTATGTAGTTAGCTTGGGCCCCATCATTTGCTCAACCTATCTTTCTATCTGTGCTAGTGTTTTCATCTTGCTTCACCGTCATTATATGTTGGGGGCTGCCTATTGCTTTGGGGTCTGCTCTGGGGCAGTTTAGTTTTTCCCCTTTCTGTCTTTAGGCTATATAGTTCTCCGGCTGTGATCGAGGGGTCTAGGGCACCGTAGGAACCCCCCACGGCTACTGCTAGTTGTTGTGGATAGGTTCAGGGGTCTGCAATCCGATAGCTGCCAACCTCTCTGGTTTTTCTGGACTTAGCTGGTATTTTGTTTTTTCCTCCTTCGGTGACTCATCATAACAGAATCACCAGCCATACCGCAGATCCTAGGGTACTCAATAGAAGGAGAGAATTGTAAAAAAAAAAAAAAAAAAAAAGTGTCAGAATTTTTTATTTTTTTTGTGTGCATATTTTTTCCTCTATATCTCTGAGGCCGTAGGGGGAATTTATCTCTCAATGGAGATGAAGCAATTGTCTGATCATGTGGAGCAGCTCGCTGCTGAAGTGCGGGGAATTTCCGCCTATCTTGCTCATTCACATGCTGCTGAACCAAAGATTCCTACTCCTGATGTATTTTTGGGGGATCGGTCTAAATTCTTGAATTTCAAGAATAATTGTAAATTATTTTTTGCCTTGAAGCCTAACTCGTCAGGGAGCTCCGCGCAGCAGGTTAAAATTGTCATCTCTTTGCTGCGCGGCGATCCCCAGGATTGGGCGTTTTCTTTGAAACCTGATGATCCTATTCTGAATAATGTGAACGCATTTTTTCAAGCCTTGGGGTTGTTGTATGATGAACCTAATGCTATTGATCAGGCTGAAAAGACCCTGTTGGCATTAAGCCAGGGTCGGGATTCGGCAGAGTTGTACTGTCAAAAATTCCGAAAGTGGGCGGTCCTTACTACCTGTGCCTTGGCAGCCCTTTTTCGGAAGGGTTTGTCAGAAACTGTAAAAGATACTATGGTGGGATTTCCTGTTCCCTCTGGTCTTGACGATTCTATGTCATTAGCCATTCAGGTGGATCGGCGTTTACGTGAACGCAAAACTACACGAGAGATATTACCACCTGTTGAACAAATGTCTGAACCTATGCAATGTGATAGAGTTTTGTCTAGGACGCAACGTCAGGAGTTCAGAAGGCGTAATAAGCTGTGTTTTTTTTTGTGGAGATGCCTCGCATATTATTTCTGTCTGCCCTAAACGAGAGAAACGTTGTGCACACACGTTTTCTGTGGGTGGTGTTCAACCTAAGTTTCTTCTGGCAATTACTCTGATCTGCTCCCTGTCCACATTTTCCGCCAAGGCTTTTGTGGATTCAGGAGCAGCTCTGAACCTGATGGACTTGGATTTTGCTAAACGTTGTGGATTTCCTATGACACCTCTGCGGACACCTATCTCTTTGAGGGGTATTGATGCTACTCCTTTGGCGAAGAATAAACCTCAGTTTTGGACCCAGGTGGTAATGCGGGTCGCCCCAGACCATCAAGAAAATTGCAGATTTTTGGTGTTGCATAATTTGCATGATACCATTGTTCTGGGGTTTCCCTGGTTGCAAATCCATAATCCAGTTCTGGATTGGAAATCTTTGTCTGTGGTGAGTTGGGGTTGTCGGTGTGCCCTTAGTGATGCTCCTGTTTTCTCCACCTCTCCCCAGTCACATGATGTTCCTGACTATTTGGCTGACTTTTATGATGTATTTAGTGAGAAGGAGTCTGTGCCTTTGCCTCCTCATAGGAGTTATGACTGTGCTATTGAGCTGAACCCGGGGTGTAAATTCCCCAAGGGTCGGCTTTTCAATTTATCTGTACCCGAGCATGAGGCTATGCGACCCTATATTAAGGAGTCGTTGGAGAAGGGTCATATTAGACCATCCTCTTCACCCTTAGGTGCTGGGTTTTTTTTCGTGGCTAAAAAGGATGGTTCATTAAGGCCTTGTATTGACTATCGTGCCCTCAACAAAATTACTGTTAAATATCAGTATCCGTTACCCCTGATTTCTGATCTATTCTCCAGAGTTAAAGGTGCTTGCTGGTTTACCAAGCTTGACCTCAGGGGGCGTATAATCTTATTCGCATTAAGCATGGGGATGAATGGAAGACGGCGTTTAATACTCCGAAGGGACATTTTGAGTACCTGGTGATGCCTTTTGGGCTCACTAATGCCCCTTCTGTCTTCCAGTGCTTCATGAACGATATATTCCGAGACTTTGTGGATAAATTTTTGATTATCTATCTGGATGATATTTTGATCTTCTCCAAGAATTGGGACTCTCATGTGGAACATGTTCGGACTGTGTTCCGGATTTTGAGGGAGAATTCCCTGTATGTCAAGGGATCGAAATGCCTTTTTGGGGTACAGAGGATTTCATTTTTGGGATTTATTTTGTCTCCGTCAACTATTGAAATGGACCCGGCCAAGGTACAGGCCATTTATGATTGGGTTCAGCCCACTTCTTTGAAGGCCCTCCAGAAGTTTTTGGGTTTTGCTAATTTTTATCGGAAATTTATAGCAAAATTTTCTAGTATTGCCAAGCCATTGACTGATTTGACTAAGAAGGGTGTTGATGTGTTAAATTGGTCTCCGGAGGCTGTTTCTTCCTTTCAGGAGCTGAAGCGAAGATTCACTTCTGCTCCGGTTTTGCAGCAACCTGATGTCTCACTCCCGTTTCAGGTGGAGGTGGACGCTTCTGAGATTGGTGCAGGAGCGGTGTTGTCCCAAAAAGATCCTGTGACATCTAAAATGAATCCTTGTGCTTTCTTTTCCCGAAAGTTCTCCCCATCCGAACGTAACTATGATGTGGGGAATCGGGAACTGTTGGCCATGAAATGGGCATTTGAGGAGTGGAGACATTGGTTGGAGGGAGCCAAACACCAAGTCATGGTCCTTACTGACCACAAGAATTTGATTTACCTGGAGTCGGCCAAGCACTTGAATCCTAGACAGGCTAGGTGGGCCTTGTTTTTCACACGTTTTGATTTTGTGGTCTCTTTTCTTCCGGGCACTAAGAATGTCAAGGCAGACGCCCTCTCTAGGAGTTTCCTTGCTGATTCTCCTGTTGTGACTAAGCCTGCTACCATCTTAGGCGAGGGGGTAGTTCTTTCTGCCATCTTGCCTGATTTGAGACGTGCTCTGGAAGAGTTTCAGGAGGACAAACCTGAGCATTGTCCCAGTGGAAAGTTGTATGTTCCTGACCAGTGGAGGAAGAGAGTGATGTCTGAAGTTCATTGCTCTGCATTGGCTGGTCATCCAGGTATTTTTGGTACTAGAGATCTGGTGAGTCGATCTTTTTGGTGGCCCGCCTTGTCTCGTGATGTCAGGAATTTTGTGCAGTCCTGTGGGACTTGCTCCCGGTCTAAACCTTGTTCTCGCTCTAGTGGCTTGTTGATGCCTTTGCCGGTGCCCAGGAGGCCATGGACCCATATTTCAATGGTTTTTCTCTCTGATATGCCTGTCTCTCAGAGAGTGACTGTTATTTGGGTGATTTGTGATAGATTCTCTAAGATGGTCTATCTTGTATCACTCCCTAAGTTGCCATCTTCCTCTGAGTTGGTGCCCTTGTTTTTGCAACAGGTGGTTCGCTTGCACGGGATTCCTGAGAACATTGTATCTGACAGAGGAGTTCAGTTTGTGTCTAGATTTTGGAGGACTTTCTGTTCCAAGCTGGGAATTCAGTTGTCCTTCTCCTCTGCGTTTCACCCTCAGACCAATGGGCAGACATAGAGAACAAACCAGACCTTGGAGTCGTATTTGAGATGTTTTATTTCCGCTGATCAGGATGATTGGGTTTCATTTTTGCCCTTGGCCGAATTTGGTTTAAATAATAGAGCTAGTTCTGCCACTTTGATGTCACCTTTTTTTTGTAACTTTGGTTTTCACCCTCGATTTTCTTCAGGGCAGGTGGAGCCTTCTGCCTGCCCAGGTGTTGACACTGTGGTGGAGAGAATGCACCACATCTGGGACCAAGTAGTGGATAAGTTGTCTCTCTCCCAGGAAAAGGCCCAGCGGAGATATGGTTTGGTTGTCATCAAAAAATATCGCTATGAAGGTGGCTTCTCCTAAGTTTAAGCCTAGATTTATTGGACCTTACAAGATTTTGGAGATTATTAATCCGGTCTCTTTTCAGTTGGCTCTTCCTGTCACATTTAAAATTCATAATGTGTTTCATAAGTCCTTGTTGAAAAGGTTTGTTGAACCAGTAGTTCCTGTGGTGGCACCTCCTGACCCTGTGTTGGTTGAAGATAACATGGAATATGAGGTAGAGAAGATACTGGATTCCCGTCTGGCTAGATGGCGACTCCAGTATTTGGTTAAGTGGAAGGGTTATGGTCAGGAGGATAATTCCTGGGTCTCTGCCTCTGATATTCATGCTGAAAGATTGGTGCGTGCCTTTCATCGGGCTCACCCGGATCGGCCTGGTGGCATGGATGAGGGTTCGGTGACCCCTCCTCAAGGGGGAGGTACTGTTGTGAGTTCTTTTTTCCCTTCACCATTGAGGTATGATGAACTCCCTCCTCTAGTGAAGGAAGGTAGTGAGACTGATTGCCAAACACCTGGGCAGCTAGATGATGACTGGGTGGCTGGAATTGAGGACTGGATATAAGGCTGCCGACGCCCTTCTTCCTGGCTGGTGATTTTCCTGCTGGATTATTGGAGACCAGTCTGATTCCTGCATCTCAAAGCTAAGTTTTTCTGCTCTGCTTTGTACTCTTCAGTTTTGTTTTTGTTTTGCCTTGTTTTTCGGGAGTTCTGCCATCCTCGGGCGGGGGTGAGCTGAATTTCATTTTTGTCTCTGATCTGTTGATATTTTGCTCTGTCTTCAGAATATACCTGAGTGCTGATATAGTCTTTTGAAGCCTAGCGACTTCAGGGCCTGTTTTTCCTATCAGTCGGTTGGCTCATTTTGATAGGGTTTTTGCGGATGGCAGACAGCAGCTTTCCTATCCTGTCCTATGTAGTTAGCTTGGGCCCCATCATTTGCTCAACCTATCTTTCTATCTGTGCTAGTGTTTTCATCTTGCTTCACCGTCATTATATGTTGGGGGCTGCTTATTGCTTTGGGGTCTGCTCTGGGGCAGTTTAGTTTTTCCCCTTTCTGTCTTTAGGCTATATAGTTCTCCGACTGTGATCGAGGGGTCTAGGGCACCGTAGGAACCCCCCACGGCTACTGCTAGTTGTTGTGGATAGGTTCAGGGGTCTGCAATCCGATAGCTGCCAACCTCTCTGGTTTTTCTGGACTTAGCTGGTATTTTGTTTTTTCCTCCTTCGGTGATTCATCATAACACTGCTGGTATTCTATCTGTAATGGAGTGGCCAGCACAGTCACCAGATATC